>NC_048234.1:12792846-12918332 GCF_002007445.2 Ailuropoda melanoleuca | reverse complement strand
CCGCGCTTTGTTCCCGGCGCCCGTTCCCCGGCCGGCCGGGGCGCGCCGCCGAGCAGCTCCCCCGCGCCGCGCTGGCGTCGTCCTCGTCCCCCTCGCCGCCCCCCGCGCGCGGCCGGGCCTTGCCCCCCATGGTCTCCCGGCCCGAGCCGGAGAGCGAGGCCATGGACGCGGAGCTGGGGGTGACGCCGCCGGGCTGCTCGCACCTGAGCAGCTTCAAGGTGGACAACTGGAAGCAGAACCTGCGGGCCATCTACCAGTGCTTCGTGTGGAGCGGCACGGCGGAGGCCCGCAAGCGCAAGGTGCGACCCCGTCTCCCCCCGGAAAACTGCGGGCTGAGCCGGGAGCCAGGGGAGACCCCTCTTTTTGCAGCGTCGCTCAGCAAGGGGGTGGTGGTGGGGCTTCTGGGCCCTGTTGGGGGCGAGGAGAAGGAAGGGAGGGCTTGTTAGCCTCCCGCGGACCCCTCCCGGGTTACGTTCGGAAGCGGGGCGGGGTGGGGGGGCCGAGAGGGCTCTCTTTTCTTATTCCCTGCTCCCTGTCCTCCCCCTGCTCCCTCTCCTCTCCCTCCCCTTTTTTCCTCCTCCCCTCTTTTCTCCTCACCCCTCCTTCCTCTCCCCGGCTTCCTCCCCTCTCTCCTCCACCCTCCCCCTTCTCCTCCCTCCTCCTCCCGTTCCCCTCCGCGTCGGTCCTCCCGCGCCCTCTCTTCCCTTCCCCCATCTTCCTCCCCCCCTCCGCTGCGGGGGTGGGGACGGAGCAGGGGCGGGGTTTGGGGCGTGTCCAGTTCCGGGGGGTGGGCGAGCGCAGATCTGGGAAGGGGGCGGTTTTCTCCTCCGGACTGGCTGTGGGAGCCTGGTACGGAGGAGCAAGGGGTCCGAGGTTCCAGCCCTAGGCCTCACCGAGGAACTCTCCAGGGCGGGAGGGTTCGGGGGCGGGGATGGGGGCAGTGAGAAAACACGGGCCAGAAAACTGAAAAGGGACAGAGACTCCGGGGCCTGCTGGGTGGTCTGCTGTGGGTCAGTCCCCTGCCACCATACTGAGCACCCGTTAATCTGGAGTGTGCATTAAGGCTTACGTGGGGCAGGGAAACGGAACCGTGTGTCGCGATCGGGAGTTGTCAGGGTGAAGCTGCAACTGTGCGGTGCTTGGGCAGAATGCCGCACCGGCTCCAGGGTCTGCAGGGAAGAATGCAGGGAGATGGCATCGCCCCGCCTCATTTCAGATTTGAGCGTGGGTGGAGGGGGTGAGCGGGAGTGAGCAGTTGGAAATGGAGCAAGTCAGGCCACTGTTTACACCTGTCTCTGGGAAAGCCATTTCGTTACCATCACGATGTGTTTTGGAGAATCGCTTGTAGCTACGGAGGAGTGGATTTAAAAGAAAAGATGGATTTGGTGGGAAGGTGGGACAGTGGCACGCCTTCTGCGTTAAGAGCGTTTAGTAAGAAACTGATCACCTCCCCGAGACGTTGAGGAAATTACATTTGGTGTTACATTTTTCAGATATGTCTCATTAGGCTTATTAATGATGTGGAAATGAGAAAATAACGGTATTATCTGAGTAAATCTTGTTACAGTGTAACGCGATTTTGCAGTTTAGTGAGATCGGGACGCGTGTGAGGCTCTTTCCACCTTGAGTAGCTTTTCTTCTTTTCTTTCTTTCTTTCTTTTTTTTTTTTGAAAACAAACATCCACTGAGATTGTAGGGAATGTCAAGTACCTTTCTTTTTATTAGTGATGGTGTTGGGAAACGTTACCTGTTAAAATGATCTAAGATCAGCGGTGATTTCTATTAGGATCAGAATGAGATTCTTGCTAATGGAATTCTGTGCTCCTAAAAAAAAATCCTGGTTGAAATTGATGATGTTCAGGTGATAATCTTGTTACTGCTCCATGTCCTTAGTTCATTGGTTGACATTTATATGGTGTGTGTAAATGCCTCTCAACGTTGGATTCCTTAGTTAAGGAATCCCCCTTTTTTTCTTCTTTCTCCTCTCCCCTTCCCCTGTAAATTTTTAACAGAGCAGAAGGAGTCAAGTTTAACCCATCATTAACTTTGTCTCCTTTCCTAAAGGAAGGAATCACTTTTTCTTTTTCCATATATATGTGTCTTGGATTAATCCTTGAATGTCAGTTGCTGAGTTTGGAAACTGTTGAAGTACATCTCTGTTATTCACTTGTAAGCACTTGAGCTATTGACAGACAGGAGGTGGTGATGAACACCTCAAACTTCAGATCCGTCAGTGTTGCAATACCTTTTGGTACTAAACCAGCCAGGAATCCTAATGTCCTTCATCTTTTCTGCTCCGGATGTTGTGGGGGGGAGGGTCATTTCTGTGTCACTTGGGTCCTGTCTAACTGCATGTCTAGCACCCTCTAGTGGCCCAGCCAAGGAAGAGTTGATTTGACAAAGGATTTAACCCTGATGGTGAACAATGAACAGTACATGTTTCGCAGTGTGGATTCTCAAATCTGTAGGCATAGTATATTTTTGGTTTTAATAATATTAAGTTTCCTATAAAAATATTTCAATTTAAGTTATAATCTTAGTATAAAAGATGCCTTTTGAGGTTGAAGGCTCCGCTACAATGTAACCATAGAAATAAAGCCCTGGATAAACAGGAGAGCTTTCTCTAAGTAGAAAAGGGTTATGGTTTTTGTATCCACCTTTGATTGTTCTTTTGGTAGCCACAGAGTAAGAGGAACACGATCAGATTTGATAACTTTCTGTCCAATTTAGGCTTGACTTGCAGTAAAACGTGTGTACTACTGGATGTAAAAATGTTCCGGTGATTTAGGACTCGGTGCGGCCACAGTGGACTCTGCTTTTCTGGCACATGTTGAATATAGCAAGTATCGTACCGCTTTAGGGTTTGTGTGTGAAAAAGAAACTGACAATGAAAACATCAAGATTTTACAGTGTTGCCGGTTATTATGACATAAAGTCTACATTGTATTTTGGATATATAGATGCTTGGGAGGACAGGGAATATTTTTTTAAATAATCACCTCTCTCTCTCTCTCTCTCGTAATGTTTCTGTGACTCTAAAATTTTGCAGCAGCTTGTCCTCAAAATACAGCCATCTTTTTAAAAATTTTTATGTAATTTTTAATTTTTTAAAAAAGATTCTATTTATTTATTTGACAGAGAAAGACAGCCAGCGAGAGGGGAAACACAGGCAGGGGGAGTGGGAGAGGAAGAAGCAGGCTCCCAGCGGAGGAGCCCGATGTGGGGCTCAATCCCAGGACTCTGGGATCAGGCCCTGAGCCGAAGGCAGACGCTTAACTACTGAGCCACCCAGGCGCCCCTCAAAATACAGCCCTCTTGGGACACCTGGGTGGCTCAGTCGGTTGAGCGTCTGCCTTCGGTTAGGTCCTGGGATGGAGTCCCACGTGGCACTCCTTGCTCAGCGGGGAACCTGCTTCTCCCTCTGCCTCTGCTGTTCCCCGTGCTTGTGCGCGCATGCGTGCTCTCTCTGACAAATAAATAAGTTAAAAAAACCCACACACACAGCACAGTCCTGTGTAGCTGTAGTACGCACTTTTACCAAATATACTTTGGTACAAGAGAGGAAGAGTTGTCAGATGTACTGTAATTTGGATTATTATGGATTCTGGTTTAGTTTGGTCAGTAATCTGGAGGACAGTAAACTGCTTTTGAAGGTTTCTATCTGAGGCACAAAATTTGGGGCCTAAAGCAAGCCTTTGGGTAGAAATCCTTAGGGAAGTATGTCATTTGAGAAAGGGGCTAGAGAGAAGGAAATTACTGGGGAAATGATAGGTGAAAGGTGGGAGGGCTCTAAGATCGGTAGTCATACCTTACTTTACTCTGACATTTTGTTCTGTTTGATGTTGGTGGTCTTTACACCACCATTGAAATGTGGAATGGGTACCCTTTGATAGAAAGTGGAACGATTCCCTGTTTTTTTAGAACTCTCATTCTCTCTTCAGTCTAGAGTCAACTCTGAACCCTGGATTCTGTCTTGAGGAATTGAAATCCTAATTGTCAAAAGGCCGTTCATTGACTAGTAGGTGTCATACGGCCAGCTAATGAGTATCTGCCTTAAAATTTAGAGTATTTGTAGGTGCCCAAAGGTAATTCTTATGTGTAGGGTAATTAGAGCCTGAACATACATAAAGGAATGTATAAATAATTCTAGATGCTTAATCGTTGGTCAGTTTTACTGAGGAAGATTAAAATGCATGAATCTGTGTATTTAAAAAAAACAATTACAGAATGACAATATGAACATAGTCTTAGTGTGTTAAAAATAAAACACCTTATAGGCTTATAGAATGTATATGGTGAGTGTTTTCTGGCCCCACACAACCACTGTCAAGATATGTTTGCTTGGGGTGCCTGGGTGGCACAGCGGTTAAGCATCTTCCTTCGGCCCAGGGCGTGATCCCAGTGTTATGGGATCGACACCACATCAGGCTCCTCCGCTATGAGCCTGCTTCTTCCTCTCCCACTCCCCCTGCTTGTGTTCCCTCTCTCGCTGGCTGTCTCTATCTCTGTCGAATAAATAAATAAAAATCTTAAAAAAAAAAAGATATGTTTGTTGCCTGGGCCTGCTAGATTTTAAAAAAATTATAGGGGTGCCTGGGTGGCTCAGTTGGTTAAGCGTCTGCCTTTGGCTCAGGTCATGATTCCAGGGTCCTGGGATTGAGCCCCGCATCAGGCTCCTTGCTCAGTGGGGAGCCTGCTTCTCCCTCTCTCTTTGCTTCCCACTCCGCTTGTGCGTAGGCACTCTCTCTCTGTCAAATAAATCTTTCAAAAATTACAACTACGCCTACATATAAAAGTTACATGTTTTATTTATGTAAACATACATGCTCTGTATCTCGTTTCCATTTTCCACTTACTGCCCATGTATGTAGATCTGTTGAGCTGTGCAGTTAATATGCCATTGGATGCAAACTGCATCGTGTATTTCCCCCTTTTTTTTCAAGCTTTCAATTTGGAGGATTTACTAAGAATTTGTAAACCTCAAGCCTGCTACTCAGTTTGAAGAAGGAATAATCTTAGGCAAGTCGTTTATATATATAAGTTTTTGTTTACTGAGGGATTGAAATGTGATTACTTGACATCAAACCTGAGATGCCTTGAAAAGGTACAGTTTTATTTATGGAAAAACATGGGGAGGGAGGTAGCCAAAAGGAGACAAACGCAAAAACTAAATACGAAACGTCAAAGTTTAAGGTAGTGTAATTTCATAGAGTGTAAGTGTCATGCCCTTTGATCTTGAATCTTTACAAGGCGACAAATACAGATTGTTAGCCTGTGCACCCTTGTCTCAGATGAGAGTAGCACTTACACTCAGGGTTGTGGAAGTGTAGATTGTCGTGTGGAAAGGGAAGTCATTGCAGGAGGAAAATGGTCTTAATTCTCTTGAGTCAGTGGCACTTTGCCACGTCTTTTAGAAAAAGCTGTCCGGTCTAGGGCTATGCACTGGTCATCTCGTTATAGGTGCTGTTTGGTTCTGGAGTCTGAGATCTGTTCCTTGAGAGCTGAATGAATCTCTTTGATTCGTTTGAACTTTTTAGTAGAAGTCATCATTGGGGGGGAAACAGTTCTGCCATTCCTGGCTTAGACAGACTACCTACAGCAGCAGGACAGACTGATAGATGGTAAACGGACAGCCAGGAGTTGTCCATGTGTTGCCGGCTTCACCGCTGAGACAGGTTAATCCTCATTGACTCAGGCCGGCACTTCCCCAGGACGTTGAGAAGGCTGCTGAGCCCACTTTGGGTTTTGTGTTTTTGTTTTTTTAAGTTCAGTTCATTTTTTGGATATGTCTTTTTTTTTTTAAGTAAATTTTTTTCTTTTCAAACTTTATTCCCTTGAGGAATTAACTCTTGATTTATCAACGCCTTGAATCTCTCAGATCCTTACAGCAAAACATCATACAGCTTATGCTAAGCAGGGGACAGGTTATTCCAAGTAAAAGGTCCAGAATGGAAAAATTTTTCTTTTGAGATAATCATAGATTCACTTGCTGTTGTAAAAAACAATACATAGAGATCCCTGTACCGTTCACGCAGTTTCCCCCAATGGTAACATCTTGCACACTGTAATAAAATATTAACAACCAGGGTGTCAGCATTGATACAGTCCATCTTTGATACAATCCACCCATTTTATTCCGACCGCCCCCCTTCAGTCTCCCTGATAGTTAACCTCTTACTGTTACCATAGTACCTTTTGTCACAACTAATGAGAAAGCCTGATACATTGTTATTAACTGAAAGTCATGCTTCATTCAGATCTCAGTAGTTTTTCCCTAATCTTTTTCATTCTCAGAATCCCATCTGGGATTCCACGTTCCATTTAGTTGTCATGTCTCCGTAGGCTCCCCTGGATTGTGACATTTTGTCAGACTTTATCCTTGTTTTTGATGACTGTAGCAGTTTTGAGGCATAGGGCTCAGGTATTTTATAGAATGCCCCTCAATTTGGGCTCGTGTGGTGTTTTTCTCATGGTTCATAGCTGTGGTTATGGGTTTTGGAAAGACCAGAGAGGCGAAGTGCTCTTTATCAGGTCCTGTCAAGGGTGATGCAGTCAAGGTGACTTGCCACTGTTGGTGGTAAGCTTGACCCTGGTTCCCAGGCTGCCCTACAGTAAAGTGACTCTCTTTTCCCTCCTTTCCGAACCGTCCTCTTTGGAGCAGAGTCACTCTGCACAGGTCACACTTAAGGAGTGGGCAGTTACGCTCTGCCTCCTTGAGGCCAGAGTATCTATAGAAATTATCTGGAATTTTTCTGTTGGAAAAATTTGTCCTTTCTCACGCATTTAGTATTTATTCAGTCTTTGGTATAAGTATGGATTTGCGGATACTGTACACTGTGGGTTATAATCCCCTATTCTGCTTCATTGATCAGACTTCCAGCTTCAGCCGGTGGGAGCTCTTCCAGTTGTCTTCCCTGTCACTTTGACGTACCGTTACCAATTTTTGTTTGGTTTATTGTTGTTTTTGAGGATTTCCTTACTTCCTTATTTTCCACTACTGTGAGTTTCTAGGCTTATATTGTATATTTTCTGCCCCGGTCTTAGAATCTGCCATTTCTCCAAGGGGCCCTAGTTCCTTTTATTAGAGAATAGAGTTAGAAAATACGGTTTGGCCAGTGGCTTGCTTGTTGATACCAGTGATGTGGCTTCTCAGCCCTCAGGGGACAGAGCTGGGAAATGGAAGTGTGGGTACCAGTTCATGTACACAAAGTCTATGGTTGTTCATCTCTGCCCTTATTACACTATCCCTGAGTTCACAGTGATGTCTCTAGCTCTAATCCAATATTACATGGATCATTCTAGCCTTCTCCTCTTGCTTATCTGTAACTTCTCTGTCCAGCAAACAGAAATTTATCCACCATCCACGTACTTACTGTTTAATTTCAGTTTACTTGTATAGTGCTGTAGGGGCCAAGAGTAGTCTGCCCCTAAATGTGACCATTTGGCGTATTGTCTTTTCTGAATTAAAAGTTCCTTAAAAACGGCCCATGCAAGAACATTCTGATCTTCCTTTGTGCCCAGAAAACAGGAAATAAATCTTCCATGTCAGATGTACCCTCCTTGTACCAGGAGGCAAAGAGACATCTTTATCATCAGAGCTAGGGAATTTAGCACCGAGAAAGCTGTATAACCGTTGTTATTTTTTTACCACTTTACAGCCCAGCCCAAAATCTGTGTTGAATTCCTTATTAATTGAAGCTCCTGAACATAAGCTTTTGTCTGGTCAGTTCCTCTCAGATTTATTGTCTCTTTGCCAGCTTTTGTCATTTCTCTGGTTCTTAATGTCAGTATTGGTCTTCCTGTGCACATAATTAAACTTTGGTTTTTTTCTTTTGTTAATCTGTCTGATGTCAGTTTGAATCTTAGACCAGCTGGAAGAATCTTGAAGCGTGGAGGAAAAATTTTCCCTTCCAACAGTGGTTTCAGAATTGTTGCTCTGCCTCTCCTTGGGAAGCAGCATTATCACCTGGCTTACATATGGCTCCTTTTGCCTTTCGTTTTACAGCCTCTACGCATTTCCAAGTTACTTAGGCATGTTGTCCCATGCCCTCTACATACATGGCCTTTATTGCATTCATTTATTTGTAATACAGTTTGGTCAGGGCCTGCGCTGCATCCTGACACCCTCTGACTGCCTAACCAATTATTTACAGATTTGCATATATTATGGTTTGCCCTTTGTGCTGTGAAAGTTAAGAAGATTAAGTAGGAAGTATGTAAACTCATTTTGGGGGACTGACATGACCTACCTTAACAGATATTTGAGGTTTGTTTCTTGTCTCTCATCTTATGTTGACTGGTACCTGGAGCAGAGAGTGAAATTAAACCCGAACCGGTAGCTTTTATTACTACTTGTTAGCCACTCTGGTAAAAGACTGGGGAGTAAAGGGGAAAGAGCAGGTTAAAATGAGGGTTTAGGAGAATCTGATCCCTCCTATACGCACTGACAACTGACAGTTGGGAGGTGGTGTAGAATTCAAATTGAGAATAGCCCAAGGGGGAAAAAAAGTAGCCCGAGGCAGTCAGTACCCTGGGGATTTTGCCTGTGCTTCTGCCCAGAAGTGTGACCTGCGCATGTCCCCGTATCTCTCTTGAGTGTCATTCATTTCTCATTTATGATGATAGTACCTATCTTTACATAGCATTTTATATTTTAGAAAGGATTTTTCATACTTAATTTCACTTGATTTTGGCATTCAGGCTACACGTTTTAGGTGGGCCTGGCAGTTAAGTCTCCTAACCTCTCCAGGGACACTGATCCTGAACACCAAGTCTGGGCCTTGAAATTAGGTTACTTTGAGTCTGAAGTCTGTGCTCCCATTAAAGTATTCTGGAATGTTTTACATCAGGAGGTCATTCGCGAATCTCAGCAGGCAGCGACCACATGCTGTACAAATGAGACTCAATTGGGGCACTTCCTGGAAACAGTGTAAGATTGTAGAGGTTAAGGGTTCAGTCCCAGAGCACCGCTCCTCCTTTAGACTCGAGTCACAAGTCCCGATTGGCACCTGTGTTTGCAACTGATTAGGACCCCTTCTTCGATAACGTGTTAAAGTGGTTCACAAAACTGAGGGAAGCATTTAGTGAAACATTTACCAGTTGCTATAAAAGATACTGTAAAGCGTACAGATGAACAGCCAGGTGTAGAGCTGCACAGGATACCGTCGGAAGGGCCCTGGGCACAGCAGCCTAGTCCCAGTGGGGTCGGGCTGCACCGCGCTCCCAGTGCATGTGATGTAGGAAAGATGGTAGCGTTTGAAGCCGACGGCCAGCAAGGAATTCTTGAGATGTCTTTGTGCAGAAAGGTGATTTTATTGAAGGACGGGGACAGGACCCGTGGGCAGAAAGAGCTGCACCTGGTCATGAGGAGTGGCCCATTATATGCTTTCAAGGCGGGAGGGGGTTAAGGACAGCGTAAGTCTCTAAGGAGTTTTGGGAGCAAGGTTTCCAGGACCTTGAGGGGGCTGGCTGTTGTTGGGAAAGGTCATTTATTACTGTCTAACAAACCCTGAGTCATGAGACCCTTCAGATGTATATCTGTGGGTCCTATGCTAGGGGATGATTGCCAATATATATTTTGGGGCAGTAGAGATTAAGGAATTTTCCGTAGGAATTTTTTTTTTAAAGATTTGTTTATTTATTTATTTAGTAGAGAGCGCACATGTACACGCATGAGCAGAGGGAGAGGGGAGAAGAAGCAGGCTCCCCGCTGAGCAGGGAGCACAACAGGGGTTCGATCCCAGGACCCTGAAATGGTGCCCTGAGCTGAAGACAGCTGCTTAACCAACGAGCCACCCAGGTGCCCCCAAAGGAGTTTTTATATGTTAACGTAGACTTAAAGGAACCCCCGGGGGTCGCCCCAAGATTGCCTTTTGCCCTTAGCCAAGTATTACTATCGCGGCACCTGAGTTCCTAGAGGAATGTCACTCTGTTTCAAGGACTTGTCAGGGCTGTAACTAGTAAGGAAATCTAATAAGTTTTCTTCTGCCTTTGTTTCCCACATCACATGGAGGCATTAACCAACCCAGAAGCCATTAAATAGTTCTGATTGGTTAAGCAGATACTGATTAGACCATCACATAGGCACGGTTGATTAAATCATTGGCGATTGGTGGACATTGGGGTGGGGCTGGAAGTTCCAACCCTCTAATGACGTGGTTGGTTCCCTGGCACCCAGACCCTATCCTGAGGCTCTCCAGAAGCTTTTCAGAAATCATCTCATTAACATAAATTTAGACATGGTAAGGGACTTGTTGAATAACAAAAGACCCCTTTATCAATCAGGTCACTTAAATTCCAAGGGTTTTAAGAGCTTTGTGCTTGGAACTTTGAAGGACGACCAGACTGAATTTCTTCTGTCACTGTTATGTCACTGCCACTTTTGTATGTCGAGGGAGTTGGACTAAATAGGTCTAGTTGAGTTGAGATTCAAAAACCTGAAGTTGGGAAGTTTGAGAAGATTGTTTCATTTCAAAATCTTTGCCTTTTAGTGCCTCAGTTCATATGGAAAATGGAGTGTTTATTCCTGTCCCTTCACTTATACCGGAGTCCATGATGGGAGAACAGTATTTTGAGCCCTTGAAAAAGTCATTGAAGAGAATGAAGAACAGTTAAACTTCCCTTCTTGGAGTTGTCAGGTGTTACTAGACCGGTGGTGGTGGGAAGTCGCACATTTGCTCTCAGGGCACTGGCTCGCGGTTGTCGCTTTCTTTCAGCTGGACTGAGACGTCACCGTACAGCTGAGTCATCCCCGACTTCATGTGCCCCTTCTGCCCCCTGCCCCATCCTTCTTGGGGTGGAGAGGAAGGTGTGAGAAATAAGATCCGAGATTAGGGTATCCAAGGAAATGCTGTTAGTAATGGGGCCTCGAATGGATGGACTTTCTGTGCCTTTCTTGTACCATGTAAGCTCAGAGCTGTTTAATTTTAAGTTTTTATTTAAATTCCAGTTAGTTAACATACAGCGCAGTACTGGTTCGAGGTGTATAATGGTAGTGAGGCAACACTTGCATACAACGCCTATGCTTATCACAAGTGCCCTCCTTTACCCCCCCATCTCTCTGCTGACCACCAGTGTGTTCTCTGCACTTGCCAGTCTGTTTCTTGGTTTGCCTCTCTTAGCAGAATCCTCTCTAGCTTCAACCACGTGGATGCAAACAGAACTGTTAATTACTGACCCCTGTCTGCTTTTGCTGTCAATAAAAGTCCTAGTTGTGTTTCAGGATTTACTTGCAGGCTGCTGAATTTACCTGAATTAATTTATGGGAGAAAGGAGTTTAATACAGAAATCATTGCAAGGCGCCCAGGAGCAGTAGACTCTGGGTCGAGTTTCCTGGAGCCCCCGCCAGCCCCCAGAATTCCGCTGCCTCTGTCGATCCAGGGAGGTTGCTGGGGCCGCTTCCCCGGCAGGATGAGCCCAGGGAGGAATGTTGCCCTCCCCGCCACAGCCAGCCACTCCAGAAAGCAGCCAGCTCTGGCCTCTCCTGGCCCACGCGGACCAGTGGTGTGTGGTGCAAGGGTGTCTGGACCTTTTCAGGGCCAGCAGGAGCGGTTAGAATAGTAGTAGCTAACGTGAATTCTGTTCTTTCCTGCGCCTCCTTTAACAAGTGACCACAAACTGGGGGGCTTAGAACGAGTTCTGGAGGCCGAAAGCCCAGTCTGGTGTTGGCAGGAGCACGCCCTCCAGAGACTGGAAGGGAGGAACAATTCTGGCCTTCATTCCCAGGTCCAAGGTCTTTGTGACCTTCCCAAGGACACTCAGGATGGCATTTAGGGCCCACCCAGATTATCAAGTGTAATCTCATCTTGATGGACACCCGTAACTTAATTACACAAGCAAAATTTCCCATCTAAGGTAATTACATTCAAGGTTCTGGAGATTAAGACAAGGTCCCTTTTGGAGAGCGGCACTGTCCCCAGTACATTAAAAAGCATCCAATCATTTAATCCTTGTAGTAGCCTGTATGAGGTAGAAACGTGTCCACATTTTTAAAAGTCAGGAAACCGAGGCAGAGAGAACGGTGTAACTTGTTCGGACTCAGAGTGAGAGTGGTGGGAACCGGGATGGGACCACTCGGTGCCCTGTAACAGATGTTGAGTGGGTCCCGGGGTTAGCTGCAACTGGAAGCACGATCTTGAAAGAATTAACTGGAAGTCAGCAGCTGGCTTTGAATAAGGAATTGACATCTATCTGTTTTCACCAGTACAACTCATCACTTGCTTTTGTCTTAACATCCTGAGATTTGGTGTCAAACCTACAAATGTCGGTGTTACGTCCTACTTCTCAGGGCATCTAGGGTTATTTCGAGCTGCTCTAGTCTCTGGGCTTCGGCTTCGGGGGGGGGGTCACTGAACTCAGGAGACAGATATTACGAAGTCCTCGTGTAAGTCAGTCATTGCTCGTTTTAGGATCTAAAACTGTGCTGTCCAGCACCGTAGTCAACAAGCCACATGGGCTGTTTACAATTACTGTGAAACAAAGTAAGAAACCCAGTTTCTCGGTGGCGTGAGTAACTTCTCGGTGATGACTGCTGTAATGCACAGGGCAGACCCGAACACTTGCAGCATCGTGGAACCTTCCGTTGGCCGGTGCTGATACAGACAGATGACGGAAGACAACGTCAGAGACAGATTCCTGCTTTCTGTAGCCGGTGTCTATAGCCTGTCGGCTGGCTGCTTGATGACTGTCTGGGAACCGGTCTCCTAGCTGTTGAATCCATCAACTCAGTCACGGCCTTCAGGGCTGAGTGCTGAAACGCCTGCCGTTGCGTGTCCTCACTGTTATGCACTTGAACGAGGTCTCCCCGAGGAGGAAGTTAGGTAAGAAGCATTTGTTCTATAGCATTCTGTAGAATTGGAACAGAAATTGTATACAGACTTTCCTGATTTCCCCAGTCCTCCTCAGTCAGATGTGCTGGTTCTCCTTTTAAATTTCTTAGCATTTGGTTTATGTCTCTTATGTGTAACCACGTCTGTTATCGGTGTGTTTATTATTTTGTATTACGGCTTTTTATCCCTCCTGTTAAAGCGCACTCCTTGATGAATTTTCGTGGAGTGAACACGGTCCTGTCCTTGTGGACTGCGCCCAGCCCTCCAGGTCATGTCCCCTGTGAGCCCTTTCCTGCTGCCCCCCTCCTCCCTCAGGAGGGTCGACCATCCACCCTTCCATAGCCAGCAAGGGACCTCTGCCTGCCTCAGTGCTTTGTGTGACCGTAGCAGACAGTATGTACGTACCTCTTTGTGGCCAGCATCCTCTGTGAGGTTTGCTTGTAAGAGTCATCCTACCGTGAGTTCCTTTCCATTGCTCTGGTCATTCCATTCACTGTCTATACCACAGGGTATTCTTTTTGCTTCTGACGAATATTTTTATTTTCAGGTTTGGGGTATGACAGTGATGACATTCTTCTTTGCGTCTTCTGGTGCCCTTAATATATATATGCATTTCTGTCGTGTGTAAGTTCCTGTTTCTGTTACATATAAACTTAGGAAGGGAATTGCTTAGTTACAGGGTATGTATTATTTAATGGTTTTCCTTTAATTTATTTTTAAAAAGTACGAAACCTACAAAAACAGCACGAATGCTAAAATGAGTATCCTACACGTTTATCTAGAATCATCGGTTGTTTCTTTGGATAAGGTGCTTCTTGGCCAGAGTAACCTTTTCCCTTTTAATTGACAGTAGTCTTCTGGGGTGGTATTTTGAAACTATCCAGTGCTCCAGTATACGTCTATACAGACGTGTAGACACACACACGTGTACACACGCATGTAAGTAGTTTAATGTATTTTTTATTGAGGTGAAATTCACATAAAAATTTACTTTGGAATGAAGAATTCACTGTATCTGTAATGTTGTATTGTCACTACCCCACCTCTACCAAGTTTCAGATCACTTTTTTTTTTTTTAAGATTTTATTTTTAAGTAATCTCTACACCCAGTGTGGGGCTCGAACTCACAACTCCTAAATCGAGAATCACATGTTCTACGGACTGAGCCAGCCAGGTGCCCCCAGGTCACTTTTATCTGCTCCCCACGCTCTCTCTCCAGCCCTTGGGAGCCTCTAATCTCTGTTCTGTCTGTATGGATTTAACTATTCTGAGTATTTCGTATAAATGGAATCACACTGTGTGACTTTCCGTGTCCAGCTGCTCTCACTCGGCATGATGTTCTCAAGGTCCATGTGTGTTGTAGCTGTTTCAGAAGTTCGTTCTTTGTTTGTGGCTGGATAATACTCCGTTGTGCGGCTATACTGTATTTGTACATCCATTCATCCATTAGTGGAAATTCGGGCTTTTTCTTCTACCTGTTAACTATTATCAGTGACCCAGTACTTTTCTACTCTGCGGTTTTAACGTTCAGTGATGGTTTCCTGAATCCCTTATGTTGATGATGATTAGAAAATGAAGATTCTGGGGCGCCTGGGTAGCGCAGTCGTTAGGCGTCTGCCTTCGGCTCAGGGCGTGATCCTGGCGTTCCGGGATCGAGTCCCACATTGGGCTCCTCCGCTGGGAGCCTGCTTCTTCCTCTCCGACTCCCCCTGCTTGTGTTCCCTCTCTCGCTGGCTGTCTCTATCTCTGTCGAATAAATAAATAAATAATTTAAAAAAAAAAGAAAAAAAAGAAAATGAAGATTCTGCATTTGTATTTTTGTCTTTCCTACTACATTGATTAGATGGAATTCTCCTGGGAAGAAGACTGTAATTTAAAAATGTCCCCTGAATTCCTGAAAGCAATTATGGTTACTTAATTTCTTTGATTTATCACTGGAAGAATAAATAGATGATGTAACTACTATTTATACTACTGTGGCATTTTATTTACTTATTTTTTATTTTTATTTATTTTTTATTTTTATTTATTTATTTTTAAAGATTTTATTTATTTATTTGACAGAGATAGAGACAGCCAGTGAGAGAGGGAACACAAGCAGGGGGAGTGGGAGAGGAAGAAGCAGGCTCGTAGCGGAGGAGCCTGATGTGGGGCTCGATCCCATAACGCCGGGATCACGCCCTGAGCTGAAGGCAGATGCCCAACCGCTGTGCCGCCCAGGCGCCCCATATTTACTTATTTTTTAATTTTTGTTTTGAAGATTTATTAGAGAGAGCATGAGAGTGCACGGGCGGGGTTTGGGCCGGGAGAGGAGCGTGTCTAATTTCCTTCTGGCTTCGGGCTTTGGCCCCCGGGCTCTGTCGTCTTTGAGGAGCACACGTCCGTGCACCCTCCCCGCCCAGTGCACCTGCTCCAGTTCTGCCTCCTCTGGAGGCTGGAAGTTCTCAGCGTCCCCACACGGTTTCCCCGCAGGCGCTCCCATTAGGTGCACGCGATGATTCGTGTTTTATGTAAAGATGGTGTGAGCCCGGTCCCCAGAGCCTCTCCTCCCTGCGTGCCCTTCGCTCGAGGAGAATGCACAGCCTGTCACCCCCGGGCTCGGTGCTGGACTTGATCTTGTGTGTGCAGAGTGGAGCTTGGGGGGCCGCCTCCAGGTCGAGGGGGCTCCTGGGGTTAGGCACGTGCTAGTCCACGTTCTCACTGCGTCACACACACCCCCCGCAGTGGTCAGCAGCATATCCACTGACTTTGTTCAGCCGTCAGAGAGCCCACAGCCTTCCCCAGCGGGTGCCCGTGAGCATGGAGTGAGATGCATCCTCGGGAAGCCCGCGGCACCAGCATCGGGAGTGCGTTCAGCCGGCGGTGTGTAATGCTTGTGTGGCAGCCCTTTCCGTTTAGACCTTCCCTTCCCCGTACCCTCCTGGCCTCCATCTCCCTGCCGGCGTATCACGGCAGAAGAAAATCCGACACCTGGTGTCATCTCGGAGGCCGGAAATTCCGTCAGAGGATCTGTGGGGAGTTGATCGTTACCCTGACGGTGTGGGGGTCGTATTGTGCTGGAAAACAGTGGTGGTCTGGGGTGGTTTGGGTGTGTAAGAATTACTGCTCCCAGTGGCTGAGATTAAAATTTCAGGTTTCTGTGGTCAGAAACACTCTTGGCAACAAACTTTCTTTTTCTTGTTTTTCTGTATCACTTTGACTCATGTCCCTCTCTTCTGGTTGACGACGGATGGCTTCTTCATTGGCTGTGGTCTTGCGACCTGCAGTAGCAAACGTACAGTGATGTCCAGGAAAGGGTGGCTGGGCCGTGAGCGGCCGGTCTGAAATGGGGACAGGAGCTGAGATGATGGCGGCACGGCTGTGCGGACTCGGGGAGGACACTGGTGGCTCCTGCAGCTTCACGTAACCATCGGAGCGGTCTGTGAGATCGTGGGCCGAGCTTTCTTACCTGGAGTTAGTTCTGAGCTGCATGGGCGAGGGTACCTTTTGGAGCTGTTGAAAGGATTGAGAAAGCGAGCTCTTGTCCAGCGGGACTGCGGAGACCCTGTGATTTCCTCTCCTCCCCCTGCCTTGTCGGTGGTGGGTCAGTGGGCTTGACCACTCTTGTCTCCGACAACGCCCGGTTTCTAACACTGTGCTCTCGATTTCAGGCGAAGTCGTGCGTGTGCCACGTGTGCGGCATACACCTGAACAGGCTCCACTCCTGCCTGCACTGTGTCTTCTTTGGCTGCTTCACCAAGAAACATATCCACGAACACGCGAAGTCCAAGCGGCACAACCTGGGTTGAGCTCCCCCCCCCCCNCCCCCGCCCCCGCCCGCCCTTCTGTTCCCTGAACTGTGGCTGGTAGCCGCCCTCCTCCCGGGGATGGGCTGACATCCTTGTGGAGTCAGGGGCCGTGAAATACACGAACTCCGAGGGACTGTGCACCCAGCTTGCTTGCCTTGAGGCATTGGAGTTGAAGTTAATGTTTTCTGTAACTTGCAATGATGAATTACGAAGGCTCCCCGTTCCAGCTCTTTCTCGGCTTTCCCTCTGAAAAGCATGGCTAGTTATTCGATGAGGCAGAAATTCGCAAGGAAAGATCTTTGATGCCATGTTGGGTTATTGATGTGAGCATGGATGAGAGCCCCACTGGGTGGTTTTTATTGCTTTCTAAAGCGGATTTTCACTCTTCTCGGTCACACCGAGTCGTGAAAAGGCGAATGGCACTGAGGCGTCAAGGTCGATTTATGTTTCTTATACTTACAAGTTCAAACTGTCACACGTTCTGGAAGTTACATGAAGCACAGTTTTCTCCTTGGCTTTATTTCTGTGCTCCTTAACCGTTCTCTCCTTCAGAATGATGTTTTCGGTGATGGGGTGGTTCTCAGGCTATCCTTAAGAAAATCACTTTCGAAAGGTCCAAGCCAGAGAAACTTTGTGGGGGGCTCAGCGATTCCTGCTAAAGATCTTTTTAGGCCTTTTTAAGTAGTAGAAATGGAATGTCCTAACCGAGTCATGCGTCTCAGAGTGGCACACTTGTAACTAAGAACTCAACAGCGAGCGCTGGTAAAAAGGCTGCTTGGCTCACATTGTGACGATGAGCAAATTGGCCTTTTCGGAAAGAGAGCTAATGGTGCCAGTGGTGCTCTTGTGAATTACGTCCCACGGAGGAATGAGGTCGTCAGTGACCGCTTTTACGTTGGCCAGCCAGACGGAAAAGACACCGCTTAGGACAGTGTGGTTAGGCTAAAACTGTGTAGTATTTACTTAATGTAGCTATGTGCTTTACAATAGAAACGAAGAGTATTCCTGCCATGTCTGATTCTCAGACCCGACCCATTTAGGCTGCTCTGCTGTTACGCCTGGGCTGTGATTTCATGGGGTTAAAGGGTTACGGACAGCTGCATCACCCAGAGTCATCTGTAAAAATCACTTCAGAAATTTATTCATTTCATCCAGCTCATTGATAAACTCTGCCTCTGCTTTTGCTAGAATGAATAAGTCTTAGAAAGTTTGCTCTCAGATACAAAACCTTGAGATGGGAGAAAGATCCAGGTCTTTGCTGCGTTAGAGTCCATGAAGTTACTGAAGGTCGCGCGTGTATGTGTTTGACCGTCCGGCTGGGGAGGAGGGCGGTGGGCACAGGAGAGGGACGCCGGAGCGTGAAAGTGACGCGGGGCAGCCTGACTCCCAGCTTGTCCTTCGGTCTCCGTCTTTCCCGACTTGCTGAGAGCACCTGTGCGTCTCCCTGCCGCTCCCTCCTGTCATCTCCACAGCGGCTTCTAGGCTGTGGACATGTTGGTTTTTACACAGGGTAATTTGCAGGATGTCCAAGGGCCAAGTAACTGAGCAGTGGAATGGGGACTGAGGAGCCTCGATTTCCTGGTGGTCAAGTTCTTTCACCTCCCAGGGGATGTTCGGCAGTACAATGCTGGGACCACAGTGGATTATTAGGAAAATTGCCAGCAGGCATCCAGTTTTTATTTGGAGTAGTGTAAGAGGCCTACACTGAGTCTTGTCTGAATATCGTGGATGATGCGCTTAAAAAAAGAGTATCAGTAGCAGGAAGGTCATTGTCGAAGGTCTTGCGGAGGGACAGACAGGAAGGCATGGGACGAGGAGGGTCTGACTGCAGTCTGCCCTATAAAGTTGTCTTCATGCCATGCGACAAGTACACAGTTCGGGAAGAAGAGCGTCCTCTCATTCGGGGAGTCCCTCCGATAGGCGGGTGTGTGTACTTCCGGCTGACTGTGGGGCCGGCTGCCGGGAGGGTAGGCGATGAACTTGGAGCTGTTGGATTTCATACCCGCTCGTTTCATACAGGTTTTTTTTTTTTTTTTTATGGTAAGTCACAAGGTACTTAGATTTTACCACCATGAGCCGCAAAGGTGTGAAAGTAATGCCTTTAGCTTTCCTGTGTGTCTTAGAAGAGTTACTTTAGGGTGTCCCTGAAGGAGCCCGTGCTGGTGGGTGCGGGATACCAGCTCACTGAACACCCGGTAGTGTTCTCCCTCCATTCTCTAGGTCACCCTGTGACCGAAGGGAAAAGGACCTCATGTGGTGTCTGCAGGCACAGTGCCTGTGTCGGCTGTGGCTTCGGGAATTCCCAAGGAGGCCGGTGTACCCCCATCTTGACTGTGAAATAATTTTCCAAGGGACCTACCTTGATTGTAGGTGTTGCTTTGGGTTTTTTACATTTTATATTGAGGTGAAATTCACATAACGTACAATTAAACGGTTTTAAGCGTACGGTTCAATGGCAGGCACTCCCCACATTGTGCACCCGCCATCTCTCTACTTCAGAACATTTTCGTCTTCTCAGGAGAACACCCCACCTCCAGGAACGAGTTCTCCCCCCACCCCCAGTCCCTGGCAGTCACTAATCTGCTTTTTGTCTCTGAAGCTGCCTATTCTGAATATTTATAAAGGGGGTGATACAGTAGATGGCCCCGTGTGTCTGGCTGCTTTCTGTAGCGTGTTTTTGGGGTTCATCCATGCTGTAGCATGCATCAGGAATCGTTCCTTTGTATGTGTGAGGGACTCTCGCGTGGTGTGGGTCTCCCATATTTTGTTCATCTTTTTGTCCATTAGTGGATATTTGGGTTGTTTCCACCTTTTGGCCCTTACGAGTGATGCTGTGTAAACACTCACGTGTGAGTTCGTGTGCACATACGTTTTTGTTTCTTTTCGATCTGTGCTTAGGAGTGAGACGGCAGGGTCACATGCTGAGTCTGTGTTGAATTTTTTGTGGGGCCACCAGACTTGCCCACAGTATCTGTACTGCTTTCTCTTCCCGCCAGCCGTATATGGGCGTTCCAGTTTCTCCACATACTGGCCAGCACTTATGTACTTTCTTTTTTAGTAACTCTGGCCATTATAATGGGCGTGAAGTGGCATCTTATTGTGGCTTTGATTGGCATTTTCTCAGGGACCATCGATGTTAAATGTCTTTTTCATGTGCTGCTTGGTCCTTTGTATTTCTTCTTTGGAGAAATGTCTGTTCGAGTCACTTGTTCATGTTTTTAATTAGGTTGGGTTGTCCTTTTGTTGTACTCATGAGAATACGTATTTATTTTGGAAATATATATATATATATATACACGCACACGTGCACACACCTCTTTGCTGTATCTGTCTGTTTGTCTCCTGGATACACGTTCTGCAGATATTTTCTCCCGTTCTGTGGGTTGTCTTTTCACTTTCTTAATAATGCCCTTTTGAGGCACAAAGTCTAGTTTTGCTGAAGCCCAGTTTACCAGTTTTTTTCCTTTAGTTGCTCGGGTTTTTGGTGTCAGATCTGAGTCCGTTGCCAAATCTGACGTCATGAAGACTTAACCCCCCCCAGGTTTTCTTCTAATTTCATACTTTCAGTGCTTTATGGAGATTGCCGATCCATTCTGAGTTCAGTTTTATGTATGATGGGAGGGTAAGGGTTGAGCTTCATTCTGTAGTTTGTGGATTTCTGGTCCCCCCACCACTGTTGGTTGAGAAGGGGGTTCTTCCCCCACTGAGTGGTCTGGGCACCACGGTTGGCATCATTAGTTTGACGCAGCGCGTGAAGGGTCGGGTGTGGAAACGTGCCTTGAAGAAGAGCTTGATTAGAAGGACCTGAGTGCACATTGAAATATTTATATGCCTTCCGCGGGCTGGTAGTTGTGCTGTTGGCTGTATGCTTGTGTGTGTGTGATTTTTTTTTTTTAGATTTATTTACTTATTTGAGAGAGAAGGGGGGAGGGGCAGACAGAGGGAAGGAGAGAGAATCTCAAGCAGACTCCCCGCTGAGCACTGGCTTTGGGCTAGGACCTCGCTTGATGTAGTTTTTATTGAATGCCTCTGCTTTCCTGAAAATTCCTGTCGTCCTCACTGTAGTCTGTCTCGGGCTTTGGTATCCCCATGTGGGGAACTAACCCGCTCAAGGAATACGCAGTGCCAAGGGGCTGCCAAGCTCTGCAACAGCTTTGATGGGAACTTTCAGAGGATTTGTAGGAATTTTGTCAGTTTTGGGCAAGAGGCAGGGGTGGGTGTGGGATTCTTACATTGAGCTTTAATCCATCTGCTTTAGAGGACTTGAAAGGTCCACCACCATATACTGATCTGGGTCCTGGCAACTGTGCTTAATGAAGACGTTACTGTGCACTGGGTGTAACTGCTAAGTTATAAAGTCACCACACAGACCCATGAGGTGTTGGTGCTGCTACCATCACCATGACGCCGAATGGGAAGCTGAGGCTCAGAGAACTGGGATAGTTTATCAGAGGTGCGTAGCCAGTCCTCGGCGGGGCTAGGATTAATCCTGGTAATTCACAGTCTGTGCTCTTCCTTCTCCATTCCCTCTCGGACACCTTCTGTTGCTTGGCGAATCCGAGCCAGGAGAAAGTTCTTTTTAATTGTTGAGTTGAGACACCTTCCTTCCAGGTGCCTAAATTAAAAGGCTTCTCTTTCTTTATAATGAAGTGACTAAGCCAGTTTCTATAGATGATGCAGTTGAGAAAATGCATTAAACCCAATCACAGGCGGGCAGGAGTCAGCTCTGTGGGTCAAGACGTGAAGATTTTCTGGGTAGAGGATACTTTACCGCTGTCCTTAAAGGAAGAGTAGGCAAATAGCTGTCACCTTCCCTTTTGTAATCATATCAGGAATTCTAGACGTAGCAAAACGCAGTTCTGTATGTCAGGTGGCTAAGAATCCTTAGGAGCGGATCATACTCAATGAAGGTCCCCCCCCTTTTTTTTTTTGAAAGAGAGGACGAGCACAAGTGGGATGGGGGGTGAGCCCAAGGCAGACACTTAACTGGCTGAGCCATCCAGGCATCCCTTCCCTTGTTTTAAATACCAGTCTTTCAGAGGCTAGACAGAGGGTCCCAATACTTGAGGTCCTTTGTAAAATATGGATGTGACGCCTCTCATTCTCTCAGATTCCTCGGCCTCCGAAGTGCTGAGCTTCAGGGAAAATACCCATCCCTCACCTGTTTAGGATAAAGGTCTGAAGTGGGAGGGATAAATCCTTTCATAAAAAGAGGTTTCTGTGGTTTCAGAGTAGGGAAATGGTGGAAACGGTAAAACGTCTAAAACATGTTTCATTTGTGACCTTAAGCGTTCAGTTTCTCACTGAGTTTGATCCCTCGTCCCTCCTTTCTCTTTCAGCCATAGAGCTTATGTATGGCGGCATCTACTGCTTTTTGTGTCAGGACTACATATATGACAAAGACATGGAAATCATTGCCAAAGAGGAGCAACGGAAAGCTTGGAAAATGCAAGGTTTGGTTTTGCCTTGGTTTATGTGCCTGGTGTGTCTCCTAGCGGTGGCTTCCCTTGAGGGCAGAGCTTATCAAGAGAAAGATCGGAATCTGGGGAGACAGTCAGGGTAGGGAGGATAGCCTCTGGGTCTTGGCGGGTTGGGTCTTGATGTGCTGGGAAGAAGCCCCCCACCTGCTTGCTTCCTCCTGGGGGCGCCAGCTGGGGATCCAGGAGCAGCAGGTGAGGTGACTGGCCAGACAGGTGCGCAGGCTCCCCCTGCAGGGAAGGGGGGGGAGGGCTGGAAATGCCAAGCATCTCCTCTCATCATGCGGCCCTCTCTCTCTCGCAGCCAGCCCCCTTCCGGGAGCCCCGCGGGAGTCAGGATGCTCCTTGCTCTCTGATCACTTAGGAACTTGCAAGGGTTTGAGGAGCTCTGTGCCAGGAGCCGGGGCGATGTTTCCTCCTAGCTCCGGTACCAGTGTGGGCTTCTCAGGTGCCGCCGCTCCCCTGTCCTTCCTCACACGTGCTTGCTTCATCCGATGCATAGTGGGGATGCACACAACAGCATGCACCGTTTTCCTGGTGTGCATTTCTTTCTTTCTCGTTTCCTCGCATTTGTAAGTTTTCATTTCCAGCAGACGTTTATTCACCACACGACAGTGAGCGGTACCGTTTATCCCACTTGACGAGTGAGCATCTCTCAGTGAGCAGAACTGTCACTGTTTACAGAGAGAACATAGAAACCCAGTGTCTGCTTTACAGTTTTTGGCTGTAATTGCTCTGCTTTTGAAACAACCCCATTTTTTGCAGATGGAACAGTAGAAACAGGTGTTCTCAGTGATTAGAAGTGTTTGAACGTAACAGACCTTTTCTGCAGAACAGTCTGTGTCACCAGCTTCCTATTCTTTTCTCCCTCAAAAATTTAGTAACATTGCAATGAAGTCTGAATGTATGATTTCTTTGGGAAGAACATTTCACCCACGGGAGCTAAGAAATGCATGGCCCAGAATAAAACAGAAATCATCTAAAATCTTTCCACAATTCCATGTGTCAGTGAGATAGGTCTTTTAAAGTTCATTGAATTCTGCAGAAATTTTAGGTCACGTGGAACAAGTAGGTATTTAGATGAAGTGTGGCAGTCAGCATCCGCACCACTGTCCGTGGTAGGAATCTTTTTTGGGTACCGCTGTTCAACGCGATGTATTTTCAAACAGTGTTTCAGCGAGTGCGTCGTCTCCGTGTTGCTTTCACTCTATCACGGCAGACCCCACATCTCAGTGCCAAGTGTAGCACTTCCCGCTGGGGCTGGTGCAGTCTCTCTGCTCAAGGATTAAAGGCTTTGCGGAAAACCCGCATCTTGGCATTCGCGTTAAGGCAGCGTTAACTAGAGGCGTTGCCTTTCTCACGGAAACCCCTTATGTGCCACACGTTTTCTAAAAGAAACTCCCTCTAAGTGTTCTTTTTAGCCCGTGGCAATGTAATACTTTTGTAGAGAGACTGTGTTGTGGCTGCCCCTCCCTGAAGTGCAAGCTGATGCGTATTCTAGCCTCATCGCTTTTGTTTGTAAACGCATGCGATGAAAATTGAGCTCATGGCACCTGCAACTGTCTTCCGTCTGCTTAGGTGTTGGGGAGAAGTTTTCAACTTGGGAACCCACCAAACGGGAGCTTGAACTGCTGAAACACAACCCGAAAAGGCGAAAGATCACCTCCAACTGCACCATCGGTAGGTGGGGGCCCACTCGGGGCAGCCGTTTGTTCTGAGTGCGTTTAAAACTAGATGTAAGCAGGTGGATTCCGTGGCACAGCTCTCTTTAAGCCCCTGTGTAAGTCGTTCATCGATTGCTGCCCGCCCCCTCCCAACGATGTCTGGAACACCTGTTCTCACGGGGCGGGGGGGCTGCGGTAGGCTCAGCGGGCCTCATGGTGATGGACGGAAGCGGTCCCTGCCCTGGGGCCCTGATGGTCTGTCCTGTAGGAAGACTCAAGTTTATTCTGCCCAGGGCTGCGGGGGCTGATCAACCTGGGAAACACCTGCTTCATGAACTGCATCGTCCAGGCCCTCACCCACACGCCGCTTCTGCGAGACTTCTTCCTCTCCGACCGGCACAGGTGTGAGATGCAGAGCCCCAGCTCGTGTCTGGTCTGCGAGATGTCCTCGCTTTTTCAGGAGGTGAGCGCTGGTGACGTGGGCAGCGCACCGTTTCTGGAACTGCTTGTACTTTTCCTTTAAAAAAAAAAAAATCAGGTTGACATAGTAAAGGCAGGCAGGTTTCTGAAACCTTGCACAGTGAATTTCTCATGGAACATTTTTGCCAAAGGGAATCGCTAGGGACTGTTGGAGTCTCTTAGAGGCACAGTGCTGACATGGAGGATGAGAAAGAGCCCTTCGGAAGGGGCACAACCGGTGGAAGACATTAGTCTGTAAATGCTGTGGTCGTGTCACCCTCCTGCATTGTCTGCCGTCCTCTGTTCTCAAGGAGAGTGGCCCTTCTCTTGCCAGGCCTGGGTGGGCTTCACCAGAACACCTGTCTTTGTGGCCCTCAGCCCCGAACATCAGGTTCTGTTCTGCGAGGACCCTCGCTGCTCTCAGGCCGTGCCTGTCCTCACCTCCCCGCCCCGCACTCACAGTGGGACAGAGCTCGGGCCTGGGCTCGGCGTCCCAGGCGGGATCCCCTGCACCTAGTGACCCAAAGGCTGTCCCGGCTGCCGAACCGGCGCCTGCCCCGTGGCTGCTGAGAGCACCCAGATGTGCTTCAGGGGCCCCGCGGAGGAGCCGGCAGATTCGGCCGTGTCTGTTTTCGTCGGTACCTCGGATCGCAGCCTTTGCACCCACTTAGGCGGCTGCCCACTGTGTTCCCGCATCGGGCACTCCTGGTTCAGCATTTTGGCTTCTCTGTAGAAAACCGACTGTGGGGAGGGGACAAAATGATAGATTCAGAAAGTCCAGTGAGTCGGCATAAAAATACGTTTTGAAAAAAAAGAAAAGGGGGCGTAAAACAGCAGCGAGAGCTTGTAGGTTACGTGTTCTTACTGTGCGTGCTTTGTGTTCAGAGAGTAGTACTTACTCCTGACGTGTGTCCCTTTTCTCTGCGAGCAGTTCTACTCGGGGCACCGCTCCCCGCACATCCCGTACAAGTTGCTGCACCTGGTGTGGACTCACGCACGGCACCTGGCGGGGTACGAGCAGCAGGACGCGCACGAGTTCCTCATCGCCGCCCTGGACGTCCTGCACCGGCACTGCAAAGGTGCGGCGCGCTCCCGCCCTCCACCGTGGGGCTCTGCTATGGCGCTTGTGTTCTGATTGTATTGTTTATCCCCATTCAGACCCCGGAGAGGCTCTCACAGGTTAAGAGAGGAGGGAACAGTTTGGGGTGTTGTGCTCCGACCTTGCTGGGTGGGAGGGGAACAGCATGGCAGGTGGTCCTGTAAAACCCGTAACAGTGAACAGAGCCCTCGGTCCTTGATGGGCCTTTGCCTCGAGTTCTCTGCTGCCGCTTCCTCTCGGCCTGATTGTGAGGGAGCCGGTCTGCAGTTCCTCTGGGATATCGTGGCCCCTGGCAGGCCAGAAACTTCCACATACGCTCCAAACGCGGCTGAACCATCAGCACTGGCTCCCTCCCCTTGTGGGGTCTCCAGAAGGACTGATCGTGGCTCTAAGGTCACCAGAGAGAGCTGAGAATACGAAACTGGACCTACACACTCCCCAGTGCTTTCCTGACCCCAAGTCACGCTCATGTTGGGGTCCAGCTAAGGGCTTTTTAAAGTCTCAGGATCTCACGGGATCTTGGCTTCTGTCCCACAGCCCGGCCCCCAGAAGGGGGCAGTCTCCCCAGGGGTCTCAGACGTGGGTGGGTTTGGATAGTCTGGGGAAGGGGACAGGGGGCAGCAGCTTTTCGGGCTCGGGGCAGGAGACAGGACTTAATAAGCCACCGCGGCTTCCTCCTCCTGCCCTCGCCGTCTCCCAGTCGGACGGCCCTCCGCCGAAGTGTGCTGACACAGGGATCAGCCAAGGGGGGATTCTCGAACCTGAGTGTGGGTCAGAGTCCCCCGGAGGGTTGGCTGCTGTTTCTGTTCGGTGGTCGTGGTTTCCATTCCTGATGGGTCCCCGGGGACACTCATGCTGCCGGTTCAGGGAGCACATGCAGGTGTAGCTGACATGTCGGGGCGACCAAGGTACCTGGAACAGCGGGTTGTAGGTGATTCTGTTAGACCACAGCTCTGTTTTCCAGGCTTCCTCCTGGCCCCGCTCAGCCTCTCTCTAGTCACGGGGCTGCTCGCCCACATGCCCCGTGTTGTCTGACATTACAACTTAGAGGCGAGCGAAACTCCAGGTAAGATACCTGGCTTGTTCTCATCAGCTGCCCTGGCTTTGGGTTCTGGCTTTTGTGTGTACTTAAATGTTTTTCTCCTGAAAAACACACATCCTTTCAGTGCTCACCCACAGAACCCAATAAACAGTGCTTAATGGCTTAGGTGAGAGCCTTAGAAAAGAGCCGCGGTGTAGGACTAATCAATTATTCCAAGCACTTGAGGGTAATCAGGAGACTTCTGTAACCAGCCTTAGTCTGTCCTAAAAATCAGCGGCTTCAGATGCCTTGCCATGAAAACGTTCATCTGACGGAGGCACGATGCGGTGACGGTATTCCGCTTCTCTGACATAGTTCGTTTCACACGTCACAGGAAACCTGTGGCTCTTCTCGTCAGAAGCAGGGTGTTCTAGTCCTCCTCCGGCTTTGCTGGTTCACGGCCCGCAGCCAGGCCCTCCGTGCCACTGCAGGACTGTTCAGTTGTTGTGCGCGGGAAGGGGGACTCGCTAGCTCTCCCCAGTGACTGCGTGTTAGCTACATCCTGGTACCTAGCTAGAAGCCAAGCCCATCTTAGGGAATGGAGAAAAAGAAGAAAATTGAAAATAAGCCAGCTGGGTTGTTTCCTCTTTTCCCGCCAATCTGCCTGTTTGAATAAGGATCCTCCTGCGCTCTTGTGAAGTTCCGGCATTTCGGCTTCATCAGCCACTGCCGGTGAATGGCCTCGTGCTCTGGGTCCGTGGCTCTTGCAGACTTGCGGACTTGGGGCACAGGTGCCAGTCACACAGCTGCGATCTTTCCCCAGGTGACGATAATGGGAAGAAGGCCAACAACCCCAACCACTGCAACTGCATCATAGACCAGATCTTCACGGGCGGGCTGCAGTCGGACGTCACCTGCCAAGTCTGCCAGTAAGTGCGAGGCTCCCGCACGACGCCCAGTGTTCTGGAACGCGAGAGGCCGCCTGGGCGGTGCTGGCCAGACCGTGATGGGGGACCCCAGGGCCTGCCCGTGAGACCGACTCGATTCTGGGTGCTGCTTTTTGAACCTCGTGGGACATGTTCAGCTAATAAAACTGTATTCTTTTTTTTTTTTTTTTTTTTAAGATTTTATTTATTCCACAGAGATAGAGACAGCCAGCGAGAGAGGGAACACAGGCAGGGGGAGTGGGAGAGGAAGAAGCAGGCTCATAGCAGAGGAGCCTGATGTGGGGCTCGATCCCATAACGCCGATCACGCCCTGAGCCGAAGGCAGACGCTTAACCGCTGTGCCACCCAGGCGCCCCAAACTGTTGTGTTCTGAGCAGGTTTTAAAAGTTGAACACTTAGAGCCAAAAGTTTAGTCGGCATCTCCGTGCCTGTGCCTCTTTGGCGATGTGTAGGTAAGTAGGTGGTGATGTGTGGGTAAACACGGGAGCCTCTGCAGCGGCAAGCAGATGTGAAGCAGGACAAGTGGAGGTCAGACAGCCGTGGTAGAGAAGTAGAGAAGACCCACAGGGGAGCCGGTCACCCTGGGCACTGCAGCTTGTCCGGAGCGGGGTCCCCGGGCCTGTCTTTGTTCCCGTGCACACCGCGGGGTGTGCCCTGAACCTTCCCCCCACCTCTCTGCTCTACCAGGAGCTAAATAAGCGAGCCCTGCCTTCCAGAGGGACTGGCGCACCCCACGTGTGTTGCTTTTCATGTCACAGTTTCCTTCCTGTGTTCTCCAGTGGTGTCCCTGACGGTTCACAGCAGTGGTCTTCGCTCAGCGTGCAGAGCTTTGATTTCTAGGAGGGGGATGCACTGATCGGCGAGGTTGCAAGAACCCTCCCTTTCAACTCCATGCACACTCCTGTTTTTTTCTTCCATTTCAGGGTTTTAAAAAACCCTGGTCACGATCCACTCAAGTGATTTCGGAACCTCTGCTGGATTCCCACTTGCAGCTGGTAGAGGGTAGAGTAGATACCGGAAGGGGAGCGGTTTTGCCTGGGTCGTGCACGCAGGTTTCTGTGACGTAGACGCCGTCGTGGGCACTGCCCCAGTGTTTAGACTCTCGGTTTTAAGGAACCTCCTTGTGGGCTCTGCGCTACTGAATTCCGTCAGTAGGAGGTTGTCTGGGGTTTATGTCCTGTTGAAATATCTGGAGTGAAGTTCCCAGCCCGTCCTTCACATCCGTCGCTAGGAGGGACCCGGCCGTGTTACGTAGAGCGTCCCGGGGCCCCGCTCAGCCTGCGGTGCCTGCTCGGCGTGTGCTCTCGACGGGCAGCGTGCTTGGAGCTCTGAGTTAGCGCCTGCACTCGTGGTCTGCAGCTGGAGGCTGGTGACGCAGACCCGTCAATTCAGAACTGGACGTGGGGCCCCCGGGTTTCTGTTTTCAAAAAACCCCAAAATGATTGTGACGACCTCCTGGGTTCGGAAACCGTTGCTCTGGAGCGGCCTGTGCCTGGAGTGGTTCACCTGCTGTCCCTCCGTACGGCCCGCTTGGGAGCCCAGGGCGCGTCGGCTGGGAGCTGCCCTGCGTTTCCTGACCTTCTGTGTCATTTGGGTGGAAGGACAGCTGTGAGAGGATGCGGTGCCGTCAGCCGGGGGCTGCCTCAGGCGGCGTGGCCGTCCGTTCTCACCTGTGTGTGTGTCTCCTCTTTCTTCTAGCGGAGTCTCTACCACCATAGACCCCTTCTGGGACATCAGTTTGGATCTGCCTGGCTCTTCCACCCCGTTCTGGCCCCTGAGCCCCGGGAGTGAGGGCAGCGTGGTGAACGGGGAAAGCCACGTAGCGGGAACCACGACGCTTACGGACTGCTTGCGAAGGTAAGAAAGCCGCCGGCGCCTCTGGAACCCAAGAGCGGTCTGTCTTTGCAGGCACTTGTCTCTCCCACCTTGAGGCTCTTCAGGGGTAGTGGATGGTCGGGAAATTCCGAAGAAATTCAGGGCCACCCATGGCCCCGGTAGAATTTTCTTTCACGTGTCCGGTGTAGATAACGAGACAAGACAGGACTGGCGGCAGGCGGCGGCGGTCGGTGCCCAGCAGCTTGTAGTGTCTGTCACGTGTTTGCAAGATGACTGTCGTGTTCACCCAGCTTTGCGAGGAGCGTGTGTGTGTCACGGCCGCCTTCCACCCCACGCATGGGGTAGGGTACCCGAGAGCCGGAGACTGTCCCCTGTGGCTGATAACCTGCACCGGCGTCTGGCGGGGCCCTTCCTGCAGGCGATTGGCCTGTGTGCGTGGCGCATATCCGTTCACCGTATTTCCACCTGAGACAAGCACTGGGGTTTAGGGGACAGTCTTGTCAGCGTATTCAGGTAGCTCTTACACATTGTGGCAGAGAGACTAGAGACCCCTTTGTAAGCTATTCTCATTGACTTTACTGTTTTACGCTCTTTGCTTTTTCTTTCTTTTCTTTTCTTTCTTTTCCTTTTCTTTCTTTCTTTTCTTTTCTTTTTCCCTTCCTTTCCTTCTTTTCTCTTCTTTCTCTCTCTTTCTTTCTTTTTGAAGGTTTTATTTATTTGAGAGAGGGAACACAAGCAGGGGGAGTGGGAGAGGAAGAAGCAGGCTCCCAGTGGAGGAGCTTGATGCGGGGCTCGATCCCAGGACCCTGGGATCATGCCCTGAGCCAGAGGGAGATGCTTAACGACTGAGCCGCCCAGGAGTCCCTACATTCTTTATTTTCTTTTGCTCACGTTGAAGGTCGCTGCAGGGGTGTCCTTGAGCAGGGGTGTTCCTTGTGAAGAGGGACAGGCTTCTTGGTTTCTGTGTTGCCGTGTGGTCAGCAGGCTCAAAGGGGTATGTTGAGAATTTTTAAACACATCAGTTCCTCACCCTGATAAGTCCAGATGTAAATGGGGCATCAGACTTGGAATTTGTAAACCAAGCAAAACATCCAAACTGAAAAGCCCACCATTTTTGAAGGGAGTGTTTACAACTCCGTTAAACATATTTGTACGTTTCAGTAAACCTTTGCCTACCAAGCGGGCATGGAGGGGGCAGCCCCCCTTGCCACACTGAGATGCACCCGGAGCTGTTGATGAGGGCCAGCGGGGCTGGGTCAGCGGCCGAGTGGCCGAGGAGGGACGGAGCACGTTCACGTCGAGTTCATGTGAACAGCAAAGGGGCTCTTTCCAAGTTACGTTGAGAGCAGATTGCAAAGCCGGCGGGAGGAAGTCGAGGCAGATGGAGTTCCGTAGCTCGACCCTCCAGGTCCTCGAGTGTTTCATGAAGGCACGCGGTGCGGGGGGCAGCTGGGTGGCTGTCACGCCTCGGGAGCTGCTTGAGGGAATGCTCACCCCGTACTCTCGCACCCTTCGGGGAGGCGGTAGACTCGGCGGGAGCACAGTCGGCCCCAGTGACGGGGGAGCCCTCAGCACAGCCAGTTGCTTCCCTGGGTGTCTGTGCCCCTCCTGGGATGGCCTCGGGCTGTGCCCTTGGCTCTCGTCACTATATTGCTGTCTCCACTCTTTACTCTCTGCACTGTGTTTCCTCAGTCCGGGTTGAAATGCGGCCTATTCGGGGAGGAGACTGTCTCGTACTGCCTTCCTGTCCCCGTCCCCCCGTCCCCCCGTCCCCCCGTGCCACGCCTCACCTGGGGATGCTCTTCTCCCGGACGCATGCTGAGGGCGCACATGCATTTGCCAGGCTGGAGTGCTTGCAGGCGGGCGGGCGGCAGAAGTGGACTCTGCCGAGCTTAGGCGGGTGAAGGTCCAGGCTAGTTCACCGCATCCACGGGAAGGCTGAAGACCCAGCTGAGCAAACAGGTGGTCAGCGTGCGAGGCTTGGGGACCGGTCTCCAGACCCGGGCAGCCCGCTGCCGGCCCGCTGCTCTCACGTGCAGTGCAGCTGCCGCTCCTGGCGAGACCGGACTTCCTACGGATGCCGCTTGAGAATGACCTTTCCAGATACAGAGGCCTCAGGACGGGGATCTAACTGGTCGAGCCTAGGTCGGGTACCCAGACTTGTGGTAGCACTCATGAAGGAAGATGGTCCGTGCCTCCCACGGAGGTTTGGAAATCCTCAAGTGCGGGTGGAGCGGTGGGAAGATACGCGGGTTGAGCGCCGTGGTCCTTCCATTCTCGACTCACGGTTATGTGAATTTAAGCCAGATCCTCCTCGTACGTGACGTTGTGGGACATTCTCCTAGTGTTGAAGCAGGTTTGGTTGACATATCTGGTGTCAGAAAGCTAGCGTAGTTTGGCAGAGAGGACAAGGATTTGGGGGTATGTGGATTTCAGCTTTCAGGGCCATTGCACATGGAAGGGAAAATGACAAGATACCAGGAACTTCCCGAAGTGTAAAAAATGAGAAAAACCTCGAGAGAGGACGTCGGACTCGGCATTTTATGCTGTCCTGGCATGCTACCGTCTTTAACGTACACGTTCTCGGGAAGGGTGGCCTTATCGCTCCGTTGAATAATGGGTACCAGTTAGCAGAGTGGTGATAACGGGCTGATGCACGTGTTTCCAGATTCGAGGGCAGGTGAAGTGTCCACAGCCCCAGTCTGACTTGACAGGCCGCGGAAGGCTGCGTCTCAGGAGCGTTCCTGCAGCGCGAGCCTCAGGGGCGCCTCCTTCCTTCACGGGGGAAGGGGCGGGGGGGCCCCCTACAAAGAAGTGTTCTTCGCAGCCCGGCTTGGTAGGTCTGTTGCCTCGGGCGCTTTGCTTTCCACCTTGGGACACCTGCTTCCTGAATGCTCGCAGGACGGCACAGTCCCCTCTGCCTCATTTCTGCTGGGGGCTGACACTGGGCTTCCCGCTCCGCAGGTCCGCGCTGTTCCTCAGTGCGCGGTGCTCTCTCTGCCCGCCGGGGACACACGGTCTGAGTGCTAGTCGCTGCCGCCTCCAGCGCGGACGGGAGAAGCTCGTCCAGACGCCAGGGAAGCGCTTGCGGCCCCCGGTGTGTCCCTGAGCAGTTTGGTTGGGCTGGGGCCAGACGGGTTTGAGGTGGAAAACTGGGTTATGGGGTGGTGTGCGGTGAGTCACGCGTCTCCAGAGCCTTTGCTATAAACGTGGGCAGGTGCTTCTCTCTTCCAGTCAGGTTCCCGCTGCTCAAGCTACCCTGATTGTTTTTGTAATAAACTGTTCCGTACAGTTTGTCCAACTCAGGACCCAGACAAGGTATGCACGTTCCCTTTGGTTGACTGGTTTCACAATCCCTTGCAAATCCATACGCTTCAGCCCCCCTTTGGTTTCCTTGCTGTTTCTGTGTTGAAAAGACAAGATCGTTTTTCACAGAGTGACGCACACTGTGGCCTTCGCCGCGTGCATTTGTGGGCTAGTTCTTGCAGGTTGTGGCAGACACGCTCAGACGCCTTGTCCCGTGTTCCTCCCTACGAGATCTGGCTGCTGTCCTCGGCTTCCCTCGGCTTCCCGCTTCTGGGGCACCTCCCGGGGCAGGCGGGGTCAGCTGTGGTCAGGAGGGGGCATTGGCTTGCCCTGCTGAGATGATGGAATTTCTGAAGGAGAAACAAAGATTTCGAGACCGGTTGGGAAAAGATGAACTTTGTTTTCAGCTTTCTTTCTTTCCTTTTTTTTTTCAAGATTTTTAAAATTTATTTATTTGACAGAGGCAGCCAGCGAGAGAGGGAACACGGGAACACAAGCAGGGGGAGTGGGAGAGGAAGAAGCAGGCTCCCAGTGGAGGAGCCTGATGTGGGGCTCGATCCCAGGACTCTGGGATCACGCCCTGGGCCGAAGGCAGACGCTTAACAACTGAGCCACCCAGGTGCCCCGTGTTTCAGCCTTCAACTTAAAAAATTTGGCATAAATTATATTGAAACATCTGTTTTATGGGTTTTTCTCTTAGTAGCCACCACCGGTGCTGGAAATGCTCGCTGACTTCCTTAGCGCAACCTTGCTGTGTCGTGGTCTGTCTTCATCACTCAATAAGGATCATTTCCCCGTTTTTAGAATTTAACTTTTATTTTGAGATACAGATGCACGTGCACTTAAAAGGAATGACTGAGTACCCTCCACTGAGTCTCCCCCAGTTACAGTACAAGGTCATGGTCGGTATATTGACATCCATGCAGTCAAGATGCAAGGCATTTCCATCCTTCCAGGTCCCTCCCGCCACCACTGCCTCGTGACCCCCGGTGGCCGGGGAATCTGTCCTCCATTGGTGTAAATTCAACTTTCCGAGAATGTTATGTAAATGGAATCCTAGAACATGGAACCTCCTGGATCACCTCCCCCAGGCTCCCCGCCATAAGTCTCTGGAGATTCATTCAGGTCGAGTGTCCGTAGCTTGTCCCTGTTGGTGGCCGACGAGTATTCCACGGGGGTCACATCGCCGTCCCTTTAACCGTCTGCACAGCTGGAGAGCTCCTGACTGCTGCCAGGTTTTTTTGGCTGTTAGAGACACAGCTGCTAAAAACATTTGCGTTCAGTCGTTTGCATGAACACAAGTTCTTGTTTTTCTGAAATTCAAATTACTGGGTCTTACGGTCGTTAGAAAATTACTATTTGAACAGACTTTTAAATTAAAAAAAAAAATTAAGATCGTGTTTAAAGTGATGAGGGGAACAGATGAAGGAAGAAATCGTTTGTTCTTTTTTCCGTTGTGAAATTATAAACAACCCTAACTGGACGTGTGTTTTCAGTCAGGAGATTAACCCACTGAAAGTGATTTAATAATTATTTTCGGTTTTTTTCCTCTCTTACCTCTCCCACCTTCTTTTCCCTGAAACCGTCTCGTTGGAATGTCTTGCAGGTTTACCAGACCCGAGCACTTAGGAAGCGGTGCGAAGATCAAATGCAGCGGCTGCCATAGCTACCAGGAGTCCACGAAGCAGCTTACCATGAAGAAAGTGCCCATCGTAGCCTGTTTCCACCTCAAAGTAAGCTTTCCAGAGAGCAGGCTGCAGCGGGACACCTACTGTGTGATCCCCAGTATGTTCGCTCGGAGCCTGTGGGTTTGCTGCACAGAAGGACGTTTCGTAAGTGCAGTGACCCTGTAAAGAGCGCGGAAGGCACGAGAAGGTAGTAACTCGTGACTCCCCCCCCGCCCCCGCCTCCCACGTTTTCTGCGCAGAGAGGCTTATGGTGAACTGGAGTAATTACTTCATAATGAAAGTAGGGTGTGAGTTATTCTCCCCGGGGGCGGGGGTTAAGAATTTACTCCTCCCCCTCCCGAGATTCCCCACCCTCCCCCCAACACCGAAGTTTTCTGGTTTTCCTTTACTTAAAAGCAAACAGGACCCTAAGCGTTACGGTCTAGTCTAGGGGTCAGTCAGCTTTTTCTGTAGAAGGTCAGATAGTAAATGCTTTAGGCTTCGTGGTCTCATAGAACCTTTGTTTTATGGTCTGTGTTTTATTCTGTGAGCCTTTCAACACAAAACCCAAACTGTTCCTGGCTTGCGGGCCCCGGTCTAGTCGAAGGAATGTCTTTGCTGAAAGGAACGGTATGTCCGTTTTTGCTCCTGGAGCTTACGAACGTTCTGTTTCCTTCCACCTTGCACTTTGCCGGTTCTGTTGTAAGATTACTTTTGTGCACACTTGGCGTCAGTCGCTTTGAACAATCCCATCTTTTCAAGACTCCATTTTTGAACCCCATAAATTAGATTTGTATGGCTCAGTACCGTGTTACTGAGTCTGTAAGCTCTAGATGGGGCCAGAAACTGAAAAGCGCACTTTCGGGAGTGTCCAGAGAAGCCCCATTGGAGGAAACCCTATACCTTCATCCTTGCCTTGTCTCCCCAATTCCTGTAGCGATTCGAACACTCGGCCAAACTGAGACGGAAGATCACCACGTACGTGTCCTTCCCCCTGGAACTGGACATGACCCCCTTCATGGCGTCCAGGTATGACTGGGGACACTGTGTGACCGGGAGGGCCGTGGTTCCGTAGGGTCTGTGATCGGCACCGGTTCCCCGTGAGCCTGCGTGGAGGCTGACAGAAGCATATCTGCTCCAACTGCACCTTGACCCTGATCTTAACCCAGGACACAGTTGAGTTTCCTCAGCTGTGTGCTTTGGCTTCCGGTTTTCGCCCGCGGTCCTTCATCCGCTGTCAGACGTGGCGAGCATGGGGGGGGGGGGGCGGTCACGGAGGGCGGCGCTGCCGCTGACGGAACTGAGTTTGGATACAGCCTGATGGCGCACTTGTCGATTCCGCTTCTGTCGTTTTCAAATCTCGACATCCCAGACCACGTAAAATGTCCCCTGCAAATCACCGCGACGCTCGCTCGTGTGTCTCCTGTGGCCACTGTAGCAGATCACCACGAACTTGGCTGGAAGCCGCGAGGTGGAGTCCGTTCTCCGGCCCGGCCTCCACCGGGATAGTCTTCCCCTAGCAAGGGGATAGTCTTCCCCTAGCAAGCAGAGTTGCTGGAAGAATTAGAAAGCATGTCTAAAGTGCACCGAGTGCCCCGACTGGCAGAGGAGGCCCCCGGGGTAGCGGTACCGTCGTTCGAGCCGTGCGTCTGCTTGATTAACTATTTTACATGATACTGATGAACTGCTGTTCTTTGTTCCAGCAAAGAGAGCAGGATGAATGGACAGTACCAGCAGCTAACGGACAGTCTCAACAATGACAATAAGTAAGGGGCACCTCGTGGGTTGGCGCTGGGCGTCTCCAGTGTGAGTGGGGAGCGTGGGACCACTGGTGGGCCGCACGGGCGGCGGCAGGGGGGCCCTGATGGCACAACCCTTCTTTCCTTTGGCCACTGGCCTGCCGCCCCTCCGCCCGTGTTGAAAATGCTGCAGCCCTGTGGGGAAAGGACTTTCCACACCTGCACCGTAGAGCTCCCCGATGTAGGAGCCTGACCCCTCGGTCCCAGCCCCTGTGTGGGAGCGCGGTTGCGCTGGCCACAGTCGTGCTAGCGCAAGAGCTCAGTGTCTGGATTTGGGGCCCCTCGGCCCCTGCCTCCGCCGGCGCCGCAATAAGGCCTCTGTTCTGTCCTTCACCACCCACTTACCGTTGCTGTGGGAGAAAGAACGGCCAGCGTGCTTACAGCATCCCCAGCGCGGCTTGCTGTCCCCACTTCCACTAAACATGGTTCCCGCAAAGCAGCCCGAGAGCTGCGTGGGCTGCGTGCCCGCTGGGTGATGGCATGTTCCCATGGGGGTCCGTGGGCAGCGCACTGTGCAGGCTTCTGACTGCTTCCGGTGGTGATAAGACTAACCTGACTGCTCCTTGCCTCCCCGCTCGCGCGCTCCCGTACCAGGTACTCCCTGTTTGCCGTAGTTAACCACCAAGGGACCCTGGAGAGCGGCCACTACACCAGCTTCATCCGGCAGCACAAGGACCAGTGGTTCAAGTGCGACGATGCCATCATCACCAAGGCCAGCATCGAGGACGTGCTGGACAGTGAGGGGTACGTCCGGGGTGGCAGCAGACTGTGTACATCCGTTCCAGGAGGTTCACCTCGAGTCCCTGACGTAATGAGGCTTGTTCTGGACAGAACGCCAGCTTCGGTCGGTCGTTGGATGGGCCGGGTCGCTCTCGATGAGTGCCCCGAACGTGGGGGTGGTCGTTTCTGTTCTCACGGCAGGAGCGGCCACATCAGTTCTTGAGGAGCTCCTTTCTTCGTGACCCGCCTCCTTCCTCCCTGGCCCGTCGTCGTCCACCTTTGGCTTTGTGAAGTCCTTATCGGTCTTGAGACTGTCCGTAGAATCCCCCCGCCAGGGATGGGCCGGGCTGAGCCGACGGGAACGCTCTTGCGGCGGCTGCACTTGGCATTTTCTCCAAGTGGTGGGGCGCCCCTGGAGCGAGTCTGTATAGAAGAATCCGTGTGTGAGAGGACAGTGTTGTGGGTAGCGAGGAGGCCAGAGGAGGCCCCCCACAGGGGCGGATTTGGCCCAGAAGCCGTTGCAGGAGTCTCCCCCAGAGGAGGCACGGCCCCCAGGCAGTTGGGGTGGACGGGGGGAGAAGCGGACTTAGGACAGGTGGGAGGACGGGTGGCCACTGTGGGCCCCGCTGCTGCCTAGCCAGGGCCCCTCCTCCTTGGGGCCAATGAACCAAAACCCAGCCAGGCAAGCAGTTGGCTGCCAGTGGGCGCCGAGACCACCGCGAGCGTTCTGGCGGCGGCGGCTTGCCTTGCCCTCCCGTGCCTTAGAGCATCAGCGCGCTTCCTGCCTTTGTCCTCAGGTACCTGCTGTTCTACCACAAGCAGTTCCTGGAGTACGAGTAGCCTTATCTGCGGCTGGTCCAAGAAAACGAAGGCGATGCGTTGGCCGGCCTCCCAGAATCCTCCCCGCCCTCCCCGACGTCATGAAGCCACCACCCACACAGAAGTGCCCCCGAGAGCATCGGATTCCTCTGCAGCCTGGGCCCGGCGGCCGCCGCAGCGGGTTCCAGGGCCGCGGTGTCCACGTGGACAAGCGCTGCGCTCGGAAGGAGGCCCCAGGAGCCGTGCGGCGGAAGCAGCGACGTGGCCGGTGTGCCCTGCGTGGGGAGGGGCACCGCGGTGCGTCCGTGGCGCGTCTCCTGTGCTCCTGGAGACCACGTGCAGCGGGGGGTGGGGGGCAGCCCGGTCCCGGTGTTTCGCTTCGGCCGCACAGCGGAGCAGTTTCTAAAGGCGCCCGCCTGGTTCCACATCACGGGTCCATTGAGGCAGCGAAGTGCGGGAGCCAAAGACGTGTGAGGACGGGGGACTTCGCAGGTCCCTTCCTCTCCGTGGGTTTAGTGTCGAACGTACATCGCTGGAACTCCGAGCCTCCGTCTGTCAGCAGCTAGCAGCAGCCCCTGCCCCCACGCCCATGGAACCGAACACACTACCCGGGGTCTCCGAGCACGTCTGTTCCGCGGGTCACGTAGCATCCGACTGCATGTGGACACGTCAGCCCAGGTGTTCTCGCTTGGTTTTTTTTAGAAATAGGCACTTTCTTAGTCCTCGCCCCTTTCCTCTCTTTTTCCACAATGGTGACTTTCATAAATGTAATGGTAGTAACGTGAATGAATTATTGAATTGACACAGACATTTAGATCGTTTTCCTTTATTCCCGAGAGTGAATCTGGCTTTTTCATTGGTGCTGGTTTTGTTGCCTCCCCTCCCCCCTTCCGTCTGGAAGCACCTGCGTCCTGGTTGAAGGCTGCCGGGAGGCGGCGGACGAGGGTCAGGCTGAGGCCCGTAAATGTCTCTGTCCTGTTAACCTTTGAGCGAATGAAGTGTTCCCAGTGGCTTCGTTGTTCCCTACCTCCTATTTGCTTCCCGGCCGCACGGCCCACTTGCTTCCCGTGTGGCTGCGTGGCGGCTCGTGGGTCAGCTGGACGCTGGCGGGGCTTCCATGGAGCTGGCGTTTCGTTGCTGATGCCTCCGCTTTGCCTTTGGTGTCGTTCCCGCTGGAGCGGGGGGCGGATGGCTTTGCCAGTGAGCTGCCAGGAGGAGGGAGGAGCCGCTGGAGCAGAGGGAACGGTGTGCACTGTTCCTTGTAAGATATCCTGCATGCGTCTGTCTGTGCAAACCCCAACTTGGATTGTCCGTTTCTGAGAACTTAACAACCTAGACATGTGGGGGAGGAAAAGCTGCTTTCATGTCGTTCGTCGAACAAGCAGCACTTGTCCTGGGAGCCCGGTCTGCGTCTGAGCTGTGGGAGGTTTGTTCCTGGAGAAGAGAACCGTCTGTTTCAGGTTCAGTGCACGCACTTTTCTTTCTTTTTTTGTCAAGAGCCAGACGGTAAATATTTGAGGCTTTATGGGCCATGCAGTGCCTGCTGTGGCTAATACAGAAACAGACGAGCATGGCCGTGTTCCAGTGAAACCTCTTACGGATGCTGACATTTGACAGTTTTCATCTGTCGTGGATTTTTTTTTCCTCCCTATTTAACCATGTGCAGACTGTTCTGAGCTGGTAGGCCATCAGGTTAGGAAGTGGGTCGGAATAGCCACAGTTGACTAGGTACTGCTCAGTGTGGAATGTGCTGGAATACAGGAAACCACAGTTGTTTGCTGCAGCGGCATCCACGACAATGTCCTTAGCGATGCAGCTTTTAAACCACTTGCTCGGCTCATGCTCAGTGTATTTCTGCCCTTTGGGAATACATGTTCTAAGATACCAGGCGTCCTCAGAAATACGGGTGGGTGCAAATTTTCAGAAACAGCCCCACGTGCCTGAGTTTGTGTGTGTGTGTGTGAGAGAGAGAGAGAGAGACCGTGCTTCGGAGATTTATTTTTGGGAGAGCCGTAGCGTTTTCATAAGGGGCAGATCAAACAAGGAGCTGGCTGACGCTGGCCTGCACAGTTCTGAGCCATGAGCTTTGCTGCCTTGTGACCCAGCTTTACTGGATTGTCCTGGGTTTTCTGGCAGGTTCCCTGTGGTCTGGCGAGCCCCGCTTCCCACATCTGTGTCTGCTCATGTTCAGGGGAGCTCAGCTGGTCCAAGAGCATGAGGTCTGGGGATAGACGATGAGGCCACGTTTCTCTTCTATAGACATGACTTTAAATTTTTGTATCCAAATTAATTGTCGTGACTCCCTGTTGGCACTGGTGTTGCGAGTTGTCACCTGTGTCTGTGCCGCTGGGAAGCTCCTGTGACCGCAAACCGTGGGCAGTGTTGGCAACAGGACGTCCTGCCACCAGCGTGTTCACTGGGATTCACCCTGTTACCCCCAGAATACTCCATGCCCGGCCTGGGAATGTTTCTCTTCACGCCCAAGCCAGCTGTTAAATTCAGGAAAGTGGCTTTCTTGTTTTCTCCTAACGACCCCTTGCCTGTGCGTTCAGGTCATTACCAAGTGTGACTGACATGAAAGGGATCATCAGGTGACCCCACCCGCTCCTGCACTCCCACCCGTGGTTTTAAAATAACTTGTATTTCTGAGACGTTGGCCTTCCTTTCAGCACGTCACAGGGAAACCCGGCTTTCTGTCTGCAGGCGCGTGAAGCGAGTTCTGAGCAGCGTCCGTGCTCGGTGGGGGGGGGGGGGGGTCCGGTGGGCAGCCCGCGTGGCCGGGCCTCCTCTCTAGGGCTCAGGATCGATCGTCTGAGGCCTCCTTCCTGCGGCAGCGCCCCCGACCCCACAACATAGCCCCGTGCTCCTGTCCTTTGGCTTGGTATGTATGCTTTCCCTGGGTAAATGGCCCTTCTGACAATTCAAGTGACTGTTGCGTTTACTATAACCTTGAAAACAAAAATTGTAAGAAAAAGATTCCAATGATTGTGCTGTGGATTTTATTACCAAGATGTTTACACCTCCCTTTTCCCTGTCATTTTGAGAAACTGTCGACTCTTCTCCCTTAATGGCTTGTAGTCTTTCCTGTGTCATAATAAAGCTTCATTTTCTTCTGAACACTGGCCGGCTCTCCTCTTACTACTGACAGCAGCTGAGAGGGCGCAGCGGAGGGGAGGGGGCGCTGCACGGCCGCCAGGGCTGGAGCTGCCAGGGCAGGGCTCGGCGCCACAGCAGCCCTGCTGAGCTCAGCGGCCGGAGCTCGTACCTGGTTTGGGCCAGTCCAGTGCCGGCCCTGGGTGTCGGGACGTCCGCGCATCCTGCATTCTCCTCCTCTTCCCTGCTCTTGGCATCCGGGAGTCAGGACAACCATGCATTCTCAGTGTGTCACCGTCACAGTCCCCGGAGGAGCTTTTTAAATGCAGGAATTGTTGCCAGCGTCTGATGACGAGACCCAGGGTGCGGTATGACAATACGCATTTGTAGTAAGCTCCCCAAACGAGGAAATATGAACCCGTAAGGAGAAAATGTGCAATTAGTCCTGCCCTTGATCCTGTAATTGGTCACACCGCTGTACTTGGCGTTTGTGACATCCTCCCGCCTCCCTCCACACTTCCTTGTCCTCAGAACCTCCCTTGACTGGTTTTTACCTGGTTGACCCAAAGCTTCATTGCCGAGCTGTCCCATTTTTAGAAGCTTTTGTTGCAAGTTCCTTTACTTACCTTACATGGAAGCACCAAGAGACGCCAGCGACCTCTGGGTCCCAGGCTTAGTCCTCTGTCCCCACGGAGTAGCAATCAGCTCAGGTCACCCAGAACCAGTGTTGTGTCCCTCAGGGGAAGACCATCAAGCCAACAAAGCCCAGATTTTCCAGGCCTGGAATAAAAAGATTCTGTGATTGGGTTGTTAAGTATAATACTGGGAGGTGCCAACCCCACCCCCACAGCTGGCTCCTCAGACCCATACATCCTGCCTAGGGGAGGGGGGAGTCTGCACCAGATAATGGTTTCTGGCTAAAGGCATACAAGTCATCCTGGAAGACAGAACCACATCACCATAGCTGAGTCCTCAGTATGCCCAGCTGCGTCCCGGGGGGGGGGGGGGGTGATGCAGTGTGAACAGTGCCTCGGACACAAGCCTGTTGCTCATGAACGTCCGTTGCCGTGATTTGGGTTCTGTGATCAACAGCTATTTGCGGAATGTGACCATGGATGGTGGTGGTGATGGGCGGGGCAGGCGTGTCCGTCATCGGAATATGAGTTTATTCCAAGAAGACCAATCTTCCATGATGCAAGAGGCCCAGCGTAGTCAACCTGCCGCCGGGATGGCCGGCCGGTCCTCTTAGGAAACTCGCCAGCCGAGGGACTCGGGTGTTAGTGTTCGTAGTTCGCTGGTTAGGCACTCAGCGGTAGTTAGGTTGCTGAGCCTTGGGCAGGGCAGATCTAAGACATTGAACCTACTTCAGCCCCCACCCTGTCTTGATGGCCCCTTGGTTCATGGGTCTACCAAGCAAGCATGGTGCCTGGGGAAGGAAGCTGACTGTATCCACAGGCATGCCGTTTTGTCTCCCTGATCATAAGAGCGTCCCCTGTAGGGGTTCTCCAGCAGGCACACATGGATACAGGTCTCTTCACAGTCTGTGCCCATTTTGAGACATCTGTCCCCATCCAGACCTCGTCACTAATCCTGGAATCCTCTTCCAGATGTTTGACCGTCCAAGCAAGCTGTTAGCTCAGCACAGATCAACGTCGCCCCGTCCTGTCGGCCCTGTCTCGTTCCAGACAAGTGGGTAACCAGACATACAGTTCAAAGCTCCACTCAGGGTTTTCCTCCAACACTGTCCGTAGGTGACCTCAGTCATCTGGCCACAAAAAAGCACTCGATGCCATGCAGCAGGTGTCCGTTGAAAGTCCAAGCCACCTGTTCGTGCAGTTCACCTGCTCAGGCCTGTGCTCACTCTTCCACATGCTGTTTCTGCTGCATGATCCGTGCCTGCCGCCCAGCCTTAAGGCCAAGCGGGTCAGACCATTCGTTTTGCTGTGGGATGCCCGGACTGCATGGGCAGCTCATGACCTGTGAGTACACGTTCAGCATGCGAAGTCTGAGAGACAAGCAGGAGCTGTTTCTAGAAAGAGTACGTATCTGTGGAAGACATAGATTGGAGTTGCTCCGAAATCGTGGAGATCTGTGCTGTTCCTCGCCTGCTGGCCCCTGAAGCATCCTTATCTGCCCTGGACAGTTTGAGTATCACTGGATCTTCTTGATCATACGATTTGAGTGTAGTACGGCGTGTATGACAGCCTGAAATTAGGTCCTCCTCGCAGCTGGGAGCCGTGTGATGCCTCTGGAGGAGGGTCGGATTGACACGCGCAGCTGTGCGTGCTACTCGCGAACCCAGCAACACCTGTCCGGCATTGTGGCTCTTTTTACATAGTAGATGGTGCGACTTGCAGCCATTTGTCCTTCACCTTGAACAGGTTATCCTGACAGGCTTAAGACCCCTGAGCCCCCAGACACTTCATGGAGTTAGGGGCCTGAGTTTCAGGGAGTTTTTTTCTCATGCTTTGGCTCACTTGTCTCATTAAAGCCTTGATAGAATTTACTGCTCTGTGCTTCTCAGAGCCAGTCAGCATAATGCCAGCAGTACAGGGACCAGAGCGATGAGTGATGGAACATCAAGGCAGTCAGTGCGCACACAGACTTCCTATAGCAGAGTTACGTAGCCCCGAGTCCGTACCGGGAAGGTATGCTGTGGGCCCTGTCAAATAGAAGCAAAGTGCCTTGGTGGGCCTTTCAAATTGGTATGGGAATAAAAATGCTCTAGTCAGGTCACCGGCTGCATGCTTCATGCCAGGAGCCATGTTGACTTGCTCCAGTAACAGCGCTGCCTCTGACAGCAGCTGTGATCGGACAGCCCCTGATCAGGTTTCTAGAAGTTGGCCGTCATTCCCGCGATCTGCACATGGTGTACAGCTGAACTACGAGGGCCTGTGATACGTAATATCACTGCTGTGCCTTTGGGGTGTTACTCTTTGAAATCCCCCCAGGAGGGGTGCCTGGGTGGCTCGGTTGGGCGTCTGCCTTCGGCTCAGGTCATGATCCTGGGGCCCTGGGATCGAGTTCCGCATTGGGCTCCCTGCTCAGCGGGGAGCCGGCTTCTCTCTCTCCCTCTGCCCTTCCTCCCCGCTCGTGCTCTTGTGCTCGCTCGCTCTCTCAAATAATAAAATCGTAAAAGAAAGAAGAGAGATAAGAGAGAAAAAGGAAAGAAAAGAGGGAGGAAGGAAAGGGGAGAGAGAAAAGAAAAAAGAAGGAAAGAGAAAGAAGAAAGGAAAGAAAAAGAAAAAAAAAATTCTACATAGTCCTTCCAACCACATCAGCCCTCACCTAGGGGATAAACAGTCAACGTAGGGATCCTGCCAAGTGCCAGGTACGCCCACTATACACTTAGGAACTGGGGAATAACTACAGAATGGATCAAACATACTTCCATTAAAAAAAAAAAAAACCAGGGGCGCCTGGGTGGCACAGCGGTTAAGCGTCTGCCTTCGGCTCAGGGCGTGATCCCGGCGTTACGGGATCGAGCCCCCACATCAGGCTCCTCCGCTATGAGCCTGCTTCTTCTTCCCACTCCCCCTGCTTGTGTTCCCTCTCTCGCTGACTGTCTCTATCTCTGTCGAATAAATAAATAAAATCTTAAAAAAAAATTAAAAAAAAAAAAAAACAAAAACAAAAACAAAAAAAACCAAAAACGTATATACACTTTCTGGGCAGACTCAGAGCCGGTGCATGTTGCCCCGTGCTCGCTGTCCCCCTCGGCCACGACTGGCCACGTTCAGTTAGTCTCCATCGGCCAGAATATCCCAGGTAACGGGTCACGCGGAGGAGAACCTATAGGTGACTGGACACTCGTGGGAGCAAGAGATACATATTTTTTTTAAAGAAACACTACTGTCTTGGGCTGCATTTAGGATGATACCTAAAACTGGGGATGGGCCAGGTCGAGTCTTTGCATATCCCCAGCACTTAACATAGCTCCCGCTCAACAATATTCATTAATAAGTGACTCTCATACTCAGCGTGTGACTTCGATGACAAAAGATCTCCAGTGGAATGTGATGGGGAGCAGAAAGGGGCCAGGTCCTGTCCCCAAGGAACGTGCAGGAAGGGAAATAGTGTTGACATAATATCTGAGAACCGTGGACAAACTCAGCACAGAGTTCTCTGGCAATCTTACAGGGCTGTTGGGGGTCTGAGGAAGTGACATTTAGCAGGACGGGGACATTGGTGGTGTGGGTGAGGTGGCCCTGTTGATGAAAGGGCACTTCAGTCCGGCGGCGCCTGGGGCGTGCACCACAGCGTCCCCCGCACTCAGTGACATGTCTGCGTCCTGAAACTCTCACGCTCATGCATTAGTACCGGCTCCTGCAACGGACACGATGACACACGTGTCATCACCACCACCACAGCGTGGTCCAGGTTGGGGCTTCCGGTTTGCTCTGAACGACAGAGCAAACTGGAAGCCCCAACCTGGACCACGCTCCCAGGCTTGCCCGGGTCCCCGGCTCCCTGTCTGCACACACAACTCCGCCAATGAGGGAGGCGTGTGGCCACCTTTTTCATGGGAACAAATGTAGCCACCTGAAATCTTAACGCATTTTATCCCAATGTGAGAGCTCATGTACGTTTGAAGCAAACACTCTGTGCCCCACAAATTTGTGAAGACTAACGGGCTGATCAGAGCTCCACGTGCCCCCTCCATTCTGCCTCGCTCAGTGGATGGGCCTGCTCTGGCTAAAAGCAGTTTCATGGAGCAGGAAAGGCTCTTTCCTGGGAACTAGAGATGAGCATTCTAGTTGGGGCTCCGTGCTCCCTGGAGGTGCTCCTAGGGCTGGAGATTCTCTTGAACCCCCTGGCCCCTCGGCTGTAAGATGAAAACAGGCAGAGCTTAAGATGGGTGGTCGGGAAAGTCCATTCCAACCCTGATGTTTGATGAGTCCTAAGATTTTTTTCTGCTTGCCTCTCCTGATGGTGATAGCAATCTGTCGAGAATGGATGTCAATGCCAGTAGCTAGGAGAGGAAGGCAAAATGTAAATACATTGCATTTTTGTAGAATGTTCAAAGTAGAAAAGACTTTAACAAAGATTCCATTGGGCTCCTGAATCCATTCATTTCACAACTATTTTTTTAAAAGATTTTATTTATTTATTTGACAGAGAGACAGCCATCAAGAGAGGGAACACAAGCAGGGGGAGTGGGAGAGGAAGAAGCAGGCTCCCAGCAGAGGAGCCTGATGTGGGGCTTGATCCCAGAACGCCGGGATCACACCCTGAGCCAAAGGCAGACACTTAACGACTGAGCCACCCAGGCGCCCCTCATTTCACAACTGTTTGACACTCTGTATCGTGCAGGACTTGTACTGTTCTGGACATGCGGGAGCAAGAGACCACAGTCCTGTTCTCACGGAGCGGACGCGTCTGTGTCAGATTGTGGTAAGCACTGTGTAGACGAGACAGGCTGGGGGCCAGAGTGCGACAGCAGGGACCGTGCTGTTTACACAGGTGGTCAAATGGCTCTCCAATAAGACGACCTCAGAGCAGGGACCTGAATGAAGTAAGAGACCGAGCACAGGCTATCAGAGATAGAACATTCCAGGTAAAAGGAACAGCGTGTCCTTGAAGATGGGAAAATTGAGCCTCAGAGGGACACCTTAGCGAGCCCCCTTCGGTCCGCTGTTGGATCCAGCCCACGCTGGTTGTTTCCCATTGATTCTAAGAGCCGAGTCTCAAAGAACTGAAGGAGGGACATTGTGTGACCACTGTGTCTCTGACCTATGAAGTGGCCTGGTTCTCCCGAGGAGCCAGTGGAAAAAAATCCCCCTGGTCTCCAGCCAGGACTTTTCGTGCTTTCCGTGCCAGTGGGTTCATGTGGTGTCTCTGCCTTGTTGGGCATGTCACTGCATGCTGAATGGCTGTTCCAGCTTCTCTGACATTTTACATTGTAATTTTAACCTTCTCTGTGGTATAGTCCAGTGATTAAGAGACAGGGTAGGGAGCCAGATTGCCCAAGCATGAACCCTGGTTCCGGGTAAGTTCCTTCAACTCTTCAAGCTTCATCTATAACATGGGGACACTAATAGTATATCCTCGCATAGGATGATTGCATGGGAAAACATTGAGTTAATATATGGAAAGTGCTTAGGACAATGCTTGGCTTGGAGTAAGAATTATATAAATATTTCTTAAAGCCCCAAACCTGAGAGCCAAGCTTGGGGCTCTCTGGGTCTGTGGTGTGTCCTCTGACTCACAAGGGGACAGGCATACCAAGCCCATACGTGCCTTTCTGAGGATACGTTTGGGGTTTTCCTTTGATTAGTCTACAAATGAGAGTGTGTCAACAAAAAGTAGGAAGGCAAAACCAGGCATTTAGCTACGCAGATGGGGGACCTGTCCCTGTTCAGTTGGAAAGAGACCGCATGTGTCTGCACTACACTCCAGCCCGGGTGAAGATGCAGGAAAGAGCATTCCTGGTAGAGGGAACGGCAAAGGCAAAAGCCTCGGGACAGGAGGATGCGGGTGCGAGGGGCTGCAGGGTGGTGGGTGCCCTGGAGTGTGACCTGAGCTGACTTTGAGAGGGGGCCAGGGGCCAGGACACATGGGCTCAGAGGTCCTTGTAAGAGGCTGAGGATTTATTCGGTGTTGAGAACCCGCTGGAGGGTTTTATGCCGTGAAAAGACATGATGTAATTGATATTTTATAAGCTCACTCTGGCTTCCAGGGCCACCTGGGAAGGAAAAAGCCAGAGATAGGAGCACTCCTTCCCAAGTGGTAATAAAGCCAGATAATCCACAAAACCGTATCTTCCCTGAGCCCACCTGTGAGTCAAAGTTGCAGGGCAACCAGCTAGCCTGGAGTCTAAGGAAGGCAGGTGCCCGCGAGGAGAGAGGAGACGAGAGCAGGGAAGAAGGCAGAGCTGCCATGCAAATGGGCAAGAGGAGGTCCTCCAATGCTTTAAGGGATTGCTGAAGGCTGAGTGTGTGTTAGCACGAGAGCACAGAACTTTCAGGAACGTCGAACAAGGGGAGTTGACGCGACTTGCAGGTTCTTCTCCATACACTTCCACTGGACCTTATAAAAAAACATCAGGCACAGAGCGGAGACCACAGGAAGCGTCCCTCAAAGGTGCAGGTGTGGGGCCCTGGCTGCTGGAAGTATTCACAGGCCCACCCACACTGTTCTTCCCTAACAAACCAAAGCTGGGGAAAGGGCAGCAAACTCAGGGTACAGGTGCTAAACGCACTGCGGGAGATAGGAAGGAAAGTACCCTCTAGTCCATCTGGGGGCAGGACACTGTCCCGGGACTGATCCATGAGAGAGATTCCATTCCTAGGTGGAGGGGAGGACCACTGGATAAGGCTTATTCCCTCAGCCCCTGAACGTGGCCAGCCTGAGACTGAGTTGGTACAGGATGGGAGACAGCGCCCCCTGTCTGCCAGCCCCCAGGTTGGCAAGCACCAAATAACTTCGTCCGCCACGGACGGAGGGCAAAGAACGAGAATGACCCTCTTGCGGCAGAGGCACGCAGGGAAGGCATAGCGCTGAGGGCGTAGCAGAAATATCACAAACCCAGCCACCGTCTGCTACCAAGAACGTGGTAACACCAGGGGCATTTGAAACCAGCAAGGCACAAAAAGTGAGCATACAGCAACAAAACCCAAACCCAGCTCAGCTCATAACTTGCTTGACTCAACCCCTCACACTGTGCAGGAGAGCAGGCGTGCCCCTTTCCCGCATACACACTTCTTCCTTCTGCCTACCGTCCCGTGCAGATCTGGCGTTCATTAAAAAGATCACAAGACACACAAGCGAGCAAGTAAAAACAAGCCATTGCCACGAGACAAATCACTGCACAGAGCCAGAGTCCGGGGTGATCTGGATGTTGAAAGTGTTAGGCAGGAATGTATAAACAACTAAGATCCGTATGTTGAATTCTCTCATGGAAAATGTGGAATATATGCCTGCATCGGGGGGGCTTCAGCCTGAATAGAGGGGGGCTTCAGCGGAGAGCTGGAAACCGTAAGAGTCAAATGGAAACTCTGGAAGGAAAACCCATGTAATTGAGACGAAGGCCCACCAGTCAGCTCAACACAGCTGAGGAATGAAGCAGTGAACTTGAAGGCCAGTAGAATTTACCCAGACTGAACCAGAAAAAGAAAAAGGAATGGGGTGGGGGGGAAAACCCAACAAAATAACAGGGCACCAGAGCTGTGGGATGATATCAAACAGTTGGAAGAGATAATGAATGGCCAATAAATATATTTTTTAATAATGAAAGACATCAAGCTACAAATCAAAAAAATCTCGGAGAACCCCAAGCAGGATAAATAAAAAACAAACCTAATCCCGGACGCTTGGGTGGCTCAGTTACGCATCTAACTCTTGTTTTGTTTTGTTTTAAAGATTTTATTTATTTATTTGACAGAGACAGACAGCCAGCGAGAGAGGGAACACAAGCAGGGGGAGTGAGAGAGGAAGACGCAGGCTCCCGGTGGAGAAGCCTGAGGTGGGGATCGATCTCAGGACTCTGGGATCCCGCCCTGAGCCGAAGGCAGATGCTTAACGCTTAACGACTGCGCCACCCAGGCGCCCCCTGCATCTAACTCTTGTTTTTGGTTCACATTGTGATCTCAGGGTTGTGAGATTGAGCCCCATGATGGGCTCTGAGCTGGGTGTGGAGCCTGCCTAGGATGCTCTCTCTCCCTCTCCTTGTGCCCCTCCTCCCCCGCTCACATGCTCTCTCTCTCTCAAAAAAGAAACCCAACAAAACAAAAACAAAAAAAACAAAAACCAAAAAGAACCTAACCCAAAACCTCCTAGACACAATATATTCTAACTGCTAAAAAGGTAAGAAGGAGACCTGGGTGACTCAGTCGGTTAAGCGACTACCTTCGGCTCAGATCATGATCCCAGGCTCCCTGCTCAGTGGGGAGTCTGCTTCTCCCTCTCCCTTTGTCTGCTGCTCCCCCTGCTTGTGCTCTCTTTCTCTGTCAAATAAATAAATAAAATCTTTAAAAATAAATAAAAAGGTAAGAAAAGGAGAAGAAATTGAGGGCACAGACTACAAAGGAGCAAAGAGAGGAATCAGAGGAGATGTCTTCTCAGAAACTATGCAAACCACGGATAACGGAGTAATGTCTTTAAAATTCTGAAAGGAAAGAACTGGCAACCCCAGTCTATACCCAGGCACAAAAACATCTTTCAAAAACGCAAGAGAAATAAAGACTTTTCCAAACAAACAAAAATGAAAAGAATTCACGTCCTGCAGACTTGCAGGACAAGGAATAAAGGAAGTTCTTCAGACAGAAGGAACATGTTACCAGACACTTGGCTCTACACCAAACAGTGAGGATTTCCAGAAATTAAGGTAAACATAAAAGGCATTGTTTTTCTTATTTTTAATTGCTCTGAAAGTACTGAACCTCTAAAGCAAAAATAGTAGTGATGTTTAAAGGGTTGATAGAACATGTAAGGCAAATGCGTGCGGGCGGCAGCACAGAAGCTGGGGGGTATTGGGAGGGTAACTGCTGTAAGGTTCTTATGCTCCGTGTGCTGTGGTATCTGATTATTTGAGGGTTGACTGTGATGAACGAAAGACATACCATCAAGACAAATTTAAGAGGCATAGGGCACCTGGGTGGCTTAGTCGGTTGAGCATCTGCCTTCAGCTCAGGTCATGATCCTGGGGTCCTGGGATCGAGTCCCGCGTGGGGCTCCCTGCAATTCTCCCTCTCCCTCTGCCCCTCCTCCCACTCATTCTCTCAATCTCTCTCTCTCTTTCTCAAATAAGTAAATACGATCTTTAAAAAAATTTCGGAAGCATAAATGAAAATATCAGGGTTCAGAGAAACAGCAAGTAGAATGGTGGTTAGGGGGGTTGGGGTGGGGGTGGGAGGGAGATGCTGGTCAAAGGGCGCAAACTTCCTGTTACAAGACGAACAAGTTCGGAGGATCTAATGTACCCCATGGAGACCACGGCAATAATACTGTATCATCTCCTTGAAAGTGGCTAAGAGAGTAGATCTTAGATGTTCTCACCACCGAAAAGGAACGGTAATTCTGTGATGGGATGGAACGGTTCACTAATGCAATGGCGGTCATCATTTTGCAATATGTAAATGTATCAAATCATTGCATTCTATATCATAAACTTACACAATGTTATATGTCAACAATACCTTAATAAAGCTGAAAAGGAAAAAAAAAGATCAGGGTTGCCATGAATGGGGAAAGGGCCGGGTTCCAAGGTATGGCCCGCGGATACAATCTGACCCGCCACCTGCTTCTAGAAGTCCTGTTATGGAGCACAGCCTGTGGCTGGGGCCGCGTACCTGTCCGGCCACTGTAGCAGGAACCGAATAGGCCACAAAGCCCAGGATAGTCACTCTCTGACCCTTTCCGGCAAAGCTGGCAGTGTCCCAGGCTAGGGGACAGGGTGGTGACAGAGCGGCCAGGGGGCGCTGGTGCACTCCCGCGGGGGAGCTGTGGCAGGAGCCTGGCTCCGAGGCTGGAACAAGTGGCAGGAATCAAAATACATGTCACAGAACCAAGAGAACTTTATCCAGAGCGTGCGTAACACAGACAGTATTTAGTTTCCGATTTACTATCTACCATAGGGATCCCTGTCTTACACACACACACACACACACACACACACTTACAACAAAGAAAACCTGAAAACCACTATTATTCTTGTCTGATGGGGGCCAGGGTCGGGCACTCAGCACCTGGCGTTTTCAACAGCCCTGACTTCCCCAGCACTACCAGAAACATCCCCCAGAGTCCCTGGGTTCGGACGGGCAGAGCTGGAACGCTGGAGAAGAAACAGAAACCCGCACACCTTCCAGGCGAGCCTTCCTGTCTCAGTGGTACCTGGATGTCTCCCAAACATGCCGTTACCTTGTCAGCGTGCGGGGACATCTACACCGGTTACAGGGCTTTAGTGTCAATCCTGTCATTGGATAAGCTGCTTGCATGGGCTTGGTGGCAGGAAACACCAGGGGGTCGCCGTTTGCCATGTGGGGCTGATTGTGCGACCGGTCAGACACGTGTCTCGAGCAGAAACGCTTTAGAAGCCCCAGGTTCACGTGTTAAGCCCGAACCCTCAGCTCCCTGGGATGTGACCTTATTTGAACATGGAGTCTTTACAGAGGTGATCGAGTCAAACGAGGCACCCGGGCGGGCCCCGAACCAGTACGACTGGCGTCCTTAATAAAGGACATGATTAAGCCCCAGACACAGAGGGCAAGACGATGCAGGCCAAGCCGAGTGGCCCGGAGCAGATCGGTCCCTCGCAACCCTTAGAAAGAGGCAGCTCTGTTAGCACCTTGACTTCAGATGGCGCACCTTGAGAAGTAGGGGACAGTGACTTTCTGTCCCTTAAACCTCCCCATGTGTACTAGTTTGTTCCAGAAGCCCCAGGAAGCCGAGACAGCCTGTTAGCCCGAGGAGGGTGGACAGATGGCGCATCAGGCAACCCGTCTGCACCACCCAACATGCGTTACGTGAACATCTGGTGCGCGTCGCTGTGCAAGGGAAACTTGGTGGCACAGGATGAATCATTTTCATTCCCATAATCATGGATTTATCTTACGTGTAAATGCTTCTAAGACTCGTTATGCATGTTAAGTGTGACTAAAATGTCGACTTCGATGCCACTAAAAATAGAAATACAAAACACAGGTCACATCTACAATGTGTGACTGTTCAGATATTAGTGCTTGGTGTTATCACGCATAGAATTTAGCGTGAGGCTTGGGTAGGGCTAGAAGAAAAGGGGGGTGACTATAAAGAAGGATCTGAAGCCGCTGACAGTTCAGGCTGGTGGCTAGAAAGGGACGAAGGTGTGTGCGAAGGAGAGCGCACCCCCCTGGGGCCAGGCAAGGAGACTTGGGCTTTCAGAGTGGCTGGGCGCCCTGGGCTCAGCCTGCTGCTTCCTGTCCACCCCATGCCCCACTACACAGACACACACACACTCACACACACGCGTGGGCACACACATGCACACACACGTTGCGCTGTGCTCACCGCGCCGCCTAAGGGCGCAGGGTGGAGAATTTGGTTTGCAAAAGGAATGCAGGTGAGCCCAGCCCTCCTGTAGGAGGCCCACCGGCTTCCCTCCATTCTTTGACTTTCCCTCTTACATGAAAGCGTGCCTCAGAGTCCCGGGGTGTACCCCCTGCTTCCCACCCTGCACAGGTCAGCAAGCTCCGAGGGTCGTGAGCCTGGTGGGGCGGTCCACTTGCAGGTCCTTGGAAACCAGGCATCTGCGCGCAGGGAGGCAGCGGGAGAGGTGGGGCGTCCAGAGGCATCCCAGGGAGACAGGACCAAAACCAGGGACAGGCCAGAGTGGGCAGCTGGGGAAGGTTTTATTTCTAAAGAAGGGTTCTTGGGGGCTGTGTCCAGCAGGCACGGATGACTTCACTGCAGGTGTGTAGGTAACGGTGACCTGCATTGGAGACGTGGGATAAAGACGTGACCGGCCTCCTTCCCTGACACCTCTCTCCCCCCTCCTCATCTCTCTCCCTCTCCCCATCTCTTTCCCTCTCCCCATCTCTCTCCCTCTCCCCATCTCTTTCCACCTCCCCATCTCTCTCCATCTCCCCATCTCTCTCCCCACCTCTCTCCCCGCTCCCCATCTCTCTCTCCGCCTCCTACCCCTACCCCTCTCCCCGTCTCACCCTTCCACGTCACTCGTCACTCGGCGGGGCCTCCCTCCTCCGCGGGGGCGCAAAGGACCCCAAGGCCGCCGTCTGTGGCGCGCAGGCAGGGCTGTGCGGTTGCGGTCCGGCCGAGGCGCCCCCACCTCCCCGAGGGCGCGGCGTCAGGGGTCCCGGGCGCGCCCGCGCTCTCCTGGGTGGGCTGCCTGCGCTCGGGAAAGCAGAAGCTGCACGTCTCCACCGGCTCTGGCAACGCGGCCGCGGCGGTTCCAGCTTCCAGACAGTGACCTGCCGGAAGGGGAGAGGCCGACGGCGTTGGCCTTGGCCCCGTGCCTCCTCAACGGCCCCGCACCCAGGGGATCCTCGGCCAGGGTGTCGGGTTCCCGCAGAAGGTAAACTGCCCTGTCCCCCCGCGCCCCGGGCAGCGCCCCCTCCCGTCGCCAGCGCCCCCTTCCGTCGCCAGCGCCCCCTTCCGCTGGGGAGCCTGCCTAGGAGCAGGCCTTCACACCTTGGCTGACCTCACCCCCAAGCCCCCAGGGGTACCGCCTCCTCCAGGTTTCAGCCCTGCGCCCCTGCCAACACCCTGGCCATCACCCTACACCCACCCTTCCTCAGGTGCCCCATCTCTTGTCTTGATGTTGAACCTGATTTCACCAAAACAGAAAAAGTCCTGCAGGTGCGTGGCCCAGGCCTTTCTCAGGAAAGGCTGGCAACATGCTGTCCCTGTGGAAGCAGGGCCAGTGCGGGGACAGAGGGATAGCCCGCGGCTTGTCCCACAGGTGGTGGGAGTATGCGGGCCCGTTTCTCGCTCACCCTGGGAGGACTTGGCCTGGGTCCGACATGGTGCCGCGGAGGGCTGGCAGGAGAACGGGTCCCCTCTCCTCTTGAGGAAGCAGGCCACGGCCAGGAGGAAGCAGCAGATGATGGCACAGAGGCAGAGGCCCAGCGTGCTGTAGACCAGGGCCAACTGGTCGGCGCTCAGCTTCAGCCCTGGGGGTGCCCCAAAACAGATGTGAGGCCCTGAGATCTGGAGGGGCCCTTCACTGCCCAGGGCCCTTCTCTGGAGTGTCCCCTCCTCTTTCTTTTCCCTCATATGCCCCCCGGGAGGGCGGAGCCCCCAGCCCCAGAGTGTTGTCCGTCTGTCCGGCTCCTGGAGAGGCTCGTTCCCTTCCTCACCCTGACGTTTGGCTGGTGGGGACCCTTCTCTGGACTTGGGAGGAAATCAGCCCCCTCTATCCCAGGCTGGTAGCAATGTCTTCCAGGAGCTCAGAGCAGGACACTTCTAGAGCTGGCCCTTTCTGCCGTCTGCTCTTGCCATAGGACGTAGGTTGGGACAGTACCAGAAGCGGAGAGCTACGTGGACAGACAATAATCCCGGGAATTGTCTGTCCTGACCTGGGCTTTCCTCCAAGAGGGGGCCTTCCTGGGGAAGCATACTTGGAGAGTGAGACAGGTCCAGGTGCTAATGAGTCTGGGATAGCAAGGCAGGAGGGCCCTGGGGACCCGGGGTGCTGGGCACTCCACTTCTCAGGGCCTTGAGCCTCTGGTTTGGACACCAGAGGAAAACAACACTGAACCAAAGCCCTCCCCTTGAAATTTTTCCTGCCCCTGGAATCGGGGCACCCCTAGGCCCCAGGTGGAAAGACAGAGGGGCCAGAGGTAATCTGTGCGCGTAATGACGTGGGCCACCCAGGGAGCCCTTACACGTGCAGGCGCTCGGGGGAGGGTCTCCCATAATTCCCCTGCTCCCGTGAAGGTGGGTTGATTGTCCTGCCTTTAGATCCTGAGATAGGGCCAATCTGGCAGCACAGCCATCACCCTCAAGTGTGCAACTCAGTGGGTTTGAGCGTAGTCACAAGGTTGTGCGAGTATCACTGCTGTCTGATGGGAAGACATTTCCATCACCCGTGTCCTCACTCACTAGCCGTCACTCCGCGTGTCCCCTGCCCCAGCCCCTGGCACCACCGATCTCCCCTCTGTCTCTGTGGGTGTGTCTATTCTGGACCTTTCCTATGAAGGGAATTAATCGCACAATATGGGGTCTTTTGTGCCTGGCTTCTCTCGCTGAGCCTGATTTCAAGGCTGCTGCAGACTGTCCTGTGTGTCAGGACTTCACTCCTGTGTGTGGCCGGATAATGTTCCACTGTAGGGTCATAACCCTCTTTCTCCGTCCATCTGCCCGTGGACGCTTGGACTGTTGCCACGTTTTGCTGTTGTCAATAGGGCTGCTGTGAACATTTGCGTACAAGTTTTCGTGTGGACGCATGTTTTCGGTTTTCTGCCGTAAACCCATGAGTGGAGGAATCTCTGGGTCAGATGGTAATTCTCTGTGTCACTTTTTGAGGAAACTCCAGACTGTTTTCCACAGGGGCTGCACCAGTCGACACTCCATTTTGCAGGTGACAAAACAGATTCAAAGTCACCCCGTTCCCAGTCGCCGCTGTCCCTGGGAGCAGGCGTGATGGACTCCGGGCCAGTGCTCAGGGCTGGCCACACGGACGCGATGAAGAGGACACCGCCCCCGACACGCTTCTCAGAGTCACGAGTTTTGTAAAGTCACAGAGGTGGCAGGTGCCACCCTGACATTTATGGAGGGAGACCGGGTGCTTTGGGCGGTGCTGTCCTTCGTGTCCCTTGCCTGGAGCTCAGGGAGGCCCAGAGGAGGGGGAAGCAAAGAGTCCCCAGTAGGCACCATACTTTGATATGACAGATCTGGAGACCGAGGCCCTCAGAGGGAAGAGGAGCCAGGGAAGAGTCACAGGGCATAGGGCAGAGAAGGGCAACGCTTCGCATTTCCCAGCTCCCAGGTCTTTCCATCCGCCTACCTACCCGCTCCTACTCAGCTGTTGAATAAAATGACATATATGGCTGGATCCACAGTGGAGAGGCCGGCGGCCTTCATTCACATCAGGGACGGATGCCCGGCCGCCAGACTGCTAAATACAAATGAACTGCCGTGTAGATTCAAGGAGCAAGTCTGACCATCTACGTATTTCAGATGTTCTCAGTGTGAATTCTACCACCCGGACCTGGCAGCAAGTGTTCACGGATGGTCCCCAAAGAACCGCCTGCCCACAGGCTGCCCTTCACGTCAGGGCCGGACTGGCCTTCCTGACACCAGTAGAAGGCAGCGAAGCCATTGGCGCCTCTGAAGGCCTGGCAGCCCTTGCTTCTGCTCCCTTGGGAGCCCCGAGCCACCGTGTGAGAAGGACCGTGGAGAGGCCACGCAGAGAGACCACTCAGAGAGGCCACATGGAGAGACCACATGGAGAGACCACGCAGAGAGGCCACGTGGGGAGACCACACAGAGAGGTCACATGGAGAGGCCACGCAGAGAGGTCACACAGAGAGGCCACGCAGAGAGGCCATGTAGAGAGGCCACACGGAGAGGCCACGTGGAGAGGCCACGTAGAGAGGCCATGCAGAGAGGTCACTTGGAGAGGGGTGGGCCCTGAGACTGAGGGAGGGGTGAGGCCCGGCCATCCCGGCATCAGAGCCAAGCCTCCAGGTAACCCCATCCCTCCACGCCCCCAGCACCATCTGCCTGCGGCTGCACAGACACCCCAAGCAGACAGCAGACTTGCCCAGCCGAGCCCGGTAACCCACAGAGCCATGCGAGATAATAACGGGGCTATTTGTAGGCCACTAAGTTTTCGGTGGCTTTTGGAGCCTTCAGTAAACAAGCAGACTGTGCTCCTGAGGGCGTGAGGGGCTCGTCCCAGCTGCTCTCTGCCCCTCTGTCCAGACCAGCCGTCTGAGGTTTCCTGTGGGCCATGGGACTAGCTCCTGCTGGTGACTTGCCCCAGTACCTGCTTTCCAGCACCCCCGAACCAGGAAGGGACGTGCAGATTCAAAGTGCAGGTGTCCCTCCCACCCGTCTCACAAGAGCACCTCGTTTGGGCAATGGGGGAGGGGAGAGAAGTTTGGGGGGCACTTGGAACCAGCAACCAGCAAAAACAACACACTTTCCTGAGCCCCGTGGATTTGGCGACTTCACTTCCAGGCCACGTCCCACCCACACAGACACAGACGTTCACTGAAGCCTTTTTGGAGCAGCTGGGTTGGCCTCAGATGGACTGAACCCCAGGAAGTGTGCAGCGAAAGCGGGAGGCGGGCACTTTGGGTGCCAGCAGTGGTGTGAACCCCGCAAGGAGCTGTAGGTGTGCCTTAGATAAGGGAGAGTAGTTTCCGCGCCCAGCGTAGAGCCCAATGCGGGGCTCGATCTCAGGACCTGACATCAAGACCTGAGCTGAAGTCAAGAGTCAAACGCTCAACCGATGGAGCCACCCAGGCGCCCCTCTTCTTTTTCTTTTTTTAATCATTTGTGTGTGTCATCTATTCAAAACAGAAGAAGAGCTTGAAGCCGCTCTGGTCGTCCACGTGTCCAAAGAGCTGCATAAAAGGCCCACCAGAAGGACGGCGGTGGGGGGAGGGAAGTGTCGGTCAGAGTCCCAGCGGCTGGTGGACCCACGAAGGGGATGGCTGTCCCCCGCTGCTCTCTGCACCACCCGAATGTGCCCTGCCACTGGCTCTGGCAGCAGTGAGCACCAAGACCGTCCTGGAGGGTGTGGGTGACCTTCTCTGCTCTCCTTTGGTGAATCACGAAGGTCTCTTGCATCACGACATCAGAGGTAGCCTTCTGTTGGCCCTCGGTGACCTGGCGCTGCAGGACAGAGAGGCCTTGCCCTGTCTTCTCTGTCTGCTGACCCCGGGAGCAGAGGGGCACAGTCAAAACGTTTTGTGAGAAGAACGGATGCATTCTCTGTCCTTGTCCGAAAATCAAGCCCAGGGCAGCCTGCTTGTGCAGGTGCAGTTCCTGAGAACCACCACCAGAGGGCACCACACACGGCTGCAGGCTACTGGGGAGCGAGGCTGGCCCCAGCCCAGGGACAGTTTATTTCCAGGCTGGTTTTTATTTTTGTTTTGTTTTGTTTTACTGTCTTCAAAGCAATCTCACATCTAAAAATAGAATTTCCCCAGACTGCTGCGGTCCCCGGCTCAGGCTAGGCTGGCCAGGTGGTCGGGGTTATGACCCGTCACTTAGGGGCCGAGTAAAGGGGCCTTTGCGGACCGGGAATCCAGATGGCCCCACTGAGCCGCACGCAGCCGAGGGCCCTGCAGCCACAACTGCTGGAGTTAAAGGTGGCTTTGGACACTCTACTCAGCTTGCTCAGCCCTCAGTTTCCTCATCTGTGAAATGGGGCACGAGATTCCGCTCAGCATTGTTTGGCATCCACGAGCTAGTGCGAGTCAGTGGATGAGGCTTCGAGGCCCTGGGGTGGGAGGGGGGACACGGGTGCCGCAAGTCCCCAAGTGTCCCCATGCCTCCATGGCTCAGCCAGTGGGAGTCTGTCCATAGGAAGGAGGGAGGCTGGGTGGCAGCTATAGGACACCAGACTCAGGAGGATTTCAGCCCCTCCTCCCTCTCGGAAGACTCTGGTGCTCGGCTGCTGGGCCGTGTCCATGGGGACCACCCAGTTAGCATCCGGGACTCTGCGTTGTCCCCTCCTTCCCTCTGCACATGCTGGCGACACTGGGCCCGATGTCCACCCTGCCGTGACTGTGAGCCTCACTGTCCGGTCGCTGGGGGGCCTTTCCCGCAGACAGCTCCCCACGGGCTCCGTGTGAGCTTGTGTGTGCGACACGTGGCTGCCGTTCCAGGAGACGAGCTCGGAAAAGGATGGGGGGCATCCCCCACTCCACCTGCCACCCCATCAGGGCCTGGGATCCCGGAGTCCCCGTGCTTTCTGGTACCACCTCCTCTGGGAGCGAACCCGCATCCTGCTGGGGGAAGGGCGGCAGGGCAGGGGGGATGACTCCTTCACGGCCTCACCCCTGCCCCCTTTGGCCCCTCTCCTGGCCCCGGATCAGGCCCACTGGCCTTTCCCTTTGCTCAAGCAGCTCCAGTGAGCGAAGGAAGCCCCCTTCCGCCCCCAGGTCCACTCCAGCCACGGCCCGTTCCTCCCCTCCCTTCTCAGCTGGGTTTTTTAAGAGCAACCCTAGGCCACCCTGTCTGGCTTTGGTTCCCACACACGAGGAGACCTTGAGCAACTCCTGAGACAAAGGCGGTGTCCTCCCCGACCCCGAAGGGCTGACTGCTGGCTTTTACAGACGTGACCCCGGTGAGAAGACGTGGCTTCCCACCCTGCCCTCGTGACCCGCAGACAGATTCACCTCGGCCGCTGTGTTTCTCTTCCTGAAATGCCTGTCATGCTTCCCGTTTGCTGAGCCGGTGCCCCAGCTGTGATCTCCTTGTGCCTTTTTTCCCTGGGGTGTATGCACCCCACAGCCCAGTGCCCCCCACCACGCTGGACGCTGCTGCCCGCCTGCTCCCCCACACCCTCCCCTCCTCTGGCTTCAGGCCCCCCGCCTGCGATCTTCACGGGGGGCTCTGCGCCCCCGGCGGGGCATCCCAAGCTGTTCCGTGAACACGGGGGCCCTGGAGGGTGGTCTGTGCGCGTTCCCATCTTGTGGAATTAGGTTAAACTGGACTAGGGGATGCTAATGGCCTGATAAAGGATGAGGCTAAGCGTGAGAGGGAGAGGAAGAGGCCCGGCTTCTTGGCCTTGGGAACAGTGAGAGAGGAGCTCCCTGCCTTGCCCCCCACCATTTCCTCAGGTCAGGACTGCCTCCACCTACGGACACCTGAAAATGGCCCTTCAGAGGGTCCTCTGGTCTCTTTGTGGCCAGAACTGCTGGACATCTGTGACTTCCTCTGTGCTGTGACCTAATCCTTCCAGAACTTTCCTCCTTGTTTGCCTTTATGGACATAAAGCCCTCTGGGTTCTGCTCTGACCTCCCTGACTGCTCCTTTGCAGTGTGTCTGGGGGACCCTCTATGACCCCTCAGAGGCAGACTCCCTCCCCCCCAGCACCCATAGAGTTTCCCTCTCAGTCCCTTTCTGTGCACACAAGGTCCCTGGGGCATCTTTTCCACTCTTGGAAACACAACTGCCACCCTGTAGGCCCACAAAATCCAAGGTCTCCAGTGAGATACTCCCCAGAGCTCTGGACCTTTGTGGGGGTCCTGGCTGCCCCCAGGGCTGGTATCACCCTCCCATGGGGAGACCCACCTCGGAGCTCTTGGTCCTGCTGGTTCCCTCCCCCCGACTGGGCTTCCTTCCCTCCCCCCAGAGAGATGTCCCCTCGTAACCTGCAACTGTGACCTTATTTGGAAACAAGAAACTTTGTGTAATTAAGGATCTCAAGTCGAGACCATCTAGATTAGGGAGGCCCTAAATTCAGTGACAAGTGCCCTTAGAAGAGAAGGAGAGAAGACGGACACACAGTGAAGCCACATGACGACGGGTGCAGAAAGTGGAGGGAGGCCGACACACGCTAAGGTCCCCCTGGGGCCACCAGAACCGGGGTGGGGCAAGGAAAGGGCCTCCCCTAGAGCCTTTGGAGGGAGCACCGCCCTGCCGACACCTGGATATCAGGCTTCCGGCCTCCAGAACGGCGCGAGAGGTTATGCGTGTGATTTGAAGCTCCCAGTCTGTGGCGTGGCCTAACAGCAGCTGCAGGAACCGGACATGGCCCACCCAGGGAAGGACCCACCTTCCGCTCTTCCCACGCAACGAGGCCCCCTGCCCCCAAATCTCAGAGCCCTTTAGGCCCAAGAGAGCCCTGTGAGGTCGGTGCTGTTATGACGGTTACAGGTGGGGACAGTTAGTCACAAGTGGTCCAGAAGCTTCCCCAGGGCACCCAGGCATGTGGGCTGGCATCCAGGTGCCGACAGGCTGGCGGAGGGCCCTGTTCCCAACACATCCGGAGCACTTTACCTGCGACCCAGGGGGCCCGTGGATAAATCTGGGGGCTCCGTGGACTTGGATAAGAAAGGCACGTCTTTAACTTCCCTGATGGCCAGCTGAGACTCCGCCTTTGCTCCTCTGTGTGCAGAGGCCACAGTCCCGAGTGGTACGAGCAGGCGTGTGGCTTTGTCCTTAGCGGAACCCGGGGTCTCTCGGCACCCCTGCACTGTCGTCTGTGCTTCTCGATAGTTCGAAAGCCACTGTCCTCACCCAGCCCCCCGCTCCATCTTGCTATCTGATGCATTCACAGAGAAGCTCGAAGATTCATCCTGAGGATGCCACGTGTGCGATGCTTTGGTAATCTTTTGATTTAATATTTACTTTGATTTAATGTTTGGAGAAACTGTTGCGAACAGTATCTCAACATCACTGGTTTCTCTGTGACCCTATGTGCCTTGTTGGATGCGCTTTAGAATTACTCACAGAAGGGCTCCCGCGGTGCCGAGTCATCCCGGAGCCCGAGCGGCCCCGCTGTGCTCGACGCGTCCACAGCTGTCCAGAGCTGAGGGCCTCTGCCGCCCACCCACCCTGTGCACGGGCACCGCCCCTCGAGGACCATCCAGGTCCCTGTCATCTGTGGCCTCTGTTGCCAGAATCAGGCTCTCCGGGTCCCGGCTGTCTTCGCCAATGGCCACCCTTCAGGGGCCCTGGGGGATTTCCCTGCAGCCCAGTCCCCTCCCTCTGGTCTGTGACTGCCCGGGCCTCCAGGAGCGCATCAGTGTCCCCATCCTCGCAGAGAGGCCCTCAGTCATCGGCCTCTGATCCTCTCCCAGGGCTCCGGGTTGCTCCGCTGTTCCCTCAGCCCCCGACCCCAGCGCCCACCTCCCCTTCCCCAGAAGCCGGGCAGCCCCTCACCGTGCAGTCTGTCCAGGGAGAGGCAGATGTCCCAGCCACCTAGCCCGCCCCTGGGCGTCTCCCTGGAGCTAACGGCCACACTCTGTAGGTTCATTCAGAGCTCCCCACTCTGCCCCACGTCGCGGCAAGGTGACGGGAAAGACCAGGGGCTCACGCTTCTGGTGCTAGTGGAAAACTCCAACCATGCGTGGCCCCCGGCGCAGGGGATCTCTCGCCTGCTCACCCCCTGTCCACGATGAAACCCCAGGCAGCCTCCTTCCCCGCCCTCCTTCCCACTCCCATCCACACATCCCTTTCCAGTGCAGCTGTCCTGCCGTCTCCCTTGAGACCTTCACAGTGTCGGTCACAAGATTTCTGTACGCTTTTGGCCAGCGTGTGGTAGCATCGTCTCAACATCCAAAGCACCCGCACTCAACATCCCTCCTGCCTCCGTGGAGTGGCCCCCCACCCCCGGCTGGGGGCCCCTGAGCAGAGACTCCGTGTCGTTCTCTTCCGATTTGCCCTCTAGCACGAAGCTCCTGTCAGCCCTTCATGGCACAGGAACTTTACTCCTCACAGCATCTGTACGTGCTGTTCCCTCTGCCTAGAATACCCTTCCTCCACCTTCTCTTACACATGGTTTCTTTTTAAATGAGCATTTACTGTATGCTTGCTGGGTGCTCACTGACCCTGGCAAGCGTTCTTTTAAAATCTTCACAACAACTCCATGCAGATGTATTATTTCATTCTCACAGAACCAAGGCTCAGAGAGGTTGAGTAACTTGCTCAGGGTCACACAGTTAGTGAGGGATGGAACCAGGCTCTGTCTCCACAGCTTCCACTTTACTCCCATCTGCCTCAAAGGCCCCTCCTCCGAGAAGCCTGCCTTGCCCCCCGTCGCACCCCTGGCTGGGTTACGTTGCCACCACGCACTGAGATTAATTTATCATTTGCCCGAGTCTCGTGCATTGCCTGTCTCTCCCACTAGACTGTGCCTTCTCTGGGGTCAGGGACAGGATTTGCCTGTCTTGTCACCTTGCCCACGCACAGCAAACCCTCACAGTTATGTGTCAGATGAAGGAATGACAATCTGGAAGGACCGCGCGAGAGAGCTGGCGTAGGGTTGAGGTGGGGCCTGGCAGGGATGCGGACTTAGTAGGGGGATGGCAGGATCTGGGGAGCCCACAAGGGGGACGGGAACACGTCAGCGCCATCAGTATCTCCAGTGAGATACTCCCCAGAGCTCTGGACCTATGTGGGGGTCCTGGCTGCCCCCAGGGCTGCAGCCAGAGGCAGCCTGGTCCCCTGGCGTCCTGCAGTCCATGCTCCCAAACAGGTCCACACCTGGTGCTCCCGCCGTGTGGTCCTGGTACTGCTGTTTATAATCCACACCAAGCCCAGCTCCTGCTCCAGCAGCACATGCAGGTGTCAGAGGACAGAGCAGAATGGACCAAAACCCCAGATCTCTGGGAGACTCAGGCCATAGCAAGACAGTCATTAAGCCACCAAGTCCCTGGGAGGGCATGTGGTGTCCCCAGCTATGCTGTGGTAGGAGAGCGACAGCTAATGCTGCAGGATCAGGCATGACCTGTCATGTTGACCCCACTGGCTCCCCACCATGTCCTTACACACTCCCATCCACACATCCTGGGGGATCTAGCCCTGGAGCCAACATGAGGCCCCCAGATTCCACCCGGTGCCCTCCAGGGATGAGGCTTGGCTGAGAGTCACAAGCAGGAATAGCTCATCTTGTCCCACGGGCAGCAGGTTACCCTCAGGGAGTGACAATCCATCCCATGAATGCCGCTCTGGGATTTTTGCTCTTGCAGAGTGGATAAACTTCGGGACCCACAGACTTGGCCTGAATCCCAGCTCAGCATTGCTCATGCGCTCATGGCACAACTCTCAGCAAGTCACTCTAAATGTTGAGACTCAGTTTCTCTATCTGTAAAATTGGTAGGATGGATCTCAAGGGGACCTTATGGCATCAAAGGTGAGAAAGTGCTGGCTTTGGCTGGAAGAATCCAAATACATTGCCAACTGCGGGTTGGACATACGGGTCACTAGACACTGGAGGAGGAGGTGTGCCCCGCCCATCCACCCTTCTTGTTCCACGCATCGCTCCCTCTGTATCCACGCCCCCCTGCACATGAATCTGCAGTTCTCATGAGAGAGAGGCTGTGCTGGATTAAAGTCCAGCTACGAATTCTTTTCTCTCCTCTCGCATCTGTCTCCCCATCCTTGAATCCGACTGGCTTTGCAACTTGAGTAACAGAATGTTACTGGCAACACAAGCCTTGTGTATTTCTACCTCTTACGCCCCTGCCATCGTCATGAGAGGGACATGCCCGGCCAGCCTGGTGCTCCCGGGAAGAGGATGAGGGACACCTGGAGTGGAGCTACCTCTAACTGAGCCAGCAGAACACAACTGAGCCCACCCAAACCCAGATACACAAGAATAGTAAGGCCCTGAGTTTTGGGACTGTTTGTTACACAGCAACAGCTCACTGACAAGGGAACAGAAAAGAGTAAAAACCAACAGTCTAACCAAGTAGAACTTGGGGCTGGGCAACCTCCATTCTCAGGGCACAAAATACCTGCCCTTTGGTATTTCAGCCCTAGGGTCTGGTGCCATGGAAATGATGTCATTGTGAGGAAAGTCACAACAGAGCAAAGAAACCAGTCAGGCCTCCGGGAGCTTCAGGCCTATTGTCTCTCCTTTGACAGACCAAGTGCAGTGTACCTAGCTTAAGTGTTTACAGACCCACATGGAATTCCCCTCCCATCCTTTCTGACACCACAAAGCAGGGTAAGTAAGCCGAGAGGTGTTTTCTGGGAGAATACTTAGACACTTTCAATGCTTGGCACTTAATAGATGTTCAAGGGACCCTTCTCACCATGTCCCAGGTGGCCACACCCCCACCACAGTTGTTTTGTAATACTTTTTTCCTTCTCATTCTTTGGAAGTCCCCGTTGTCTCTAAATGGAATCAGAGATCTTGCTCAGAAGGTTAGTTCTGCTGGTTACCTACTGCCCTGTGTTTTAAAAACTCATTTAGCCTCCACTATAAGGCTCTCAATGGTCAGGTCTTTTTTTTTTTTTTCCTTCTTTTCCTCTTGCGTCCTTCTAGCCCACAGACTTCTAGATATTTTGCTTAATTTTTATTTCTATCCTGTGACGACCCTCCCCTGCCTTCTGGCCATTTGCCTGGACTCTGGACTTCCTGCTTTGCAGACCCTCCTTATTTAGGCCTGGCAGCTGGCCTTCCACCCACTGTGACCCTCAGACACCATCAGGCCAACCTCAGAGGGCTTACCTGGACCTGCCTCTGAGCCTCTGTGCTCTGTTCCCTGGTACCTTCCCAAGTCGTCTGACCTGGTTTCAGCTTCTCCAGCTCGCTGTCTCTTGAGCTCTGGTGGGAGGTTCACATGGCTCCTGAGTTTGTTCTCACAGAAGTATGTGCACTGCTTGGGGTGACGTCCACAAATGGATGCACAGCTGATGCAATCCCTCAGGAGCTGGTCATAGTACCTGCCTTGCTCCTTGCGGCAACTGAGGGACTCTGGGAGACAGAAATGAGTGATGTTACTGGGTGACAGAGACGTGCAGGCCCTGAAGCTGGCCTTCAAGGGCATCACAGTTTAAAAAAAATCACAATTCGATTCCCCAAAAGCAATTCCAGAGTAAAGCAAGTCCTTTCCCAATATGTAAATGAAAGGCTATACATTGTCCTCTAAGTACTGTTTTAGCTGCAATATATACTTTGGTATGTAGTATTTTTCCTATATCTCCTTTACAATGTTTTTATGTTTCATTATTACTTCTTCCTTGGCCTATTGATTATTTGAAAGTGAATTTCTTAGTTTCTAAACATAAAAGAATTTTCTAGTTATCTTTTAAAATTTAAATCTAGGCTATTACATTATCACATATGTTCTTTACTTGCATTTTTCAAACTTCATAAAGGAAAAACATATTTCATATTAACATAAGGATTGGAGGAGGAAGCCAGCAAGAACCTTGGCGGGTTGAGGGAGGGGGTGGGAAGGAAGATGGGAAAGCTCAAACTAATAATGTTTCTTCTGTCTTAATGACTGAGAATTATAAGAGCTTAAACAGGCATCAGTGCCAAGGAGCAGAAGGCAAGCAAACTAAAGCCCAATCACACTTGCTTTAAGAGAACAATTTTGAGTGCATAACAGAAATCTATACTTTCACAGGGCAAGACTCCCTTGTCTTTGAAATAAGATTCTATTTATATGAAAATGTGACACACAGAGGGGATTTTAGGGGCACATTTCAGAGGCAGTGCAAGATAGAGGGTAAGAACACAGACTTCAAGGCCAAACAGGTTTGAGGGCATCCCTAGTCTACCACTTGGAGGTTGTGGGGTCTTGACCTGTCCAGGCCTCAGTTCCCACATTTCCAAGACTAAGGTGAATGTCGACTCCTTAAACTTGCTATAAGGACTTGAAGTTCCTGGCACAGTGCCTGACACGTAATAAATAAATGGTGGGTTAATGGAAGGTTTAAGTAGAATATTCATTTGTGTCTCTTTGCAGCACAAACACACCAATTCTTATGTCCGTGAAAGAGTAAAGGAAAAGACCAGGAAGATAGTGGAACTGGGACCTCAGGGAAAACTCAGATGAGATCAGTGACCTCTTCTTGCCCTGGCTCTGCCCGGGGGCTCCACTAAGCCACATAGGGCCACTGCCACTTATGAGATGGAGTTGACGAGATGACAATGGTGTTCCCAGGGTTTTGTGTGCGACCTCCTTCCCTCCTCAGGCCCCCCCTGTTGCTGCTGCAGGTGGTGTCTGAGCTCCCCAGACCACCAATCCTCACTGCCCAACCTCATAAACTTCCCTTCCTAGCCTTGATATTTCCTGTTGTGTTTTTCCACCTCCATGGCTTTGTCCGGACTGGTCTTTCTTCCAGGGGTGTCCTTCCCCCCCACATCTGACTGCCACATCTACAAACTCTTAACAGTATATCTCAGGTGGTATTTACTCCAAGAATACCTCCCTGCTCCACAACCCATCAGCCAGAGATGGTGTCTCCCAACTGTAGCATTTTATGGTACTTTATCTTTCACGCTTGAAATGCAGTTATTTCTTCCATTAGGTGATAACCCCCTTGAAGGATCATGTCAGTTTCCTATTTTCAAGGGGCTAAAGAGTTCCATGAATATTTGTGGAGTGATACAATGAATACTCTACCCCATTAATGGATAGTGGAGAGACTCTCAGTCAGCGAAGTGTCTGCCTTCGGCTCAGGTCATGATCCTGGGGTCCTGGGATCAAGTTCCACATCAGGCTCTCTGCTCAGCTGGGAGTCTGCTTCTCCCTCTCCTACCCCCTCTGTGCTCTCTCATCCTCTCTCAAAGAAATACAATCTTTAAAATAAAGTAAAATAAAATAAAATACACAAGCAAAAAAAAAATGGCTGGGGAATAAAAAGGCAGAATTTTTTAAATTTATTTGACAGAGACAGCCAGCGAGAGAGGGAACACAAGTAGGGGGAATGGGAGAGGAAGAAGCAGGTTCCTAGCGGAGGAGCCTGATGTGGGGCTCGATCCCAGAACGCTGGGATCACGCCCTGAGCCGAAGGCAGACGCTTAATGACTGCACCACCCAGGCGCCCCAAAAGGCAGAATTTTTAACACTAACGATGGGTTGATAAGGATTTATTATTCTATCGTCTCTGTGATAATTTCTATAATAAAAAGTTTCAAACGAAAGTCAGAACACAGAACGACAAAGGAGGTCCTCATTTCTATTGGGCAGTCAGATAAGACCTTTGACATTTGGCCTCAGACCTGAAGGTTGAGTAGGAAAGAGCTGAGGGAAATATAACAGGGAAATACATTCCAAGCATAAGGTACAACATGTGTAAAGACCCTAAGGCAGGAAAAAAACAGCATGTTCAAGAAACTGCAAGGAGGCCAGTGTGGCCAGAGCAGAAAGACTGAGGGGAAAAGGGGTGCCACATTGTACATCTCTTTTCACCACCTCCTTCTCAGCCACCCAAGTGCAATGGGGCCTGATGGACCTCTGAGGGGAAAGCAGGGGTGATCCAGCCCACAGGGCTCGGGCCCCAGAACTCACTGCAGAATGCTGCACAGGTGCGTGGAATCTGATGGCTGCAAATGGGTTTGCAGGAGAGGCAGATGTTCAGCAGGGGGTCCCAGTACTGTTCTTCAGGGCAGGGCTCCATGGCCATCCCCATTCACAGGCCCTGTGGATCTGAGAGGCATGGAGCATGAGGGCAGCTGGCACCCTGCTGCAGGTCAGAACCCAGAAAGCCACTCCCACTCACATTCCTACTCTCTGTCTCAGCGAGCAGACAGGGAGCCAGACACAGCTAGCTTCCAACCCCAACTGCACCTGAGGGTAAGCTTCTCACTTCCTTGAACCTCAGTTTCCCCATTTGTGAAATGGCTGTTCTGAGGCTCCCTCTCTCACAACATCTGAGCCCTTCTCTGAGCCCTGTTCTTTGCCCTCTTTAATGTGCCTCTTTCTACCACGGTACCTTTGCACAAAATGCTGTTCCCTGTGCATAAAATGCTCTTCTTCCCCGCTCCTCCACTGGTTATTTTCTCCTGCTCCCTTAGAGCACTGTTTCAATTTCATTTCCTCAGAAAATCCTGATTCTTTTCTCAGATTACGACATGCCCCTTTTTCTGAGAGTGATGTGCCCTTTACTTGTCACTGTTTTCACTTCACTTTTGTGACTATTAGATACTGTCTCCCCCATTAACTGTGACAACCATTCAGGCAAGAGCTCTAATTTTTTTGTTCACTCTGGGTCCTCAGAACCTAGATGGTGCCCAGGACAGAGTTGGTGCTCAGTAAATGAATAAAAAGAAAAACAGATCTAGCCAGTGCCTAGCATACAGCAGGCATTCAATAAATGTCTATTTCCTTCCCTTTTTCTTTTTCACTGAGGTATGAGACACACACAATGATGTGTGTAGAGTGCAAAGATCTGAAGTACACAGCTTGATGAATTTTTCCATATGTATACACCTGTGTCACTACAACCCACATCAAGGTACAAGGTGTAGATATTTCTTGCACCCTGAAGACTCCCTTGGCTCTCCTCCCATATGATACTTATTTCCAGAGGTAACTTCTACTCTGATTTTTATCACCATAGGCTGTTAACATTGCTCATTCTTTTTCTTTTTCTTTTTTTTTAAAGATTTTATTTATTTATTTATTTGACAGAGAGAGACAGCCAGCAAGACAGGGAGCACAAGCAGGGGGAGTGGGAGAGGAAGAAGCAGGCCTCATAGTGGAGGAGCCTGATGTGGGGCTTGATCCCAGAACGCCGGGATCACGCCCTGGGACGAAGGCAGACGCTTAAAGACTGTGCCACCCAGGCACCCCAACATTGCCCATTCTTGAACTTGTGTGTCTGGTTTTGTTGGTTCCACACGGTGTCTGAGACACATCTCTGTTGAGGCTCTATCAGTCATTTGTTTTGTGTTTCTGAGTCTTCCATTATATGCATGCATCACCTTTTCTACAATTTTCTGCCTGATTTCATGATATTAGCTTCACCAGAAACGTCTCCTTTTAAACATTTTGTAAGGCCGTTTGTTTAATTTTTTTTTTACTTTTACCTTTTATTATTTTATAATTAGAAAACAAAGAATTTTTAAAGATAATGGTCATTATATGTNTTTCTGAGTCTTCCATTATATGAATGCATCACCTTTTCTACAATTTTCTGCCTGATTTCATGATATTAGCTTCACCAGAAACGTCTCCTTTTAAACATTTTGTAAGGCCATTTGTTTAATTTTTTTTTTTACTTTTACCTTTTATTATTTTATAATTAGAAAACAAAGAATTTTTAAAGATAATGGTCATTATATGTACTATTTTCTACCTATTGATGGTTTAATTTTTTTCCTACCAATTTTTTTCTTTAAGATTAAGTCAGTGTTCAAATTCTAATTGTCTCATCCATGTCAAAATGGTTTTTATAACATAAAGTCCATACATCACAGTTAATTGTAAGCCGTTTTTTTACTTTTTAATGAAAGTAAGCCGAGAAAAGACCAGTGGCTTCTGGTTCAGTGTGGCAGCTTAAACACACGGGCTTATCTTCCCTCCCTCTTGAAACCCTACTAAAAGGACAAGAAAAATATGTTTGTCCTCAAGGAGAAAGAGAATGAATAAAAGTTACTGTAGCAGGGGACAGATGTGAGCAACATTTTGGGATAAGGAAGGCATGTGAACTGGGGCTGATTTCAGTTAAAGTTCTCTCTCCTTTGATGCCCTCAGGGAGAAGGAAGCTGATTTGAGCCACAGAACCCTAGGAAGTCTCTGGAATTGGACGCACCAAGTGTCTCTGACAGTGGGGGATGGGAAAGCAAAACGATGAAAAAAGACTGGTTGGAAATTTATATAAAGAGGGCTTGACCCCAGCCAAATCCCATCCGCAGACAGGTAATGGCTTCTTGACAACCCAAGCAAAAGATTAGGGGTCTTCTCAGACACAGCTGAGGGTAGCCATAAGGTCCACTCTCTCCAAAACACAACCTAAGTAATGCTGTAGCCAGGTTATAAAAAAAGGTCTCCTTCCCCATCCTGCAACTGGCAGGAAATCAAGCAGACTCTGGGAAAACTGATTGAAGGGAAAAGACCCAAAAGCACTGACGGGGAGATTCTCTCAAGAAAATGACCAAAACAACCCCATTTGTTAACCCAGAACTTCCAATCAGCTGTTTCTGCCTCAGTCTAAGTTGTGAACCAAGAACCATGGGTCACCTGATATTGGAGCACCCCCTCTGCATGAAAGAGAATTCAAACAAAGCAAGCAGAAAGGACATGCTGGGAGCCAAGAGAGACAATGCAGAGAATAGAAGAAAAGTAAAAGGTGACAAGAGCAACAATTGATATCTCAGAAAGATAGGAGAATTTATACATTCATGAAAAGGAATGGTGTTGCTGTGTTTAAAAAAGAATGTGCATAGAATAAATAAGAATTATTAGAAATTAAAAATATAATAGCCAGAATAAAAGCATCAGTAAGAGGGTTGCAAGATGTAATTGAAGATATTTCCCAGAAAATAAGGAAAATCATGGAATTATTTCCAGAGGTCCAAAGGTTGACTAATGGGAGTTCCAGAGAAAACAGATTTCCAGGATATAGCTTCCAGATTCAAAGAGCCAGTCAGTAGTCTGGCACAATAAATTCTCACGAGCCATGACAGTCATCATAAAATTTAGGGGGACCAGAGATTAACAGCAGATTCTAAAATCTTCTTGAGAATGAGCAGGTTACCCACAGAGTTTTGTAGGGAAACCAGTAGACATCTCAAATCAAAACTGGGATGTGAGAACAATGTCTGGGAAGATGGCAGAGTGGAAGCTCCTGTAATCTGCCTTTCCACCTAACAGCTGTTAGTGTTAGCAACCGTCTGAAGTATCGGTTTTGGAACTCTGGACTTATCCAGGGGAAAGCTGGATGAAGAGACTGGTAAATTTTTGGAATTTTGGTGCATTTCAGCCAATTTCATGGTGGTGGCTACCATTCCTCAGTCTCCAGCCCCACGGATGCAGCAGTGGGAGCAGCTGCTTTTATTGCTGGTGCAACTTCCTGGAACCTAGATGGGCAATAAGGACCTTGGCCTCCAAATATTGGGACTGTAGGTTCTGACTGCTGTTTGCTCTTTTGGATCAATGAGAGGCTAGCACATAGGTTGGTGGCCATTGTTTCAACCTCCATCAGCTGAAGTGGCTTCCATGGGGATTTATTTATTTTTTTAAAATATTATTTATTTATTTGAGGTGGGGGAGGGCACGAGCGGGTGGAAGGGAGCAGAGGGAGAGGGAGAAACAGACTCCCCACTGAGCAGGGAACCTGATGCAGGCCTCGATCCCAGGACTCCAAGATCATGACCTGAACCAAGGGCAGACGTTTAACTGACTGAGCCACCCAGGCCCCCCAAGCATTCCATGGAGATTTAAAAAGACAACACTCTCCCCCACTCTTGGGAGCCAGACTTTTAAGGAAATCTTTGTCAGGTCACTGGCTGACTGTGGAGATAAACGAACAGAAACTTCAGTGGCCACACACAATAAATGCAACCTTTCAAAAACAGTCTGGAAAAGCCACAAATGGACTCCAGCCATCAACAAGCAAGATACAGCAATCCCTGAGGAATGAGAGAGTTAGAATTACCACAACATAATACTAAAAATGCCCAGTTCTCAAAAAACTTACAAAACATACAAAGAAAAAGGAAAATATGACACATTCACAGAAAAAAAGAATTTGACAGAAATTATCCATGAAGCAGTTTAGACATTGGAAATATTAGTTGAAGATGTTAAATCAACTGTCTGAAATATGTTCAATGAGCTAAAGAAAACCATGGACAGAAAACTAAAGGAAATCAGAAAAACAATGCATGAATGATGTATGAGAATATGAATAAAGAGAAGTTGTAAAAGAAGGAACCAAAACTTGGAAGCAAGCAAGGTTTCCTTCAGTACGTGTGTGGATAAATAAACTATGATCCATCCAAACAATGGAGTTTATTCAACACTAGAACAAAATCAGTAATCAGCCATGAAAACACATGGAGGAATCTTATATGCATAGTAGTAACTGAAAGAGACCAAGCTGAAAAGGCTACCGTGTGATTCTAGCTGTGTGACTTTCTAGAAAAGGTGGAACAGTAGAAAGATGAGTGGTTGTCAGGGGCTTGGGGAGGGAGAGATAAAGGTGGAGCCCAGGGGATTTTATGGGGCATTGAAACTATTCTGTTTGATACTGTCATGGTGGGTACACATCTTTATACATATTTGTGAAATCCCACAGAAGGTGCAACACCAAAAGTGAATGTTAGTGTAAACTTATGGACTTTGGGTGATAATGATGTATTAATGTAGATTCATCAATTGTAACAAATGTACCACTTTATTGCAGGATGCTGATAGTATGGGAGGCTGTGCATGTTTGGGACTATGAGGTATAGGGGAACTCTCTCTACTTTCCACTCAATTTTTCTGTGAACCCAAAACTGCTCTAAAAATAATCTATTAAACAATAGAAACAAACAGAAATTCTGGAATTGAAAAGTCCAATAACTGAAACGAAAAAAACTCACTAAAGGGGTTCAACAACAGATTTGAAAAGGCAGAAGAAAGGATCAGTGAACCTGAAGATAAAACAATTAAATTGTTTAGTCTGAGAAGCAGACATTTTTAAAAATGAGGACAAATGAACAAAATCTGAGGAACTTGTGGCCCTCATCAAACATGCCACCATAAATTTATAGGAGTTCCAGAAGGAGAGAGAGAAAGGGACATACACAATATTTGAAGAAATAATGGCTGAAAATTTCTCAAATCTTAAGAGAGACATGAATATACATTTTCAAAAATCTCAATGAACTCTCAATAAGATAAATTCAAAGAGCCCACACTGAGACACATTATAATCAAATGTAGAAACCCAAAGACAAAGAGAAAACTGTAAAACCTGCAACAGAGAAACAACTTGTCACATACAGGTGATCTTCAGGCCAGGAGTCAGTGGGATGATCTGTGTAAAGTCCTGAAAGGAAAAATCTGCCAACCGATAATTATATAGCCAGCAAAACTATCTTCCAAGAATGAAGGGGCAATTAAGACACTTCCAGATAAACAGAATCCAAGGGAGTTCATTACCAGTTCATTAGGCCAGCCCTACAAGGAATGCTAAAGGGAGTCTTTTTTGCTGAAATGAAAGTATCCTAGACACAGACACAGTCATAGGAACAGATAAGGGACATTGGTAAAGGTGACTGCATAGGTAAATATAAAAGCCAGTATTATTGTACTTTTTGTGTGGTTTGTAACTCCTCTTTTTTTTTTCTGTATGATTTAATGAACCAATGCATGAAACAATGACTATAAACCTATGTTAATGGGCATAAAATGTATAAAGAGGTAATCTGTGACAATAACAATATAAATGGTAAGGGATAGTGATATAGGAAGAGAATGTATATTATTGAATCTAAGTTAATCTTCGAATTAAGTTGTTATAAGTTTAAGATGTTAATCATAATCTCCAAGATAACCACTAAGAAAATAACTTTAAAAAATGCAAGAAAGGAAAGAAAAAGCAAATCAAATGTTACACGCAAGTAACCAACTAGGTACGTAAAAGGGTAGTAATGGAGGAATTGAGGAACAAAAGACATATAAGACACAGATATGGTGACTAACATAACATAATAAAAATTATTATAAAAAAAGACATACAGAAAACAGATAAAGGACAGAAGTAAGTCCTTTTTTTTTTATCAGTAATCACATCAAAGTACATGGACTAAATTCCCCTATTAAAAGGCAGAAATTGGCAGATTGTATTAAAAAAGAAAACAGTATCCATCTATATGCATTTATACAAGAGACTTCCTTTAGATAAAAAGGACACAAAGAGATTGTAAGTAAAAACAATGAATAAATTTATTTCATGCAAATAATAGCCCAAGGAGAGCTGAGGTGGTTATATTATTGTCAGATAAAATATGCCTTTAAGCAAAAGAGGTTATAAGAAAAAAGAAGGACAAAATATATAGATAAAAAGTTTGACACAGCAAGAAGGTTATAAACATCCATGCACTTAAGTACAAAGCCCCAAAATATATGTAACAGAAATTGACAGAATTGATGGGAGGAAAAGATAGTTCTACAATAATATTTGGGTATGTCAATATCCCACTTTCAGTAATGGATAGAACCAGGCAAAAGATCAATAAGGAAGTGGAGAACTTGAGCAACACTGTAAACCAATTACAGATAACAACACTATAAACCAATACTGTATAATGAACATACACAGGGCATTACGCTCAACAACAGCAGAGTGCAGTTTCTCTTCCAGTGTACATGGGATATTCTCTATGATAGACCATATATTAAATCATAGGGGCACCTGGGTGGCTCAGTCAGTTGTGTCCAGCTCTTGATTTTGGCTCAGGTCATGATCTCGGGGTCGTGGGATTGAGCCCCACGTCGGGCTCCACACTGGGTGGGAGCCTGCGTAAGAGTCTTTCTCTGCCCTGCCTCTTCCCCCCTCACTTTCTCTAAAACAAAACAAAATAAAACAAACCCAGACCATATATTAGGTCATGGAACAAATTGTAACAGGTTTTAAAAAATTGAAATCATTCAAAATATCTTTTCGGATCAAAATTGAATGAAACTAAAAATAGTAACAGAAGGAAAACTGGGAAGTTCACGGATATGTGGAAATGGAACAACCTACTGTTAAACAACTGCTATATCAAAGCAGAAATCACAAGGAAAATTAGAAAAATATTGAGATAAATGAAAGTGAAAAAACAGCTTAAAGTTATGGGATACAGCAAAAGTAATGCTAAAGGGGAGACTTTTAGCTGTAAATGCATACGCTAAAAGAGAAGGAATTCTCAAATCATAACCTAACTGTACACGGTGAGGAACTAGAAAAAGAAGAGTGAACGAAACCCAAAGATGGTAGAGGGAAAGAAATAATAAAGATTAGAGTGGAGGTAAATAAAATAGAGAACGGAAAAGCTGTACTAGAGAAAATCAACAACCCAAAAGTTGATTCTGTGACTAGACTAACAAAATCGGCAGACCTTTAGCCAGGTTGACTAAGAAAAACAGAAGACTCAAATTACTAAAGTCAGAAATGAAAGTGGGACATGAAAAGAGGCTCTGCATGACCCATCGTAGGGGAAATGCAAATCAAAACTACAACGAAGGGTCACCTTACACCTGTCAGAATGGCTAAAATAAAAAATACAAGAAACAGCAACTGTTGGTGAGGATGTGGGGGAGAAGGAACCCTCTTGCATTGTTGGTGGGAAGGAAAATTTGTGCAGCCACTGTGGAAAACAATATGGAGGTTCCTCAAAAAATTAAAAATAGAACTACCTAATGATCCAGGAATTGCACTACTGGGTATTTACTACTACTAATTAATAATACAAAAACACTAATGCAAAGGGATACATGCACCCCTATGTTTGCTGCAGCATTATTTACAATAGCCAAACTATGGAAGCAACCCAAGTGTCCATGAATAGACAAATGGATATGTGGTATATATCTACAATGCAATATGACTCAGATATAACAAAGAATAAAATCTTGCCATTTGTGAAGACATGGATGGAGCTAGAGAGTATTACGCTAAGCAAAATAAGTCAGTCAAAGAAAGACAAATATCATATGAGTTCACTCATATATGGAATTTAAGAAATAAAACAAATGAGCAAAGGGGCAAAATAAGAGAGAGAGGCAAACCAAGAAACAGACTTAACTATGGAGAACAAACTGATGGTTACCAGAGGGAAGTGGGTGGGGGGAAGGGTGAAATGGTGATGGGGATTAAAGATTTATCATGTGAAAATGAAGTGAAATGGAAGAGAAGGATTTAAAAAAATGAAAGTGGGGACATTACTAGGGATTTTACAGATTATGAGAATGCTATGAACAGTTATACATCGAACAAATCAGGTAACCTAGATATATAGACAAATTCCTAGAAATGTACAATCTACAAAAACTGACACATGAAGAAGGAATATCTGAACAGACCTATATATAACAAGTAAGGAGATTAAATCAGTAATCAGAAACCTCTCAGTGAAAAGCCCGTGAGCAGATGGTGTCACTGGTGAGTTCAAGGAAACATTTAAAGAAGAATTAACACTTCTCAGACTCTTCTAAACAATTGAAGGGGAGGCAATACCTCCTAACTCATTCTATGAGATCAGCATTACCCTGATACCAACGCCTAATAAAGACAACATTGGAAAAGAGAATTACAGACCAATATGCCTTATGAATAAAGATGTAAAAATTCTCAACAAGATATAAGCAAATAAATTCCAAAGGGTTTATTTTTTTTTTAAAGATTTTTATTTATTTCTTTGACAGAGATAGAGACAGCCAGCGAGAGAGGGAACACAAGCAGGGGGAGTGGGAGAGGAAGGAGCAGGCTCATAGCAGAGGAGCCTGATGTGGGGCTCGATCCCATGACGCTGGGATCACGCCCTGAGCCAAAGGCAGACGCTTAACGACTGTGCCACCCAGGTGCCCCCCAAAGGGTTTATTAAAAGGATTTTACACCACAACAAAGTGGGATTTTTTTCCTGGAATGCAACAATGAGTCAACATGAAAATCAATCAGTGTAATACACCACATTAAAAGAATGAAAAGAAAAACTATATGTTCATCTCAATTGATGCAGAAAAAGCATTTAACAAAATTCAACACCTTTCCATGATTAAAAAAATTAAACAGTAAAGTAGGAGTAGAAGAAAAATTCCTCAATATGATAAAACCCATATATGAAAAACTCACAGCTGACATCCTACTCAATGGTGAAAGACTGAAAGCTTCTCTCCTAAGATAAGCAACAAGACAAGAATACCCACTTTTACTGCATCGACTGAACATAGTACTGAAAGTCCTAACTAGAGCAATTAGACAAGAAAAAAGAAATAAGACATCCAAATTGGAAAGAAGAAAGTAAAATGATCTCTGTTCACAGATGGCATGATCTTATATGTGAAGTCCTTTAAAGTTACACACACACACACACACACACAACCTATTGGAGCTAATGTTAAGTTGTAGGATACAAAATCAAAACACAAATATATGTATTTGCAACAAACAATTCTAAAAGGAAATTAAGAAAACATTTCCATTTACAAAGGCATAAATGAAGAATAAAATAGTTAGGAAGAAATTTAACCAAGGTGGCAAAAAGTATACCCTGAAAAACTATAAAACATTGCTGAAATTGAAGACCTAAATGAAGGAGATCCTATGTTCATGGACTGGAAGATTTAATATTAAGATGGCTATACTACCCAGAGTGATTTACAGATTCAATGTAATCCTTAACAAAATCCCAATAATTTTTTTACACAAATACAAAAATTCATCCTAAAATTTCTTTTTTTAAAATGATTTTTATTATATTATGTTAGTCACCATACAGTACATCCCCAGATTCCGATGTAAAGTTCGATGCTTCATTAGTTGAGTATAACACCCACATCCTAATATTTCATATGGAATTGTAAGGGCCCCATGAATAAGCCAAAACAACTTTGAAGAATAAGAACAGTCGGAAGATCAACACTTCCTGATTTCAAAACTAATTGCAGGGGGTGCCTGGGTGGCACAGCGGTTGAGCATCTGCCTTCGGCTCAGGGAGTGATCCCGGTGTTATGGGATTGAGCCCCGCATCAGGCTCCTCTGCTATGAGCCTGCTTCTTCCTCTCCCACTCCCCCTGCTTGTGTTCCCTCTCTCGCTGGCTGTCTCTCTCTGTCAAATAAATAAATAAAATCTTAAAAAAAAAAACTAATTGCAAAGCTAAGGAAAACAGTTGTGTTATACTGGAATAAAGACAGATACACAGACCAGGGGAATGGTCCAGAAATGGACCAGAAATAAACTCTCACCTAGTGAACTGATTTTCAACAGGGGTCCAAAATATTTCAATGGGGAAAGGACAATCTTCAATAAATGGTGCTGAGAAAACTGGATACCCACATGTGAAAGAATGAAGTTGAACCCTTACCTTACAATATATACAAAAATTAACTTAAAATGCTTCAAAGGCCTACCCTTAAGGCTAACACAAGAAAAATGTTAGAAGAAAACAGGGGGAAGTCTTCATGCATTGAATCTGGCAATGACACCTTTGATACAACATGTAGATAAATTGGATTTCATCAAAATTTAAAACTGCATCAAGAGAGTGAAAAATGGGAGCTCACAGAGCTGTGCTTTCACAGAGTGGGAGCAAATATCTCTGATAAAGGATTAATATGCAGAAGATATAAGGAACTACTGAGACTCAAGAACCAAAAATGAAACAAGTCAAGTTAAAACTGGACAAAAAACTTGAATTGACATTTCCTCCAAAGAAGACATCCAAATGGCCTATAAGCATATAAAAATAGTCAACATCATTAGTCATTAGAGAAATTCAAATCAAAACTACAATGAGATACCGCCTCATGTTCATTAAAATGGCTATTTCTAGGGGAAAAATAACAAGTGTTGGCAAGAACGTGGAGAAATTGAAGCCCTCATGTATTGATCATGGGAATGCAAAAGGCTGCAACCACTATAGAAAACAATTTGGCAGTTCCTCAAAAAGTTAAATATAGAGCTACCATTTGGCCCAGCAATTCCACTCCTAGGAATACATCCAAAGGAACTGAAAGCAGCAATTCAAACAGATAGTTGTACACCAACGTTCACAGCAGCATTATTCACAATAGCCAAAAGGTGGAAAATCCAAGGATAAGTAAAAAGTGCCATCTACACTGGAATATTATCCGGTTATTAAAATGAGTGAAGTACTAACACGTGCGGCAACATGGAAGAACTTTCTAGACCTTATGCTAAGTGAAATAAGCCAGTCACAAAAAGACAAGCATTGTATGATTCCATTTGCATGAGAATAGGCAAGTTCATAGAGGCAGAAGGCAGACTAGAGGTTACCAGGCACTAAGGGGAGGGGAAACTGGGAGGATGAAAAGTTTTGGGGTATAGATAGTGGTGATGGGTGCAAAACATTGTGCATGTATTTAATGCCACTGAACTGTGCACTTAAAAATGACTAAAATGGTAAATTTTATTCTGTATATTTTACCATAAAAAAGCAAACCAGAGGGAAGAAGATAGTGGCACAATGCTCCAGATTTATGATAGGAATGTTTGTAGTCTAGAACACCGCATGTTATTAATCAAGTGTGGGGTCAAATAAAGATGTTATGAGACATACAAAGTCTCAAAACTTTTTATCTTCCATCCATGCACCATTTTTTAGTAAGCTCCTGGGAGACAGGCTCCATCAAATGTAGGGAGTAACCAAAACAATGGGAAGTGGGGGAGAAACACTGGGTCCATCTCAGCAAAGAGGTGAAGGTAGAATTCTCAGAATGATGATGAAGGAAGTCTCTGGGGACAGCTGCCTACAGGCTTAGAGGGAATCTTATCCCAGCTAAACTAAGAGAAAAGAGGGAAGGAACGTGTCCAATGAAATCATTGAAACAATAAACAAGTGAGTATGCTTGGCCAACTGACATGTTGAATTTGTCACAGACCTGAGGATAAATTACTGATATGTGCAGAGAAAATTGAGGCGCTATCAAGCCCAGGGAAATCATAGTACATGTACGGCTCAGCTGTGAACAAAATCCACGTCATCATAAATGTGTGAGCAACTGTCAATGAATAACTCAGAGACTTTGAATTATGTCTGCTATGCAATAGTTTACTCATTTGTGTGAGTGGAGGCAGCCATTAGACCACTGTCAATGAACAAAGGCAATACCAGGACTTACAAGAGAGGACGAAGAAAGGGAAGAACAGAACTGTATAGGGTTTTCCATCTGGGGGCAAACTAATTAGCTGGCAGAAAAGAGGGCAGTCTATCCTTGAACACCTGTGTTGGTAAAGGGATCCAAAGGAATTTCCATTGTTGATAGATTCTCTGGAAACCCTGAGGGCATCAGAGAGGGCAGATGTGCCAGGCTGTCTGGGCACACTGCTGGTCCTGCCTCATCCACAATGGGGTCAGCCCCATTGTCTGCATCAGACTTGCTCACAGTCTCCTCGGGTCTAATTAAACACAGCGCTCTGGGAGACTGGGTGGAGGGGAGGCTGCGTGTACATAGAGGGTGACGTAAGAGTTGAGCTCTTGTCTTAGAAAGTAGGAAGTTAATACATAATGTATAAAATGGAAAAGTCAAGAACTAGCAGTGTATGCCTATTATATTCTGAGACTTTTTGAGAGTGAGCCCAGTGAAGCCATCAGGTAGCAATGTCTGGGAACCACTGGACTGTACATCCCGGGCCCAGCACTTCCTAGCTGTGTGACCTTTGGCAGAGCTTCACCTCCTGGAAACCCAGTGTCCTCATCTGTAAAATAGGAATGTTAATGCTTACCTCATAAGGCCATTGTGAGCATTACATGCATGGCAAGTGCTTTGCCTGGCATGGTACTGTGCACTTAGTAAAAGGTTAACCCTCTAAGCTATTGCCCTTATTAATACTGCCCTTCCTTGCACTATGGAGCACTGTGCTGGCCACTAGGTCAAGGGAAGAATAAAAAGGCCAATTCCTGCCACAAGGGCCTAAGCCAACTCCGTATCTCTCTCCAAGGTGGGCAGAGGGTCCCATCCCCATGAGAAAGGAGCAGGATGGGTGAAAATCTCAGCTCCTCCTTCTTACTCTTTACAATTTTGCCAAGAAAGTCTGTCCATGTGACTTGAAAAGAAAGGACAATAAAAGCTTCAAGACGGGAAGCTTCTTGCCCAATCTTTGAGTAAACACAACGTGAACTGGGGCCTTGAGCTGGGCTGTCGCTGGTGGGGTGGGGTCAGGAGGGGATTACAACACAAAGAGACAGGGTGTGTGTCCTGGAGGAGGTCACAGCCTGACACCTGGGGCACCCGCAAGAGAACTGGCAATGACCACTTACGAGCTCGCTTTTACTCTCACGAAGAAGAAGGAAGAGGATGTAGAGAGTTGGGGTAGTGGGAGAAGTAAGAGGACAAGGGGAGGGGAGGAGACAAAGAAGGGAATGAGAAGGTGGCTCTTCATTTCGGTTATTTGTATTGTGATTTCCTACCAGACTCTTCTGAAATATTGAACATATCTCGGAGACTGACCCTTGCCAGCCCCCACCTCTGCCCCAAACTACCTTTCAGGGATTCTCAGGGTGGTGAGCCCACCATCCCCATCCTGGATCTAAGTCAGAACTAAACTAGGTCCTGGGAGTTCTAGTCAAGTCACTTTCTCAGTTTTGGTTTATAAGAAGGGGACAACCATTTCTACCCATTATAATTTTTGCCTTCTGTTAGCTCATTTTGAAAATTGATTTGCCACAGTTCAGTGACAGAACAAGTGTGAGAGAACAAAAATGGCCTGTGGTGGGGAAAGCGCAGCTCTGGGTTACCACTGAATCACCTTGGGAAAGGGCACCAAACCTCGGCTTTCCTTATCTGCAAAATGGGGGGTATAGGCTTTCCTCTGCAGAGAAAGTTCTCTCAAGGACATGCATGTAACTGCCCTGAGACACGGCTGCCAGGTGGTAGTTACTTGTCTGATAGAAGTGGTATAAAATATAATGGATTAATTACAGTCACAATTATAATCATTTTATGATAATATAAAACCTATGGAATCATTTATAATGATAGAGTATTATTATTAATAATAACGATAGTATCATCGAATTAGCCCTCCAGGTCTGGGAACTGCTCCCACAATCTCAACTTGTGGCTTAAGCATCATAATTTTCTAAAAACACTTGCCCCCATAGCTGCCTTGTCCCCTTGCTTCTCCTCTGAGCTGTCTCACATGTGTCTTTCTGGATGACCATGTGGCCTGAGCATGCCTACTGATGATATTTCTTGTTTTGTAATTTACATTTGAGGGTGTAACCTTTCTGCCTCCTTACACTGTCTCATTCATCTCTGAATCTGATGCCTCCCATAATACCAGAACATAGTAGGTCCTTGATAAATGCTCATAAATGACCTTGCACATCGTTGTCCTCAGTAAAGACTTGTGGAATGAAAAGCAATCTCCATTTTTGCACTGTGTTACAGACAGCCAGGCTGGGACAATATTTAAGTTTTACTCTGCCCCCTGTCCCGTCTGCATTTCCTGCATTCAAGTAAGACTCAGGGCAGAGATGTCCTGGTGTGGCGAGAGGGGAAAGCAAAAAACTTGGCTTTTGATTTTAATACTTAGGGGAGAAGATTCTTGGCAAAGGTGAAGTAACTAGGCCAGAAACCAGCACAGGAAATAACTTCCCCTATATATATATATATATTTTAAAAACCCACAAAAAACAAAACAACAAAAATCCAGAAGTCCCATCAAACATTTAAGTGTGAAAAAGAATAAAATTACAAAAAGTTCTAGAGAAAAAAAATGATCCGATATTTCTTTGTAACCTTGGAGTATGAAAGGCCTTTCTAACTATAACCCTAGATCCAAAACCTGTAAAAGAAAAGACTGATAAAATAGGCTACACAGAACAAGCAAACAAACAACCCCAAACATGACCAAAAACACCTTTAAGAAAGTCTGAAGGCAAATGAAAAATCGGAACAAAACATAGAAGTTCATATCTACAAACAGAAGGAGAAAGGCCAGCTACCCGATAGAAAATTGGGCAAACACAGTGAACAGACAGTTCAGACAGGGAAAACATCAGAAAGATGTCTGGTCTCATTCCTAAGAGATAGGTGAATTCAAACTATGCTGATACTCTCTTCCCTCTAATAGACTTAAAAATCCAGGAGTTTAATAACACCTTCTATTGGCAGAATCATGAGGAAATTGGCACTCTTATTCACTATGGAAGGGGGGAAATTAGGGATAACCCTCGTGGAGGGCGATTTGGCAACATTTGTCAAAATTACTGATGCATTTACCAGTCATATAGTGATTAAACTCTGGGATTTATCCCAGAGTATGAAATAATAAAGTCATTGGAGCAACGTTTGTAATAGCAGAAGATTGGTAAAAGCCCAAATACCATCAATAGAGGACTGAATGAGTAAATTATAGTATGCTTCTATACAGGACTATTGTGCATTTCTAAAAAAAAGAATTAGGAAGTTCTTTATAGGTTTCTAGGGAAAGAACTCCAAGATATATTATGTGAAAAACAAAAATAAAAATAAACAGGGTAACAACAGCATAGCTCATAAAGTTCCTTCCTTCCTTCCTTCCTTCCTTCCTTCCTTCCTTCCTTCCTTCCTTTTTTCAAAAAGGAGGAAAGTTCAAATCTATAAGCATTGGCATATACACAAAGAAGCACTATAAAGAAAATGAAAAAACAAAAAAATGGTGTTTTAAGTAAAATTCTTAGGAATAAATTTAACAAAAAAGTACAAAACTTTTACGTTGAAAACTACAAAGCTTGTTGACAGAAATCTTAAAAGACCTAAATAAATGGAGAGACATCCTATGTTCAAGGATTGAAAGACTTAATATTGTTAAGATGGCAATATTCCCCCAAATTATTCTACAGATTGAATGCAATCCTAATAAAAAAAATCCCAGCTGGCTTTTCTGTAAATTTGACAAGCTGATCCTAAAATCATATGGAAATACAAAAGACCCAGGAGAGCAAAAACAATCTCAAAAAAGAAAAACAGTTGCAAGACACACTTTTCAGTTTCAAAACTTACTACAAAGCAGTAGTAAATAAGATAGTATGGTGCTGGCATAAAGATAAGCATAGACCAATGGAATAGAATTGAGAGTTCATAAATAAAGCTTGACGTTTATGGTCAATTGACGTTCCATAAGGGTACCAAGACAGCTCAGTGGGAGAAAGGATAGTCTTTTCACCAAGTAGTGCTAAGACAACAGGCTAGCCACGTGTGAAAGGACAAATTTGGACTCCTACCTCACACCATACGCAAAAATTAACTCACAGTGACCATAAATCTAAAAGAAAAGCTAAAATGACAAATTTTGAAGAAAACAAGAGTGAATCTCCATGACTTGGTTTTAGGCAATGACATCAAATACATAAATGACTACAGAGATTGAGAGATTGGATTTCATCAAAATTACACACATTCGTGTTTCCGTAGAATACTATCAAGAAAATAAAAGGACGGTCCACAGACTGGGAGGAAATATTTGCAAACCATATATATGTTAAGGGATCCAGAATATATAAAGAATGCTTATAACTGAATAGTGAAAAATAACCCAATTTAAAAATAGGTTGAAGAGTCAGACATTTTTCCAAAAAGACATGTGAATGGCTAATAAACACAGGAAAAGATGCTCAATATCGTTCGTCATTAGGGAAATGCAAATCAAAACCATACTGACTTACCTACTAAGATAGCTACAATGAAAAAGAGGGATAATGACAAGAGTCCATGAGGATGTGGAGAAATTGGAGCCCTCCTGCATGTAGCAAGATTATCAAATGGTACAGCTACTGTGGAAAACAGTTTGATAGTTCCTTAAAATGTTAAGTGCAGAATTACCATAAGATCCAAAAATTCCACTCCCAAGAGAAATGAAACCATGTGTACCCAAATAGGTGAGCACGAATGTTCATGGCAAAAGTACTCATAATAGCCAAAAAAGTAGAAACAACCCAAATGGCCATCAGCCGATGAAATGGATAAATAAAATGCGGAATACCCATTAAGTGGAATATTACTGGGCTATAAAAAGGAGCAGAGTGCTGATACAAACTACAACACGAATGAACCTTAAAAACATCATGCCAAGAGGAAGAAGGCAGTTTGCCAAACACCACATTCGATTTTTATAAAATTGTCCAACACAGGCACCTAGGGGCACCTGGGTGGCTCAGTCGGTTGAGCGGCCAACTTTTGATTTTGGTTCCGGTGGTGATCTCAGGGTCTTGGGATCAAGCCCTGACTCTGTGCTTAGTGGGGAGTCTGCTTGAGATTCCCTCTCCTCTCCCTCTGCCCCTTCCTCCTCAAATAAATAAATAAATCTTAAAACAACAACAACAACAACAACAGGCAAATCTGTAGAGATAGAAAGCAAATTAGTTGTAACCTAAGGCTGGGGATGGGGAGGAACGGAGAGTGTGGGGTGATGAAAATGTTCTAAAAATAGGTTATTGTGATGATTGAGCCACTCCGCAAATACACTAAATAACATTGACTCGTGTAAACTTTATGACATGTAAATGATATGTCAGTAAAGCTGTTTCTTGCAGGGGAGGCAGGAACTGGGCAGGTGAAGGACGGAGAGGGAAGGAAGACTTCATATTGTATACCTTTTTATACTTTCTGGGCTTCCAGTGGGTGACCATTGTCTACTCAAAGAACAAATTGAAAATACAGAAGGATCAAACAAAATTAGAGAGAACTCTGACCCATCATTTGGGGGGAGGAGGGAGAGGGTGCTGCCACCCACCCCTGCCCACTGTGAAGTGATGGGTGGGGAGCCAGTGGGTTAGATTGGACAGGGCAGCCCTAGAGAGCTTCCAAGACATATTCATGGTCTGGAGGCCACCAAGCTGTGGGACCTGATGGAGACATAGGACCCAACGGGCCAGATGGCAGGCACCCCCCACCCAACTGACCAGAGGGCGCCGGGCCTGCTCCCCACTCCTCTGCTACCACCGGGACCTACATAAAAACCCCGAACCATCCTCCAGCCCCAAAGAGGGGCAGGGAAACCCTAAGCTTGACACCAGCCAGGCAGAATAGAAGCTTGAGAAAGTTCTATTGACATAGAGGGAAGAAAGGAAGAACTCCTCTTGCATGCCTGGTTTTGCAGACCAGGATCACACCCCTGGCCTCCTGCACCCTGAGACCCGAGAGCAGCCAGGAGGGATGATGGTTGGAGCCCTCTGCCTGTGATTCCTCGTGTGCTTGGCTTGAAAGCATCCGTACCAAGAAAGACCTCTGTGGTCGAAGTGTTTTGAAAAATGCCAGATTAAAGAGAGCCAAAGCTTTTTTAACTATAGCCCTTCTCTGAGCCTCTTCTTGGGACTCAAGAGGGGTTCTGGCAGGTTCAAAGCCCTTTGGAGGTTTTGAGGGACTTCTGGTGGGACAGAGGCTCTTCTTCACGGTACAGCTGAGGAAACAGAGCCTGGGGAGGCGAAGGGCCCATCCAAGGTCACGCAGCGAGTCCGTGAATACCGGCAGCTGGAACCCCGGATTCTGCTGCACCTGGCAGCCATGCTCAGAGCCCCGTCACAGTTCTTTTTTTTTTTTTTTTAAGATTTTATCCATTCATTCGACAGAGATAGTGACAGCCAGTGAGAGAGGGAACACAAGCAGGGGGAGTGGGAGAGGAAGAAGCAGGATCCCAGCGGAGGAGCCTGATGTGGGGCTCGATCCCATAACGCCGGGATCACGCCCTGAGTCGAAGGCAGACGCTCAACCGCTGTGCCACCCAGGCGCCCCCCCGTCACAGTTCTAACCAAGTCCCAGCCCGTGGTCCTGGGGGCCTGGGCACTTTCACCCTGAGTCAAGGTGTCCTCTGGTCCTTGCCTGGTCTGAGTCTCTCAGAAATTTTATACATTTGAGCCCTTAGCTGGGGACATGTCTGGGGACATCGTCACTGGGTGAAAAAAGGAATCAGAGAAAAGGTATGCTTCCTGCCTGACGTGAGTGGGACAGAGAAGCAGCCAGCCGTGTGTGAACCCAGACCGGGCCACCGAGGGCCCTGACAGCCCCTCAAATCCAACCTTGGGGCCCCTCTGCACAGCACAGACTTGAATCGATCTGCTCCAGCAGACTTTGCTTCCTGGTTTGTGCCTTCAAACAAACCTTTAAAACCCTGATAAAAATTCTGCAGGATAAGCAATCCAGCGTCTTCAATAAATAAATTGCACGGGGGAAAAAGGAGACCAGATGGGAACTGTTCTAGATTAAAACATGTAATCAAAGGCATGACTTGGGCCATAGTCAGATCCTGATTTGAACAGATCAGTTGGAAAAGACATTGATAAGACAGTTGGAAAATCTCAACATTGGCTGTTTGGTAATACTAGCGGCGTCATTCTTTTTCAAATTGGTCAGGGCATGATGGTTAATTTTTTGGTTTTTGTTTTTTAAAGAGCCTTTTAGAGATCAATGCTGAGGTACACAAATCAAACAACACAAATGTTTGCTATTAGCTTTAAAATGAGCCGGTTGGGGGGCTGGAGGGGGAACATGGCAGGCATGGAGGGTGTAAAGTTGGCCATAGGTCAATGATTGTCAAAGCTGGGGGATGGATGCAGAAAGTGCATTAAACTGTCCTCTTCACTTTGGTATAAATGTCACTTCAAAATAAAATACTTTTTAAACGTCCTGGCCAACCTGGCTCAGGTGCCCCGGCCAGCTTGGGGGTGGGGTGTCTCAGATGGAATTCCTGCCTCTGTGCTGACCCTCCAACCTCCCGGCTCCTCTCCTGGAATGCAAGGTGCAGACCCCCAAAGCCCCCAGACTTGAGGTTCTCCACGTGCAGGGGCATGGGGCGACCCCCAGACTGCCCAAGATTGCCGGTCTGCTGTGGGTGCTTTGCCCACCAAACCCCATCAAATCCATGCGGGGTGCCCCTGGCCAAGCCCTCCTCACCCCCACTCCCCCCTACCCCACCGCTTCCCCGGCTACTCACTCCACTCTCACTGGCCCGCCCGGCTCCAGCCAACTCGCTTGCTCCGGCCCAAGCTGCTCATTACTCAGGACGTTTATTATTAGCCTTAGATTTGATTAGTGCCGGAGCTGCACTTCCTGGGTTTTCCCCCCAACCTGTAGGATGTAAATCAGCAGCACCCCCTCCCGCCCTGCACCTGCGTGTCAGGAGCTGAGGTGGGTGGCCTGGGACGGCTCCAGAGTCCCCAGCAGTGCCGTCTGCGGAGCCCCCACGGCACACTGCCCACCAGTGCCTGGCGAGCAGGGGAGGAACAGGATGGCCTGGCGTAGGGATGAGGTATAAAGTGGTAGGACCCCGATCTGGCTCTGACCCACCGTGTGGACCTGGTTTCCTGCCCCATGGCACACATTCCCGGCTGCAGGCAGGGTGAACCCTCTCTCCAGCCTCCAAACATTGCTCAGTCCCTTCCCTCTTCCTTGACACCCATTTCCTGTTCCATCGCTTGGTCATCTCTTCTTGTTCGGCCTTCAGGCTCAACTGAGGGGCCAATTCCTCCGGGAAGCCATCCCTGACTGCCCCAGGCTGGGCTACATGCCCATTCTCTGTGCTTCCTAAGCCCGATCAACGCCCTCGAGAGGCTGAGGCTAGAGCAGGGCAGCCTGGTTTTGAATCTCGGCCACTTATCAGCAGGAAGACTTTGGGGCAATTTACGTTAACTTCTCTGTGCCTCCATGTTCTCTTCCTGTGAGTGGGTATCACCGTACCCGGCTCACGGGTTGTAGGAGAATGAAAGGAGTTGCCACAGATCCAAGTCTTAGAGCAAGTTCTTGGCACCTAGTAAGTTCTCAGTAAACAATCTGGAGGGTTAGCGCCATAACCCCCATCACACTATTGTAAGTCGTTCTCTACACCTTCCCAACTCCCCTGAAACCTCCATGGGATTACTGGATTGAGACAGATGTAGAAACCCACGGCATTTAGGAAGGAAACTTTGAGGGATGGGAAGGAATCGGGCAGCTGGAGGCGAAGTGGGACGGCATCCAGGGGGCAGTTAGGGCAGGAGCGAGGGCAGAAGCGAGGAAAACAAAAGGCTGCGTTGGATGATAGAGAGTACAGCAGGGGAGAAAATTGGGTTGGTAACCCTAAAAACTGCTCCATCTCAGTGATCAGAGTAATATCACGCCAGCAATGAAAAACGAGTTTTCATCCACCAGGGGGGCAGAATCTTGGAGTCTAACACTCCAGAGGGCTGGAGGTGAGCTAGGCAAACACGATCTTGCGTCCTGCCGGAGGGAAGGAGCTGGTCCCACCAGTTTGGAGGGCAACCGGCCAGCGTCCATTAATCTGTACAACGTATGCCTAACTCACAACCCGCACATTCTTCTCCCTGTGCACAGGGGCACAAGGGTATTCGCAGAGCCATGGTTAGTAACAGGGAGCAACTGGAAACAATGTACGTGTCCATCCGAGGGAGGATGGCTGATTAAGGTACACAGGTCATAACCAGGAATGTTACGCAAAGGTCACGAAGAAGAAGCTAGATGGTTGCCAAGACCAATCATGATACCTACAGTAAGATACCTTGTAGTAAAAATCCCAGATGGCCTTCTCCGTGGCCTCATACATGTGAATGTGGGACGATGGTTGCCTCTGGGTAGGACAAGAGGGACCAGGTTTGGGGGTGATGCTCAAGGGAGACTTTAGCCCTATTGGTAACGTTTTAATTTTTACACAGAGAAGATACTTTTGTATTACTCATGCCGATGAAAAGTAACAAAACCACATATAGGCCAGTGGGGGGTGTGTTTGCGAGCCAGGAACTCCCTGCCTGTTGCATCGGGCCAAGCCCAGAGTCACTGCTGGATGTCCTCAGTACGTCTCTTCCTTACCTTCTACCCAGGGCTGGGGCTCTCACCACCTCACAGAACAGCTGGCTCCCAGGGGGTTAGTTCTGACCTTTAGAAAGCTGTCTCTGTCTACTGAGCGGACCGTGCCTTCCAGAAACAGACCCACTGGACGGACTGCTGCTCTCTGAAGCCACACACGTCCTCTTGCTCAATGAGATCGCACTTTCAAGTTTTAAAGCCCGCACAGGTTAGACGTGAAACAAAAGTCAAACAAAATCCAATCTAACTTTTGGGGTGGCCAAGAGTGGGACGATAGGGTTTCCTCATGTCTCATTGCTGATCACAGCTTGTTAATGCTTTTGCTCAAACACCCTTTACAGATCATGGATTTTATTCACTTTCTATTTTCTTTAATTACAAGTGTAATTTATATGCAGTGAAATGCATGAATTTTAAGTGTGCAAATCAATGAATAGTTTACATATGTGCACGCCCAGGTAACGCTACCCAGATTCAAGACTTAGAACATTTGGAGTCCCCCAGAAGTCTCCCTCCCTGCTCCTTCCAGGCCGCCCCGCCACCACCCCAGAATCGCCACCCTCCTGACGTCTATACCCATAGATTTATTTTCCTGACTGTATAAACAGGAACCTTCTTTCTTCTGGTTTCTTTCGGTTGATATTAGATTTTATTAAACCAGACAGAGCAAAACTGTGGGACATTTTGGGGGGGATTTGTTTAACCTCCATGGGCCTCATTTTCTCCTGATCAAATAGATGAATGTGAAACTCGAACAGGACAGCACAGACCAAAGCACATGTGACCCGTCCCTGCCAGGGCCACACGATTACAAGGAATTTTATTATTACCGTTACTGAGCTCGAATTTCACAACCCATGCAAATAGAATCCCTTCCTCCCCGGCTCCCTCAGAACAGGTGCTGAAGGTTTCTGAACCTCATTCTGAAACCAGCCCTCTCTCTCGGAGCTGTCTCCCCGGGGGGATGAGGGATTCTAATTTTAAGCCCCACACTTAAAGGGGACAGAAGAGTCTGGAACCTAGAGTAAAGATACCTTATACACATCCAGGCTTTGGAGCTGATGCCTTCAAATACACGTACCTAAACAGTTAAAACGAGCACATGCTAAAGAAAAATTCAAACAGTGTGAAAGGGAATATAGCAAAAAAGAAATTTCCCTCCTGTCTAGATACTCTCGACAGCCCCTTTCCCTGCCCAAAGTCGGCAACTGTGACCAGATCTGGTTCACACAGGCTTCCAATCAAAGCCCTGGCATTTACATGCCTCTGGACGCGTCATAGTTGATAGATTTTTGCCTCCATCCCCTCACCCCCACCCCACGCACGTTTTTTTTTTTACACAATTGCTTGTTTATGCAGATTTAACACACTGTGAACATACAGCCTTTCTTCACTCAATATATCCTATCAGTCAAGCCTTATCTTTTTAAAGGAGCTCATTAAATGCTCATTAGAAATAGTAACAACAGCGAGCATTCGTGCAGCATTTACCACGTTCCAGGCACTATTTTAAACCCCATACATATGTTCATTTCATATATATTTTATCTCTGTGTCTCATCAAATGGCTTGAATTCCCTAAGTGGATTACTTGGTCAGAGGAAACATTGTCCTGTTGATCAATATTTTCCAATGAGACTGTTCCACTCTACACAGCACAGTGGTGATATTTTGGCCCTGAGAACCTCTAACCAAGCTCGGTGTCGTGGTCTCTCTGAGGCCGTGGGTATTTGTCTCATCCACGCATCTGCCAGCCCCCACCCACCCGGTCCCTTTGAGGCCGTGCTGTTGAACCTTCTCTGAGAGTCCTAGAGGTAAGCCAAAAGCAAGAGTATCCAAAAAAGGACATTTCTTAGAAATGCAGTGAAAGCCCTGATTTTCATGATTGCAATTTACATATGCGACTCAGATGTGAATTTCCTATGTTGCTAGTGTACCCGGCCCCACGACTTGTGTTCATTTTTCAGAAATGCTAAATACTTTTAGCAGAACCAGCTTCAAAGAAGCAAACGGCAGTTTCTGGAACAAGAGCCGCCAACTTTTGTGGGAAGACCTAGTTTCTCTTTCCATTTAAAAATTTCTTTCCCCTCAAACCTTCTTATTACAAAAAATTCAAAATTCAGAGAAAGGTTAAAAGTAGCATAGAATGAACACCCATGGACCCCCCAGCGAGGTTGAACACGTGTTCACGTTGGTGTCTGTCTACCACCACTCTTCCCGCTGAGACGCCTGAAAGCGTTGGCAGACAGTGTGACATTCACTCCTCAGCCCTGCAGCAGGCGTCTCCTAAGACAGGGATGTTCTCTTCCATACATCTAGCATTTCCACACCTAAGAAAATCAATAATAATTTGAAACGCCATCTACTATCTAGTCCATATTTAGATTTCCCCAGCTGTCGTCTGAAGCTTTTCTTGGCTGCCTCTTTTGAATCAGAACCCAGCCGAGGGGGGCACCTGCTTGGCTCAGTCAGTGAAGCCTCTGCCCTCGGGTCATGATCCTGGAGTCCTGGGATCCAGCCCATGCTCAATGGGGAGCCTGCTTCTCCCTGTCCCTCTGTTGCTCCCCCTGCTTATGCTTTCTCACTCTCTCTGTCAAGTAAATAAATACCTTAAAAAAAAAAAAAGAACCCAGCGGATGGTCACATGTGGCATGTGGTTGTTATGTCTCTTTAGTCATTTTTTTGGGTCTAGAATTGTCCCCTCCCTTTCTCGCTCTTTTCTCTCTCTTTTTCTTAATTTAAATGCACTTAGCCAGCATATAGTACATCATTACTTTTTGATGTGGCGTTCATTGATTCATCAGTTGCCTATAACACCCAGTGCTCATCACATCACGTGCCCTCCTTAATGGCCGTCACCCAGTTACCTCATCCCCCATCCCCCTCCCCTCCAGCAGCCCTCAGTTTGTCTTCCAGAGTCAAGAGTATCTCGCGGTTTGTCTCCCTCTCTGATTTCTTGCCATTCAGCTTTCTCTCCCTTCCCCTATGGTCCTCCGTGCTATTTCTTATATTCCACATATGAGTGAAACCATATGATAATTGTCTTTTTCTGATTGACTTATTTCACTCAGCATAATACCCTCGAGTTCCATCCACGTCAATGCAAATGGTAGGTATTCATTTTTCTCTTTTCTTTTATCTTCTTTTCCTTTCTTTGGTTTGTTTGACATGGACGCAGCCTCTGTCTTATAGAATGTCCCACATCTGCACCTCTGATGGTTTCCTCCCCTGGCCTTCAGCCCGTTCTTCTATCCCCCGTGAGTTCCTGGAAGCGGAACGGTACATCTGCACAATCGCTTGGATTTGGGTTCCCCATCTTGGGGGAGAAGACATCCCAGGTGATGGGATGTACTGCCTATTGATTCCCTTCAAGTGGTGCCTTTGTCAACTATCCCCCACATGGTGCTGTCCAGTTGGACTGCCTGTTAAGGTGGTGACGCCACATGTCTCCATATAAAGGTGCCCTGCCCCCTCCGCGAGTGTCACCTGCGGGGGCTGCTTGGCGCCTTGCCTATCTGGCTCCCCAACCACCACTCGCTGGCGGTCCTTGTCTGAAACAACTGTAACACTTGGAAAATGGTGACTTTCTGAAGCTATCATTCCTTCTAATTTCTTAGCCAGTGTTTTCTCTTCTTATTTCCCTTGTTAAAAAAAAATATACAGAATATAACCCTGCACAAGATCACAAAACCCACATTTTCACCACCTAGAGTCCCTGTGAACAGGATAGCATATTCACCTTCCAGTTTTTCTTTTAGGAAAGAAAGTATTACAGCTCTGAAATCATCCCCCACCCCCGCTGCTGCCCCTACGCCTCCCCTCCCCAGGAGGAAACACCAACATGAATACGGCTCCATTTTCCAGGCTTATCTTCATACCTTTGCAAGGATGCGTGTATCTATGAACAATGCAGTATCCATCACTATTTTGCGTGAGTGATTTAAAATTGTTTTATAAACATGGTATTCTTTTTTTTTTTTTAAAGTTTTTTTATTTATTTATGTGACAGAGAGAGACAGCCAGCGAGAGAGGGAACACAAGCAGGGGGAGTGGGAGAGGAAGAAGGCAGGCTCCCAGCGGAGGAGCCCGATGTGGGACTCGATCCCGGAACGCCGGGATCACGCCCTGAGCCGAAGGCAGCCGCTTAACGACTCCAGGCGCCCCTAAACATGGTATTCTGTACCTATCGTTATGCATTTTCCTGCTTTCACCCAACGTTGTTGTGATCATCGCCCATTAATTCGTACATAGCTAGCTCATCCCTTTTGACAGCTGTCTGCTTTCTACACTCCGCTTCTGTCCCTCCCCTGCCAAGGAACATTGAGGTTGTTTCTGACTCCTTGCTGTTATGAGCAGTGCCCTCCTGGGCAAGCCTGTGCACCCTTCTTTGTGTAAACATGAAAGTCTCTCTAGGGGGATGTTCTCAAACACGGCCCCTGAGTTGTAGGGTGTGCCCTTTCCCCACTTTAGTAGCTATCGCCGAACTGGCCACGCTAAGATTCGTTCCCACTGGCAGCGGATGGCTATGCCCAGGCCCCATCTCTTTACCCACACAGGGGAGTATCGGACTGTTTCATTCAGTATCAGATAATTTGGCAGTGTAATAGGCGAGAGTTGGTGACTTGTTGCTTTCATTTGCATTTGCTGATGACTCGTGAGGCTGTGCACAGATGCTCACTGGCCCCTGGGAGAAGGAGCTGCTATGTACCTGGAGGCTTGCAGTCACTCACCGGAAAGGAGGGAGCGTGACCACGAGAGGTGTGGGGGGAGGGGGAGCACTGCTGTGAGCATCTGAACTGCTAGTGAGTACTCACTCTCCTAGAGATGTCTTGCACCCCCGAAGCCCACCCTAAGACCAGAGACGAGCTGCATTAGCTAATAACCAGGTGGATATCATGGAAGGAATGTAAGGAATGTATTATTATCCATTTATAATGTTCCTATATTTGTGTTAATAATCCTTGTCACCAATTACTGGCATGTGTGAGGCGCTTTACAGATTTTATGTAATCCTCTCAGAAATAATTTTATTATTATTATTCCTATTGTACCGAAGACGAGCCTGAGGGTCAGAGACATAAGTGATTTGCCTAAGGTCATAGAGCTGGTAAGTGATTTGCTTGAAGTGTCCAAACCCTTCCCTCCCCATACTCCTCCCACATGCCCAGATAGTTCCCAGAGAGAATAAAAGATGACATCTTATTGAAAGAAGAAAGGTTCTGGTTGTCCTGCCCCTCCCCTTGGCTATGAGCAGAGAAATTTTTTGTTAACCAAAGAGTGCAGCCTTGCAAATAGCTCCCAGCCCACTGACCCGGATTCTCGATCAGGAGAGAGAGAAGGCAGCTTAAAGTACTTCTTTCAGGCTGCGGCTTAGGAAGGAGAGGTGAGCCAGAGATCTCTTCATCTTTTATAGTTTTTGGATCTGTTGGAGTCAGGGTGGGTGGGGAATGGAGCTGTGAGACTCAACAAAGGGGGATCTTTTATATCTTAAGTTTGGCAGCAGAAGGACTCTCTCCGTCCCTCTCTCCATGGCCTCTGTTGTACATGTGATGTTGGGCAGAGATATTTACAGACTTCTCCATTGTCATCTGGACTCTAGAAGAGAAGGATCTTACAGACATCAGCTCCAGCTACCCATTTTATATATGGGAAAGCTGAGGCATAGAAATCTCTAGGTTCTGGTCTGCTTGAGTTCACCAACGTATGTGACTTGTCCTCAGAGCCCAGCAAAGTGTTCAGCATACAATATACCTTCACAAATATTTGTTGAGTGAATACGTGAATGAATGAGAAGGTTGGAAATTGAAAACGAACAAGATTTTGGTTCCTTTGGGTTCTGCTGGGTGGTGACCAATTTAAGGAAGGAAAATCGGTGAACCAGGTCCTTCGTGAGAAGATGAGGGCGGGCCCCGCAGGGAGGCGGTGGTGACTCAGCTCACACTCACGTTCACAGCCCACTGATTCACAGACCTGGGGCTGAGGCCACCAGCACAAGGCCAGGAACAGAACCTGCACAAGGCCCCACTCTGCCTAGTTCCACTGCCTCCCTGCTCTGCTTTCCCACCTCTCTCCCCCACTCCCTCTAAGAGCCCCGCCAGACCCATTCCCACCTCGGGGGGGGGGGGGGCTTTGCCCCTGCCGTTCTCCCTGCTGGAACGCTCAGCCGTGGCTCTTCGTGGGACAGTCCCCGCTCCTCGGAGGGGCACTCCTGACCCCCCGAGCCAGAGTTCTCAACCCCACCACTTGGACCTGGTTTATTTCCTTCTGAGCGCTGACCTCTGGTTAGAATGAGCTAGCTTGTTGGTGGGCTTGCTGGCAGCTCGTCTGCTCCCCCGCTAGAATGTAAGTGCCAGCAGGCCAGAGCTTCACCTCCACATCAGCGTGTCCTTGGTCCCCAGAGCTGTGCCTGGCACGTGAAAGGCACCCAAGAGACAGGTGCTGCATGAATGAGAAAGAGAAGCTGCTGAGTTCTGGGCGGAAGTCTCCGGCAACCTTACCTGTAAACAGTAGGAGACAAGCTGGAAAAGGGGCTTGGGCCCCACAGTGAAGGTGATGGTGTGTGATGGGTGGGGGTTGGGGGGTGGGGGNGGGTGGGGGCATCAGGAGAATAATAAGTGACCGCAGTTAGTTGAACTGCTACTGCTAAGTGCCCCACACAAGCTTTATATTAAATTGCTTCATTCTCAGAATAAGGCCGGTGCCACCAAGCCCCCCATTTTTGCAGGTAAGGGAGTTGTTGAGACTGAGAGAGACAGAACATTTTTCCTGTAGCCAAGGATGTGGTAGAGCCAAGATTTTCTCCCACCAGTATCTGACCCTGGGGCTCATGCTCTCCCCAGGGGGTGCTGGAACAGCGGGGGTTGTTATAAATTTTCATCAAGCTCCAAATAGGAGCCTGAGCTCCCGCCCGACCCTGACGTTCTTCTGCCCTGGGACCCCTGACCCTCTCAGGGAGGACACAAGGGACCAGAAGCAGAGTGGTTGACTCACTCAGTCCACAAGCATTAATAGAGCACCTACTGTGTGTAGGGGTGCTGCGGACATGGCAGTGTGTAAGTCAAAGTTCCTGCAGTCATGGAGCTCAGGTGATGAAGGGGGAGGGATGCCAACGTAAGGAGATGACAGGAAGTCAGACGCTGGTCTGTGCTGGGGTAAAGGGAAGTGACAGGATCTGGAGCACCTAGGGTGTGTGCGTGTTGGCAGAGGGAGGGGTGATAGGACGGGGCTACCCACAAAAGTGGATAGGCAGCTTGCAAAGGTCTAGGTAAAGGGCAGTTCAGACAATTGGTAGTTGTGAGTGAGCGAACTTGGCATATGAGTGTAATAGAGAACAAGGCCTGTGTGGGGGAGGGTGTGAGAAGGAAGAGAGAGAGAGATTTACCTAACGAAGGAAAGATCGAAATAACGTGTTGAGCTCCCACAGAACATGGCATGGGGAAGGTCCTCCAGAAATGTCTGAATTGAATTGAATTGAATTGAATCAGATCAATCCTTGGAAAAAACAAGAAACCACAGTTTCAGATGCCACCTGCCTCACAGGAAAATTCCCTCCAAAAAGAATGAGGGTGAGTGTTAACCTCCCAGTGGTTAGCAAACCAAAACAATACATGCTGATGGTAGACGGCAAATTAGCAAGCATCAGGTTGCCGAAGCAGAATTGAAAAGTTTTGGGTAAAGGAAGGGAAAAAAAAACTTAAGACCTTTTGTCTTGCAGGATTTGAGTTTAATCTCCTGCTACTATTGAAGGCTCCTCGATTTTTCTCCTTTTTCCTGCTAAGCTGGCTCTGGTCCAGGTGGCTACACCAGCTCTGGGGGCCCTAAACCACATGGCTGGGCTGGCCTCGTTGTTGCAGCTCTGGGTCTGAAGTGGCTAAGGACACAGGGACCTCAGGGTAAAAATGGTGAGATCCTGCTTCCATCCGCCTGCCCTGAACTGTCACCCTGACATTACCCACTAAACATAACATATCCAAAGCACTCCCTCCGCCACTCTTGCCCATTCCAGTACATGATACCACTGTGTACTGAATAAGTCAAACCAGAGACCAGGTATGACCCTTGATCTTTTCTGTTCATCACTCCCATGTCTTATCCATCACCAAATGGTCTATTCCGACTCCACCATACAGAACATCCTCAGCATGGCCATTTCCCTCCCCTCCACACCACCACTCTCGTATCCACATCACCTTTCTGCTGAGCCACTAACTCTTTTACACCCAGTCACCTCCAGCAGCTGCAAATGCACTTTTCAAAAACATAGATCAGGAGTGCCTGGTTGGGTCCGTCAATAGAGCACACAACTCTTGATCTCAGGGTTGTGAGTTCAAGCCCCACCTGGGGCTTAGAGTTTACTAAACAAACAAAAATAAAAGCTTAAACCAGATATCATATTAGTCCCTCACTGAAAATTCTTTATTTTTTTTCTTCTGTCTACTCCTAAGATTCTTCTTGTCTTAGATTCCTGGTAACATTATTGTGCTGTACTTAAGTGTGGTTTTCTTTGTATTTGTCCTCCAAAGGGTTCATTAGTCCTTTTCAAATCCATGGCTCAATGTCTTTTCATTCATCTAAAAATATTCTTATCATTTTCTCTTAAACTACTACCACTGTCCAGTACATTACCTCTCATTTATTTATTTATTTATTTATTTATTTATTTATTTACGATTGATTGATTTAGAGCACAAGCAGGGTGGAGGGGCAGAGGGAGAGTGAGAGAGAGAATCCCAAGCAGATTCCGTGCTGAGTGTGGAGCCCAACACAGGGCTCGATCTCACAACCCTGAGATCATGACCTGAGACAAAATCAACAGTCGGTTACTTAACCAACTGAGCCACCCGGACACCCCTTTCTCCTCTTCTTCTGGAGCTCCAATTACACATATGTTAGGTCTTTTATACCATGTCCCATATTTCTCTTAGACTCTTTTGTCTCTTCAATCTGGATATTTTCCTGTGACCTACCTTCAGTTCCTTACATTTCTCTTCAGCTGTAGATACGTGATTAGATAATCAGCTATTAGACTTATCTTTTGAGTTCTTAATTTCAGTGACTGAATTTTTCAGGTCTGCAATTTCCCTTTGATTTCCTTCTCTTTCCTTCCTTCCTTCCTCCCTCCCTTCCTTCCTTCCTTCCTTCCTTCCTTCCTTCCTTCCTTCCTTCCTTCCCCTTTGGTTGATCTTCTTCCAGCCTTTTAAAAATAATATCTCATGTTTTAGAGCCACATTTAGGTTCACAACAAAATTGAGCAGAGAGTACAGAAAGTTCACATATGCCCTTACTCCACGCACACAGTCTTCCCCACCATCAACATCACACATTGAAATGGGACATTTGTTACAATCACGAACTTACATTGAAACATCATCATCACCCAAAGTCCATAGTTTACATTAGGGTTCACTCTTGATGATGTATATTCTACGGGATTTGAAAAATGTATAATGGCATGTATCCACTATAGTATCGTACAGAGTATTTTCAGTGCCCTGAAAATCTTCTGTGCTCTGCCTATTCATACCTCTCCCCACCCAAACTTCTGGCAACCACTGATCTTTGTACTGTCTCCACAGTTTTGCCTTTCCCAGAATGTCATATAGTTATATCATACAGTACATAGCCTTTTCAGATTGGCGTCCCCTGTTATAAATATGCATTTAAGCTTTCTCCATATCTTTTTATGGCAAAATAACTCATTTATTTTCAGTGCAGAATAGTATTCCATTGTCTGGATGTACTACAGTTTATTTATCCATTCATCTCTGAAGGTTGCTTCCACATTTTGACAGTTATGAATAAAGTTGCCATAAACATCCATGCAGGGTTTTTTAATGTTCATATAGGTTTCCAGTTCATCTGTGTAAATACCAAGGATCGAGATGGCTGGATCATATGGTAAGAGTGTATTCCATTTTATGATCCCCTTTTATAGCGTCCCATTCATTGCCAAAATTCTCATCTTGTCTTGTAATTCACTGAACATTTAATCGTAGTTATTTCAAAGTCCATGTTGTAACTCCAATATCTGGCTCCTCTTGGGTCTCTTTTTATTATTTGTGTGTGTGTGTATGTGTTTTCCTCTATCTGGGGGCAAGTCTTATATTCTCGTAGGCCTGGACATTGAGTATGAAAAATTATAGAAATACTTTGATGTCGTCTTCCTCCTTACTTTTGCTTTGGGCAGGAAGCTAAGCTGGGATCACCTTAGCTGGCCAGCCCCAGATCACCTTAGTCAAGAGAGAAATTGGTATGCCTTAAGGCTGGGATACAATTCCTGTGAGGACTTGTCTACTTTTTTTTCACCTTTATTCTTAACATGCAGCCCTTAAGGATCCCAACCCAAAGCTTTGGATGTTTCATAAATGCCTCCTCCTCGACAAGTTCTAAACTCAAACTTCATGAGTCTGTAAAAAGCTCTGCTCAGCTTCTCAGCCTCTCAGATATTGCTTTCAAGTCAGTAATCCCCTTGAGAGGAAAAGTGGTATCCCCTGCCAGTCTCACTCTCTGGACATCCATGCTGTCCCAGATTCTTGGCCCCGTAATTCCCATAATTTCTCACCACCTTGATAGTTATCTGGTACCTTCAATTAGATGCGTTTTCCTTTTTAATTTTGTCCAGCTTTTCTAGTATTCTCAGCATGGGGAATGGTCTGAAATAATCTGGTTTAACATTGATGGAAGCTCCCCCATTACCTTGAGAGAAAAGTAAAAACTTCTTGCTCTGCCCACCAGACAATATATGATTTAGATAGCCTAGACCTGCGATTTCCTGTCATACTGCTCTCTCCCTTGATCACTACACTCTAGTGAGATGTTGGGCTTTTTCCTGTAACTCAGCTATGCCAAGCTCCTTGGTGCCCCAGGAACTTTGCACATGCTCTCCTCTGTCTAGAATGCTGTTTCCTTTACCCGATCCTCCAGGTCTCTGTTTAAATATCCCTTCCTCTGAGAAGCCCGTCCTGACCTTGCATTCTAACACATTCAAGCTATACCTTCACACTCCTCACTACCTAACCTCTCATTTATACCCTGTTCTTCCCTCTACGCCCCTTATCATAATTTCAAACATATATTGATTTGTTATTATTTTTTTATTCTCTATCTTCCCACTAGCTGGAAGTCCTGTGAGGGCTGGGGCTGTCTTAGTTTGCACTCCTCATGAACAGACCCTGAGAAGAAGACTAAGTACAAGTTGTTCACGAAGTTGTACAAGGAAGGAAAAGCAGCCAAGAAAGGATGTTATGATGCCAGCTGCCATGGTGGGTACCTGGAGCTCAATGCCACAAGGCAACTCTGAGAAATGGTGTAAAACTTATGCCTGGGGTATGGGGGAGGGGGAAGGGTATTCAGACACCAGTTCCTACCAGTCTTATTGGTTGAAGGCTGCTCCTGGGGTATATTAATTCCCTGGCGCCTCCACCTTATTTGGCAACAAGCATAGCAGCCTCCTGGAATTAGAGCTATGGACCCTGGCAGTTGGAAGGTGGGGCGCAGTGAAACAGGGAGGCTGGAGGGGGGTTCACCGGGGCCCTGATAGGATCATGTTTGTTTGGGGCACCCTCTCATTCCCAGCCCCTATCATGGGACCTGGCACATAGTAGGAAATCAATCAATATGTATTTAATAAGTGAACTTTCAGAACTCGGTGCTAGGATTAGGACGTTGCTCTTTGAATGGGATCACTATGGTATTAAAGACAACTTTTGAGAGTCTGCAGTTGGCCAGGCCTCGTGGAGGGTGGGATTCGATTTCTCCCGTGGATCCCTCCCGCCCTATATGTGTTCCAGGGTCCCGGCCGGCTCCCCACACTCCGGCACTGCCTCCTCCATCCCCTCCAGTCCATGACAGCTGCTGTCTTCCCTTGTTTTTCACCACCTGCACAGCTTTGGGGAGCACCGTGGATGGTACGGACAGGAAAGGTCTCAGAGCTGGGGTGGGCACATGCCGACAAAAGGTATGGCTGCACGGCCCCACACCTGGCCCCCGAGCTAGGTGACACCCCCCCCCAGCCTCCCAACACCTGCGGTGTCCCCGGGGACCTCTGTCTGGTCCCGATCACCGTGGAGGGAGCCCAGAGAGCTGCTGTTTGTGGGCACACCTATCAACAGTGACAGCGTTGAAAATTAAAACCGAGAACTTAAAGACTATTGATTTTATTTTTTTAATTCTTTTTTTAATTTAAGTTTTAAATTCCAGTACCACTGGGGCACCTGGGTGGCACAGCGGTTAAGCGTCTGCCTTTGGCTCAGGGCGTGATCCCAGCGTTCTGGGATCGAGTCCCACATCAGGCTCCTCCGCTGGAAGCCTGCTTCTTCCTCTCACACTCCCCCTGCTTGTGTTCCCTCTCTCGCTGGCTGTCTCTCTGTCAAATAAATAAATAAAATCTTTAAAAAAATAAATAAATAAATTCCAGTACACTGTTCTATTAGTTTCAGGTGTACGACGTAGTGACTCAGCACTTCCATACACCGCCGTGTGCTCCTCACAATACACGCCTTAATCCCCACCCCCACTTGTCCCATCCCCCAACCTCTCCCCTCTGGTCATCGTAGATTGTTCTCTATAATTTACAGTCTGTTTCTTGGGTTGTCCCGCTCTCTCCCTGTTATTTATTTTTTTTTTAAAGATTTTATTTACTTATTTGACAGAGATAGACACAGCCAGAGAGAGAGGGAACACAAGCAGGGGGAGTGGGAGAGGAAGAAGCAGGCTCCCAGTGGAGGAGCCTGATGTGGGGCTCGATCCCAGAACGCCGGGATCACGCCCTGAGCCGAAGGCAGACGCTTAACCGCTGTGCCACCCAGGCGCCCCATCTCCCTGTTATTTGTTTCCCTGTGCTTGTCTATTTTCTTAGATTCTACATATGAGTGAAATCATATGGTATTTGTCTTCGACTTATTTTGCTGAACATTATACTCTCTAGCTCCATCCGTGACCTGTTCAGATAAATGGCGTAGTGTTACGAGAAAGTCCCTACGTATTGGAAGAAAATGAGTGACAAGAGCAGCACTGTTGTACATTTTCACAAATCTCTTCAAAGTCACGCTTGAGACAGACCAGCTCGGCTCTGGCACCTGCCCGAAGCCAGTCTGTGGCTACGAGCTGCTTGACCCAAGTAGTGAAGGAAATCCGCCTCGGGCGTCTGTCACTGGCAAGGTGGGACCAGGCAGGTCTCCCGGAAAGGTCTCGGGGTCCCACTGGGGTCCCCAGAGCACGAGTCCTGATTTTCCCCTCTGTCAAATGGGATCCCTGCGAGCACCGACTCCGCGGGCTGCTGTGAAGGTCGCTGGGGGTGATGCTTGGGAAACACTCCACGGGCCCCGGGCTCACTGTGGGCTCCTGAAAGGGGCAGGGCTTCCTGGCACCCTTCCCTCCAGGTCTGCGGGGGTGTATGAACACGTCTGCGTAAGCAGCACCCCGAGGAAAGTGTGCAGATGCTGTCCCACGGACAGCCGGGCCTGCCCCCCCAAGGGCTGACCCGTCACCAGCTGCCCCCCCAAGGGCTGACCCATCACCAGCTGCCCCCACCACAGGCTGACCCGTCACCAGCTGCCCCCCCACGGGCTGACCCGTCACCAGCTGCCCCACCACAGGCTGACCCGTCACCAGCTGCCCCCCCAAGGGCTGACCCATCACCAGCTGCCCCCACCACAGGCTGACCCGTCACCAGCTGCCCCCCCACGGGCTGACCCGTCACCAGCTGCCCCACCACAGGCTGACCCGTCACCAGCTGCCCCCCCAAGGGCTGACCCATCACCAGCTGCCCCCACCACAGGCTGACCCGTCACCAGCTGCCCCCCCACGGGCTGACCCGTCACCAGCTGCCCCACCACAGGCTGACCCGTCACCAGCTGCCCCCCCAAGGGCTGACCCATCACCAGCTGCCCCCACCACAGGCTGACCCGTCACCAGCTGCCCCCCCACGGGCTGACCCGTCACCAGCTGCCCCACCACAGGCTGACCCGTCACCAGCTGCCCCCCCAAGGGCTGACCCATCACCAGCTGCCCCCACCACAGGCTGACCCGTCACCAGCTGCCCCCCCACGGGCTGACCCGTCACCAGCTGCCCCACCACAGGCTGACCCGTCACCAGCTGCCCCCCCAAGGGCTGACCCATCACCAGCTGCCCCCACCACAGGCTGACCCGTCACCAGCTGCCCCCCCACGGGCTGACCCGTCACCAGCTGCCCCCCCCAGGGGCTGACCTGTCACTAGAGATCAGCTGTGCCTGCTCCTAGGCTTCGGATACACGGAGTCCCGCAGTGCCTTTCCTCGCGGGGCTGGCTCCGCGCAACGCTGTGTCGGAGAGTCATTCGTGTTGTGCGAGGCTGTAATTTACCCACTGCCGTGGCCGTGCAGTATTCCATCCATTCTCTGTCTCTTCCCACAGTTCTTGGGAACTCGGGAAGTTTCTAGGTTGCCGTGATCACCGCCGGCACTGCTGTGAACTCTCTTTCACCCGTCTCTCGGTACCAGGACTGACCCGTTGGTGGACGGCATACCCCTGGGAGTGCGATGCCTGGGACACCAACCTGTCACTTTAGCGAATTCTGCCAAGTTGTGTCGCTACTTTCCGACGTGCTGGGACCCCTTGGCCTCCCACCAGCTGTGCGTGAGAGTTCCAGCAGCAGATCAGGCTGTGTCACACGCCCGGGTCAAGTCCCACTCTGCCAGCCAGTAGCTGTGACACTGTGGGCAAAGCACACAGCTTCTCCAAGCCTCAGTATTCTCATCCGTGAAATGGAATGATAGTGGGCCTTACCGCACAGGACTGTGGTGAGGATTGTGTGCGATGAAGCTTGTTAGGCTCTTCCCCCAGCGTGCATGACCTTGAGGGACACAATTCTCCCTCCTCAGAATAAACAGGAAGATGCCTTCATGGCCCAACGGGAAGGCCTTGAGGGGGACATGAGGTGCCAGTTCTTATCTGTCCTGGAGGATAAGCCCCAGATCTTTGCTTCCAGAAACAACCCTCCTAGGGATCAGGATGGCTCTAAATTCCCCCGAGCTTAAGCTCCTCCCCCACCATGAGGGTTTCCCCAGAAGCAGTGACAATTGTGTCACCACCACACCCACACCTGTGTCACCACCACCTCCCACACCTGTGTCACCACCACCACTCATACCTGTGTCACCACCACCACCCACACCTGTGTCACCACCACCTCCCACACCTGTGTCACCACCACCACTCATACCTGTGTCACCACCACCACCCACACCTGTGTCACCACCACCTCCCACACCTGTGTCACCACCACCACTCATACCTGTGTCACCACCACCACTCATACCTGTGTCACCACCACCTCCCACACCTGTGTCACCACCACCACTCATACCTGTGTCACCACCATCTCCCACACCTGTGTCACCACCACCTCCCACACCTGTGTCACCACCACCACTCATACCTGTGTCACCACCACCTCCCATACCTGTGTCACCACTACTACCACACCTGTGTCACACCCACCAGGCCCTCCCACCCAGGCAGCACCTCTCTGCCTACACACTCCTTTGGGTGCCTTCATCCAATAGTAACGAACCCCCCCTTTCAGTTCCTCAGACATGCCACACCTTGTCCCTGCTCAGAGTCCTCTCACATGCTGCTCCTTCTGCTGGAGAGACACTTCCCTCCCACCCTCCACCTGCCTGATGCTCTCTCCGCCCTTAAGCCTCTGTTCTAACGTCCCCCCTGGTGGAGGCCTCCCCAGGCCACCATCAGTAAAGTGCACCGTGCTCACCCCCGTCTCCCAGGCCTTGCTCGTCTTCCTTGCAGCTGACAGTGACTCCACGTGTCAGCCTCTAAAGTGCAGTTATCCGTCTCCGCAGGCGAATGCAGCACGAGGGCAAGGACACGGTCAGTTCACCGATGTGTCCCAGGTAGAGGGAAGTAGGAACTCAACAGATACCCGTCCAGTGGCTGCATGCACTTCGCAAAGAGGGCAGGTGCGAGATGAGGGGACACGAGGGTGAGGTCACGGCACGTGGCGCCTCCTGGCCACCATTGTCAGAGCTGGTGCTTCCTGACTATGTCAGCGAGCCAGTGGCTGAATGGACACCGACACAGGTGGTCTGGAGCCCAGGGGATGCAGATGGGGGGCGGAAATCAAGGTGGGAGGCCCGGCCAGGACAGTCACACAGCCAGCTGCCAGCAGAGCCCTCACCGAAGCCTACTCAGTCTGGTCCCTGCACTGCCCAGCGTCATGGGCTTGGACTCCACGTTGCCGTCCACACCGCATTCCCATCCAGCCCGCCAGCTCGTCATGCAGGCGGTGCCCTCAGAATGATTCTTAGCCCACCACTTGTCGCTGCCTCCCTGCGCCCTACCTAGTTTGAGCCACCCTAGTCACTCACCCGGACTGGGCAGGTAGCCTCTTCACTGGCCTCCCTCCTCCTGCCCATGCCCCTCCTCAGCATGATCCCCATCCAGGCCCTGTGACACCTGTTAAGCCCAAGAGGAGCTTAGCTCTCCTGCCTCAGGGCCCTCTGCCAACTCCCAGCGTACTCTGAGTGACAGCAGAATCTTTACAGGAGACTCAGGGCACTGACCCTGGGCCTTTCTCGCTCTCTCTCTGAGCGGTCTGCCGCTTTCCCCCTACTACACCAACTTATACAGGAGACTCTCCTCTGGGCCTCAAGCATGCCAATCATGGTCCTGCCTCAGGGCCTTTGCACTTGCTGGTCCCTCTGCCTGGAACACTCTTTGCCCCGATAGCTGCTCGGGGAACCCATCACTTCCTACTAATCTATGCTCAAATCTTTCCTGGTCAATAAGGACGGCCCTGACCATGTCAGGAATGGTATCCAGGACATAGTACATCCTCAACAAATACAGGAAAGAAGAGAAGGAGAGGGGGAGAGAGGGAAGCAGAGAAAGAAGGGAGGGAGAAAGAATGAGGGAAGGAATACTACACAACCATTGTCATTCCCGTGAAACCGGGTTACGGTGAATGCCGAAGAGCAACCCAATGGTGCAGAAAGAAAGATGATAAAGGGCCAATATGAGTCATGAATGGGGGTAGGAGAGGGGGGATGCAGCTTTGGAGACCCCGGGGCATAGAGGATTCTCTCTGCCTTCCCTCCCCCACCTCTCAGGCTCACCCAGCCACTCCGGACTCTGGACAATACTAGGAGGCCCAGGACCCCCGGAGGGGCTGGTGGGGGGCTAGACGCTCCGTGGGCCTCAAATCTCATCTCATTTCTGCTCCAAATAGGCAATCTTGCCGCCTCCGGAGAAGGGAGTCCGGACACTGGGTTCTAGTCCTGCTGATGTCCCAAGCTCAGTGGGTGACCTCAGACTCAGCACTCAATGTCCTGGGCCTCAATTTCCCCTTCTGTCAAAAGCAGGGAGAGTGGATGCCATCCTCCACCAATGAGCCCACTCGCTTCTGAGGTTCTATAAAAAGAGCGGGCACAGTGCTTATCTGCTAGGAAACCCGTCACGCCAGAACCACGCCGAGCTCCCGGGGCAGTTTTACTTGAGACTGTAACCGCCGCACCTGGGCCCACCGCACCGCAGACCAAGGGCAAGGTCACCTGGCACCCCCTCCTTCCTCCACTCTTTCCTCTCGGGAGGGACTGGGGTTTCACACAGAGCAGCCAAGGACCATAAATAGCGGCTGGCCACTCACAGGCCAACCCTCCCAGGCCCCAAAAAGGAAGTGAGAGAAAGGCGGGCACTTTTGTTCTTCGTGCAGAAAAGAACTGCCAGCCACTCCCCAGGGCCCAGAGCCGACCCGCCGCCCCCCCCCCAGGTACTCTCTGTGGGCTTGGCCAAGCGGGACTCCAACGGAGCCTCCACTGACCCTGACAGATGAAGAGACAAGCACAAAGTCACAGCTGATGAGGAAGGGGCTGAGGCCGGACCCGGATTCCCTGCCCTACAGCTTTCTGTGAATGGCAGTTTGTTGAACAGGGACGTGCAGACAAAACCCTAGGGGAAATTGCTGTGTAAAGAAAACCCACGGGCAGTCCTCTGGGGTGGCTCCGGGAGGAGGCCACTCGAGGGGCAAATTCCTTTGTGGGGGGCACACACTCACAGATCGAAAGATTCGGCCCCCACCTCCTTCCCTAACACTAGATTCCAGAGCGCCGAGTGTCTGAGAACAACCTGGCCCCGCCAGCCCCCTCTCAGGCCCGGGGCACGGGGATGAAGTGGTTTGCTGTGGCGGCATTTGAAACAGCAGAGAGAGGAAAGATGGCGAAGGCTGTTGTTTTCCCTTGGCCTGCCAGATCTTTCTAAAGAGCCCCTTCACTGGGTTCCTTCTTGTTTTGAGCACTTGGTCGGTTTCCTGCCCAGACCCTGCCTGAAACGTCAGCAGGGAAATGAATGAATGAAATGCGACGTGTTGGGACAGTGGAGCCTGAGACAGCAGGAAGACAAAGGAAGCCAGGCCTATGTGTGTCTCCGCCAGGGGCCTCCCAGAAACACAGGGATGAGGGAGGAGATGCCGGGCTCCCTCTGCGTGGACCCTGCAAGCACGGGCCCCAACGAGCCCGAGGTATAGCTCATGGCCACTCACATACGGATGTCAGATAGAAAAATGGCCTGCGAACCCACGAACCAAGCTCACAAAAATGCGTCCCTCTGGGGAGGGGACACGTCTGGCGGTCCAGGTCCAAGGGGCCTGTGACCACATGCGCAGTGCTTCATATCTTAAAAAAGAGAAACGTGGGGGCGCCTGGGTGGCACAGCGGTTAAGCGTCTGCCTTCGGCTCAGGGCGTGATCCCGGCGTTATGGGATCGAGCCCCACATCAGGCTCCTCCACTATGAGCCTGCTTCTTCCTCTCCCACTCCCCCTGCTTGTGTTCCCTCTCTCGCTGGCTGTCTCTATCTCTGTCGAATAAATAAATAAAATCTTTTAAAAAAAAAAAGAGAGAGAAACGTGGAGCGGACCCAACCGGTTGTCAAGAAGGTGCACGTGGATGCTGTTTCGTTATTCCTCGTGGTGCTCTGAGTATTGAAACCTTGGATATACTTGTGTACCTGCTGGATTTCAACACCGTCTGCTGAGCCCTCCTCTACGCCCGCGCAGATAAAACGGGGGAAACACCCTGCCTTCTGGGGGGTTCATGGCCACTTGGGAGACACACACAATACATGAGATAGATAAGTAGAAAGCACAGCCTGTCAGCTGCTGACAAGGGCCATCGGGGGCAGGAAGCAGGGAAGGAGTTCCGGGCACGGGGACTGCAAGGTTAAGTCAGGCCGTGGCCTACTTTCCTACGGCGGCCGTGGTCAAGAAAGTACCACTAACATGGTGACGTAAACAACACACATTTATTCCCTCATTTATTCATTCCCCCAACTATAATCTTGAAGTTCAGAAGTCCCAAGTCAGCCTCACGGGGCTAACATGAAGGCGTGGGCAGGCTGACTCCTTCTGGAGCCTTCAGGGGAGAATCAGCTTCCAGAGCTGCGCCCCTCCCATCCCTGGGCTCGGGGCCCCTTCCTCCGTCTTCAAAGCCGGAAGCCTAGCACAGTGCTTCAGTCACATTCCTGCGGCTTCTCTGTCACATCTCCCTCCCAGGGGACACTTGAGGGCGCCCCTAGACAATCCAGGATCCTCTCCACATCTCAGGATCCTTACCTCAGCCACAGCGGCCAAGTCCCTTTGTCAGATGAGGGAACATTCCCAGGGTCCAGGGAGGAGGCCCTGGGTGTCTTGGGGTCAGTGTTTAAGCTCTCACGGGTAGGAAAGGAGACCTCATAACAAAGTGACCTGTGGGAGGAGGGAGCCAAGTTCTCTGTGGACGAGTGTTCCAGGCACAGGGAGCCAGCCTGGCAAGTTTGAGGAACAGCTCCAGCGCGGCTGGAGCTCAGCAAGGAACAGAGAGTGCGGGGGTCAGTGAGGCAGCCGAGCCAACGGCTTTGGGGCCCAGAGGGCCTGGCCAGTGGGTGGAAGTCGGTTTTCCCCAAGTGACAAGGGAGCATGGGCCCTTCCCACGAGGGGCCTGATTGCTCCATCTCTAAAACCCTGGCCCCCCGGTTCTAGAGGACGCAGCCTTCCGGGACACACGCAGCGTGTCCTTTTTATTGGACGCAGCGTTCCTTTTTATTGCTGAGTCAAACTCCCTTGTATGGCTATATCCACTCGCCAGTGATGGCCATTGTGTTGTTTCCAGTGCTTGGGAATTCGTGGACAAAGCTGGTAGAAAGCATAAACGTTCCGCAGACCGTTTGTATGAACACGTGTCATTCCCTTGGGTCAACGTCTAGGGGTAGAACGGCTGAATCGTACCATAGGTTTATGTTTAAAATTTCAAAAACTTACCAAATTACTATCAACAGCGGTCCTCCAGACTCCATTCTGACCAGTGGGGTGTGAGGGACTCAGTAGCTCTCTACCCTCATCAGCACTTGGCGTTGGTCAGTCTTTTTAATTTCAGCCATCCTAACAGGTGCACGGCAGGATTTTGTTATGGTTTTAATTTTTATTCCTCTAATGACTAATGAATGATGCTGAGTATCTTCTCATGGGCTTACTGGCCGTCCATATACCTTCCTCGATGATGCATCTGTTCAAATCTTTCGCCCATTTTTATTTCTTGTTTTTATTATTTATTTTTTTATTTGAGAGAGTGCGAATGGGGGGGTGGGGAGAGAATCCCATCGCAGACACTGAGGCAGGGCCTGATCACATGACCCTGAGATCATGACCCGAGCTGAAATCAAGAGTCATATGTTTAACCAACTGAGCCACCCAGGTGCCCTGGCCCGTTTTAAAAAACTGAGTTGTTTGTTTTCTTACTATTGGGTTTTTGGGAGTTCTTCGTATATTCCGATACTAGTCCATAATCACTCGATGACTTGCAAATATTCTCTCTCAGTCTGTGGCTTGTGTTTCCATCCCCTTAACCAGCATCTATTGAAGAGCAGAAGAGTTTAATTTAAATGAAGTCAATTGATCCATTTGGTCTTTTATGGATTGTGTTTCTGGTTTTGTATCTAAGAAATTGTTGCCTCACCCAGGTTTTCTTGTACATTTTCTTCTAGAGGTTTTATACCTTTAGGTTTTACACTTAGGTCTATGATCCATTTGGGGTGAATTTTTACATATGGTGTATGAACTCTCTATCCTGTTCCACTGATCTCTGTTCCACCATCAGCCAACCCATGTAGCTACGTATGGTATTAGTACACTATGCTCCCTGGCTTTACTGCACGACCAGCTAGTGTCAGCTCCCCAGCTTCGTTCTTTTTCAAAGTTACTTTGGGTATTCTAGTTTCCTTGCATTTCCATATATTTCATATAGCTCTTCGGACTTCTCCAGAGAAACAGAAATATATATACATATATAATTTGTTTATTTATTTATTTATTACAGGCATATATATGTATATATGTGTATATATATATATGCCTGTAATTGTTTCAGACCAGAGCTAGCCAGGCTAGGAGAGGCTAACTGCTGAGACCAGCTGAAGGACTCAAGTGGAAGGACTCAAAATGAAAGGCAGAGTGAATTGTAAATATTGCATGCTATATGGTAAACATGACATGGTATAACATATAGTATATATAAATAAATATTTATTTTTTCTTTTATATAACTATATATTATTCTGTTTCTCTGAAGTACTCTAATATATCAAGTGCCTAGACCAATGCCTGGCCCACTCTAAGCAATAAATATTTGTTGAATGAATGAATAAGTCTATCTGTGTGTTCACTGCCACATCCCGAGTACCTGACACTCAGACACAGTGAACGACAAATGAGGGCATGAGTCTCTCCCAGAATGGACTCTTCCTATTTATGGTTTAGCTGACCCCAGGTAACACCGTCTGATGAAATGCTCACCTGCTGGTGGTCCAGAGTCTTTACACTTTCATCCCCAAGGAGTGGGGGTGACTTCACAGGTCTTAGACATCCCTCTCCTCATTCGGGTTTTATCTAACCCAGTGGTTCTCAACTCAGGCAGTTCTGTCTCCCAGAGGACATGCAGCAATGTTTGCGGATGTTTCTGGTGGTCTCAATGGTGGCATGGGGCCCAGGGGAGGGTATCCACTGGCGTCCACAGAGTAGAGGCCAGAGATGTTGCCTGGCATCCTACATGCACAGAAAAGCCCCCCAACAAAGAATTACCTGGCCCACAATGTCAGTGGGGCTGATATTGAGAAGCCGTGGTTTATACGGGTTGCTGATCAAAAATGCTCCATATCTGTGGGGGGCGCCTGAGTGGCACAGTCGTTAAGCGTCTGCCTTCGGCTCAGGGCGTGATCCTGGCGTTCTGGGATCGAGCCCCGCATCAGGCTTCTCCACTGGGAGCCTGCTTCTTCCTCTCCCACTGCCCCTGCTTGTGTTCCCTCTCTCGCTGGTTGTATCTCTCTGTCAAATAAATAAATAAAATCTTTAAAAAAATGCTCCATATCTGATCCCTTTCACATACAGCTTTGCACCAGCCTTCCTTCAAAACGGCACGACTCCTACATGGGATGATTATGAAACTCCAAAACCACAAACAAAATGCATTCGTTTTACAAGGAACATACTGGAGACCACAACCGTTCTAAGAACTTTGCATACGGAAGGGTTTTGTCTTTGAAAACTGAAATTACAGAATAAGAACCCAAAGAGGAGAGAGGGAGAGAACTTCACTATTTGGGTTCAAATTAGCAACCTGAGTATTCTTGGCTCCTGGCAGGAAAGGTCCATGCCAATGTCAGACCAGGCCACCTGCTGCAGCCGTGGGGTTTTGTTTTGACCCGCTCCTTCCCGCTCCTGTTATAAGAGGAGCAGATGTTTGGGAGATCAGATGACGAACCAGACAGCCAAAGAACAAGGTTTATATGCAAACAGAAAACGATTTTTTGAGTAGAATGGAAAGATCTGCCGACTGCTAACTCAGAATGAGATGTGGTAATGAGCTGACCTTGACCATTGTGGCCCAGACCACACAGCCGGGTGGACATGGGGAGGAGGTCAGCAAGGCAGGGCCTGCTTGCTTCAGCACCCATGTGTCCTATTCGATAAGGCAGTGGGGCCAGGGGGCATCAGGTGGAATCCGTCTATGCCGTGCGTGTAAGCATCCAGAGTCTGGACCTATCACTCTTCAGCTTGGGGACTGCTAGTCTCTTGCGCAATTGAAATCTAAACGTAAATTTCATTTAAAAATTCAGTTTTTCAGTCTCACTAGGCACCTTCCAAGCGCTCGATAGGCATAGTGGCTGGTGGCTACTGTACTGGACAGTGCAGACACAGACCATCTCCAGACATCACAGAAAGTTCTATCACAAGGCACTGATCCACATCTCCTCTCCCTGATGCAGGCCTGCCAAGGACAGGGCAGGGCTTCAGGGAACGTCTGCGCTCACAGGGGCGGGGGAGGCCGTGCCTGTGCCTCTCCAAACGCTGTCTTCCCTCCTCCTGGCTCATCCGCGCTTTCTCCAAGCTCCTGCTCCTCTCAGCCCCACCCAAACCAGAGGCAACGTTCCTTCTTCCAAACTCCCGTAATCCCTTACGCGTGCTTGTGAATTTATTATTTTGAATTGCATATGTATGACTCAGAACAAAAGCTAACGTTGCCATGTCGGCCTCAAGGCCCCTACGTCATCTCTCCTACCTCCCTGCTTGCGCTCTCCGAAGCTCCCGCCCCCAGCTACTTGTGGTTCCTAGAACGCATCCGGCAGGTCCTGCTTTGGGGCCTCTTCAGCGGCTGTTCCCTCTGCTCAGAATGCGCTTCCACCCAATACCTACATCGTCATTGCCTCTCTTCTTTCAGGTCTCTGTTCAAATGTCATTTTATCAGAAAGATCCTCCCGGACCATCCTATCCCGTATAGCGCGCGCGCGCGCGCGCGCACACACACACACACACACACACACACACACACACACACACGGCAACAACTTCCCCAGGCATCCTCTGTGGCCTTTCCCCAAGTTCTGAGGCATGGCGCCCCCCTGTGGACAGCTTCCCCTAGCGCTCCAGAGGGTGGATTTCCAGCAAGGCCTGCCAGGTACCTCATTCCTCCTCCGTGTACCACATCCATGCCCTCCCTAACGAGGTCTGGGGCTCAGCCCTGGCTTTGGGAGGGACGGCGGGGGCGCGGGGGGGGCTCTCCCTCGTGTGCTCCATCTTGGCCCTGGGTGTGGCGGCTGCTCGTTCTTCTGCTAAGTTGTAACTTCTTCTTAGTGAGTGCCTTGTTACACCATGCCTTTGTTAATACTCCTTGCTATTGGGGCGCCTGGGTGGCAGAGCGGTTAAGCGTTTGCCTTCAGCTCAGGGCGTGATCCCGGCGTTATGGGATCGAGCCCCACGTCAGGCTCCTCTGCTATGAGCCTGCTTCTTCCTCTCCCACTCCCCCTGCTTGTGTTCCCTCTCTCGCTGGCTGTCTCTCTGTCTTATAAATAAATAAAAAATCTTAAAAAAAAATAAATAAAAAATAAATCGTCCTTGCTATTAAACATTCTCCATTTCAATGATGGTGTGGCTTCTGTCTCCTAATTGGACTCTGGTAAATGCACAGCGACACTGTTCCAGCTCTTCCCCGCCCACAGAGCCTCGTATGTACTGCGCGTTTGATGAATGTTGGGTGAACACATGAATGAATGACAGTTCTCTTTTGGGTTCACCCCATATGCTGGTTACTGGCTGTTGTCCCTCCGTGGGGGAGGGGGGACAATGAGAAGATCTAAATCATGGAAATGAGCAAAGCTATATTGGGCACCTACAGTGCAAAGCATTTCCTAGCTGCTGTGGAATATACAAAGATATTTACTTGCAAAGAGAATAGATAAGCTGTTCGCACTTATTCAGGTTTAAGAATATGCTGTTGGGGGGCGCCTGGGTGGCACAGCGGTTAAGCGTCTGCCTTCGGCTCAGGGCGTGATCCTGGCGTTATGGGTTCGAGCCCCACATCAGGCTCTTCTGCTATGAGCCTGCTTCTTCCTCTCCCACTCCCCCGCTTGTGTTCCCTCTCTCACTGGCTGTCTCTATCTCTGTCAAATAAATAAATAAAATCTTAAAAAAAAAAAAAAAAGAATATGCTGTTGGCAAAACCCACTGTGATTTTTCTAAGCACAAGTCCCGTGGTGGGTCCTACTCCACAGAGTGTTGGGGAAAGATGGCCCCGTGGTGAAGGTAACTGACATCAGCTCACAGAGGCCTGAGCAGTCCTGCGTCTCACCCGGCTGGGCGACTCGTCCCAGCTGAGAGCTTCAGACGGAACTACCATCATCACTAGCTAGTTCCAGAACATTTCCATCACCTCAAAAGGAAACCCTGTCCCCGTTCGCAGCCACTCCCCATTCTGCCCTCCACTCCGGCCCTGGCAACCAATCAACTGCTTTCTGTCTCTAACACCTCTTCTGAATATGTCATTAAAATAGAATCATACAATACACGATCTTTTGTGTCTGGCTTTTTTCCTTAACAGAATGTTTTTAAGATTTATCCACGGTGTGGAATGTATCAGCAGTTCTTTCCTTTTTAGGGCTGAATAATATTCCAGCGTCTGGACGGACCACATTTTGTGTGTCCCTTCGTCAACTGTTGGACATATAGGTTGATTCCACCTTTTGGCCATTGTGAATACTGCTGAAAATTTGTGCACAAGTGTTTGTTTTCGGTTCTTTTGGGGATATACCTAAGAGTGGGAATGTGGGGTCATACAGTAATTTTATGTTTACCTTTTTGGGAAACTGTCTAACTGTTTTCCGTGGCAGCTGCACCATCTACGCTCCTGCCAGCAATGTAGGAGGGTTCAAATTTCTCCACATCCTCACCAATGGTTTCATTTCTTTTTTTCTTTTTTTCATCATTCCTCTAGTGGGTCTGAAGGGGTATCTCACTGCGGTTTTGATTTACATTTTCCTAATGACATTACCCATCTTTTCCTCGCCTTGTTGGCCATTTGTATGTCTGCTTTGGACGACTGTCTATTTAAGTCCTTCACCCATTTAAAAATTGGATTGTTTGCCTTTTTGTGGTTGAGTTGTAAGAGTTCTTTATTTTTTCTGGATACTAGACCTGTATTAGCTAGATGCTTTTAAATATTTTCTCCCATTCCATCGGTAGCCTATCTCTTGATAATGTTTTCCCCTGCCCATTTTTAATTTTAATCAAGTCCAGGTTGTCTATGTATTCTTTCGTTGCCTGTGCTTTGGTGTCATATCCAAGAAATCTTTACCAAATCCAATGTATAACACTTTTCCCTTTGATCTTCTTCAAAGAGCTTTACAATTTTTACTCTTACATTTAGGTCCTCGATCCATTTTAAATTGGTTGTCATATATGGTGTGAGGTTGGGGTCCAACTTCACTTTTTTGTGTGAAAATTCGTTTGTCCCAGCACTATCTATTGAAGGGACTATTTTTTCCACACTGAATGGTCATGCCACCCTTGTCAAAAAATCAACTGACCATATATATATATATATATATATATATATATATGGGTTTACTTGTGGACTCTCAAGGTATTCCACCTATTTATATGTCAATCCATACACCAGTACCATACTGTTTGGATTACTATGGCTCTGTAGTACTTTTTTTTAAAGATTTTATTTATTTATTTGAATGAGAGAGAGAGAGCATGAGTGGGCGGGGCAGAGAAAGAGGGAGAGGGAGAATCTCAAGCAGACTCTGTGCTGAGTACAGAGCCTTAAGTGGGGCTTGATCCCATGACCCTGAGATCACAACCTGAGCTGGAATCAAGAGTCGGACGCTTAACTGATTGAGACACACAGGCACCCCTGTAGTAAGTTGTAAAACCGGGAAGTGTGATTCTTCCAACTTTGTTTTTTTTTTTCCCCTCGAGATCATTTAAGCTATTCAGGGTCCCTAAAATATGAATCTTAGGATCAACTTTTCCATTTCTACCAAAAAAAAAAAAAGCCATTAGGATCTGGGTGGGGATTGCACCGAATCTGTAAATTGCTTTGGGCAGTATTGCTTCTCAACAATGTTAAGTCTTCTGGTCCATAAACATGGGGTTTCTTTCCATGCATTTAGATCTTCTTTAATTTCTTACAGCAATATTTTGTAATTTTCAGTATACACATCTTTAACCTCTTTACTTAAATGTATTCCTAAGTATTTTATTCTTTCAGGTGCCATTATAAGTGGATTTATTTTCCTAGTTTCCTTTTGGGATTGTTCATTGCTAGTGTAGAAATACAACTAATTTTTGTGTGTTGATCCTTTACCTGGCAACTTTGCTGGATTCGTTTATTAGCACGAATAGTTATTCAGTGGATTCCTTGAATTTTCTACATGTAAGATCATGTCATCTGTGCATACAGATAGTTTTACTTCTTCCTTTCCAATTTGGATGTCTTTTGTTTCTTTTTCTTGCCTAATTGCTCTGGCTGGAATTCCAGCACTCTGTTGAATAGCAGTGGTGAAAGCAGTGTCTTTGTCCTGTTTCGGTCTCAGGGGAAAGCTCTCATCTTTCACCACTGAGTATGATGTCAGCTGTGGGCTTTTCATAACATCCTTTATCACACTGAAGAAGTTTCCTCTATTCCCAGTTTGGTGTTTTATCATATGGGGTGTCGGCTTTTGTCAAATGCCTTCTCTGTATTAATTGGGATGTTTATGTGGCGTTTTTCCCTTTACTCTATTAATGTGGCATATTACGTTGATTGATTGGGCAGCTCTGATTTTCCAAGATTAGTGGAAATCTGAATTCTAGTGGGAAATAGTCTTACTTTTAAACATTGACATACCTTAAAAAAATTTGCATGGGCCAAGTCCAACTCAGCTAAGAGCCAAGTTGGCTCTATGGCCAACAGTTGGAAATCTCTGATAAAGAAACTTAAAAATCATTCTTCCCTTCGTTGACTTAGGAATTCCACTTCCAGGGATCCATCCAGAAGAAATAATACACTTAATTATCATTTTTAAAGCCTAAAGCTGGGAAGCTCCTGAATATCGAATAAGAGAGGTCGGTTAAGGGCCATGTTCACCCCAGTGGAAAGAATATTTTATGGCCACTTACAATGGTCTTAATGAAAACTGTGGAATGCCATCAACGGATATAGGTGATATAACACTAATGATTGCCATGAGTATAATCATAATTGTTATCTACTATGAAAATATGTTTTTTCCCCCCTTATGACAAGAAGCAGACAGGATCCCCAAGGCTGCGCTACTGGCTGGGTTAGGTTGGCTCAACAACAGATCGTTTGACCACCTCCCTCCCAACACCCCCCCACCCCTTTCTTCTAGTTTCCAGATTTGGCATAATGTGCTAATGTGATTTTCTTTTTCCTTTTTGGCATTCTCCACATTCGATTCACATTTTCAAACATTTCAATCTCAAAGGCGCATTTCCACATACCAACTTCCCCTCTGCTGGTTCCATGGGCCGTGCTGGTTTGCCCCGACTGTCATACATAGGAACTGCTGCGGGAGGAAAGCCACTCCCTTACCCAAAGCATCCCTATTCTTTATAAGCCCTTGAATCAAAACAATCTTGAACATGGTTTTTGGCACTGCTGGCTGGCAGGGACCCACACCTCTTCCAGAATTAAGCACCATGGACAACAGTACTCACTGCACTGTTGCTTTAACCCACGCCAACTGGAGCCCTTTCACCACGCAGCTCTGATACAAGCAGGCTGTCTGAAGATTCATTTTACGAAGCAGATGCCGCTCCATGGAAATCTGAGAGCTCTTTCCATGGGTTCGTCTTATAAAAGCTGACTTCCATTTTGAGCACGCCGAGCCTAGACGTCAATGATGGTGACTGGAGGAGAGGAAAACAGGAATCCTGCTGCAGTTTGAGCACTGGCCTGGTGACTGTCCCACTCATACCACCTAAGCCCAGGACAGGGGAGCGGTTGGGGGCACAGACCGGGCTTCCCAGAGGAGGCAATGCCTCGGCTGGGTGCTGAGAGGCAGACGTAGGGGAGAAACCGCTACACAAGCTATGTGTCCAGTGCAATGTGGTGCAGAGCCTTTCCAGAGGCCCCACATGCTTGCTGGGGCTCAGGACAGGAGGTGGTCCCGGAGGATGGGGAAGGGCTGCCTGGAGGAGGCAGCATTTGAGTCGGGCCTCTGTGGGAGGTCGATAGTGTGCCCCTGAGATTCATAACCACCTGGACCTGGGAATGGGACCATATTTGGAAAGAGGGTCTTTGCAGGTGTGATCAAGTGAAGATAAGGTCATACTGGATTAGGGTGGGCCGTGATCCAATGACCCATGTCCTTAGAGGAAACGGGAAATCTGGATGCGGATACCCAGGGAAGGAAGCCACCTCAAGACAAAGGCAGAGATTGGAGGGGGGCGTTTGCAGCAGAGGAATGACAAGACACGCTGGCCGCCACCAGAAGCTGGGGAAGAGGCAAGGAAGGACCCTCCCATAGAGTTTTGGAGGGCTAGTGGCCTGGCTGACACCTTGATTTCAGAGGCTGGACTCCAGAACTGGGAGAATACAGTTCTGTTGCTTTAGGCCCCCATTTGGGGTACTTGGTTACAGCAACCCCAGCAAGCCACTGCGCCTTGAGGGGGGGAAACCTTGTTGGGAAAGCACCTCTGTCCCTTCCTTGTGGGTGGGCCCTCTCCGAAGGGACACAGGCTCTCCCGATTGTCACCAGTAGGTGGCAGCCCTGGTTTAGGCTCCAGCACTTCTCCCTGGGCCTGGGTCTGGCTAAGAGGAGCCCTGGTGGCCTGACCTGGACTTGCTGCCTCCGGGTGAGAGGTGGGGACAGCAGGTGGCTGAATGCCACTGCACCCAACGCATTGCCTTCCTGACAAGGCCTGAGGCCGGGGCTGGGCTGCCCTCCCTCTGCAGGGCACTGTTCCCCAGGGCCAGATGAGAAGCATGAGTTCTTTTTTCCCTTCCAAGGTTGTGTACGGGCTTCAAAGAGTTCATGCTGTTCCATGCAACGGTATAACGGAGCTGGCAGTGGAGGACACTTCCCAGGGATGCGGGACTCTTGGCCAGGGCACAGGAGGGTAATGGGTCCCCCATGCTCCAGGTCAGTGCTCCACTGCTTAGAAATCCCTGGTGTGTGTCAGAATGTGTGACCTTACGGAAAATGTCCACAGGAGCGTCGGGGGTCCTGAATATTCCGGATGGCCTGGCTGGAGCTGTTTGGAGGCTCAGCCTCAAGCCACCTGGAACCAAACCTCTATTTCTGAGGCCTGCTCCAGGGGCCCACCCCATTTCCCCGGCCCCCATCCCCAACTCCACCTGATCCACAAACACTGAGAATGGGGGGGGGGTCTGCCCCCAGGGAGGTCAGGAGGGCAGATGCCCGGCAGGCAAAGGCAGCCACCCTCCTCTGATGGATTCACCGGGCCGTGGTCTTCCTCTTCCCCTTCCCTCCAGGCCGGCCCCGGAGAGGTGGGAATGCTGGCTCCCCGAAGGCCTCATCCCGTTCTCTATGGGGGCAGTGGGTGGCCTGAGGAGGCGAGAAAGGCAAACGTTTTGCAGTAGAAAAAGCACAGAACCTGGAGTCAGAGCTGAAACCCGGTCCCGGCTGTACCGTGCACCAGCCACGTGGTCACACTGCTCGCTGAGCTTTGGTTTCTTGGGTATAAAATGGGCCCAAAGTCGTGCACCTGTCTTTCATGGAGGTTGTGTCAACCCTTCGAGACATCACGTGGAAAGGCTCTGACTGCAGGGCGAAACTGGTAGCACAGAAACTTCTCCAGGTGTTTTGGAGATTTTCTTTCCTTCTTTTTTTTTTTTTTAAAGATTTTATTTATTTATTCGACAGAGTTATAAGAGACAGCCAGCGAGAGAGGGAACACAAGCAGGGGGAGTGGGAGAGGAAGAAGCAGGCTCATAGCGGAGGCCTGATGTGGGGCTCGATCCCATAATGCCGGGATCACGCCCTGAGCCGAAGGGAGACGCTTAACCGCTGTGCCACCCAGGCGCCCCTGTTTTGGAGATTTTCTGGTGGTGGTGGTGGGTGCTCATGGTGAAATACACATAAAATAAAGTTTACCATTGGAATGAAAAGAACTTTTTTCATCTTGTAAAACTGAACCTCTGCCCCCATTCAATGCTAATTGCCCACTCCCCTCCTCCCAGCCCCGGGTGACCACCATCCTACTTTCTGTGTCTGTGAATCTGACAACTCTAGAAACCTCGTATAAACAGGATTGTACAGCATTTGTCTTTTGGGGACTGGCTTATTTCACTTGGCACAGTGTCCTCAAGGCTCATCTCTGTCGTAGCCTGTGACAGGACTTCCTTGCTTTGTAAGGCGGAATAATATTTTATTCTGTGCATAGATCACACTCGGTTCATGTGTTCACCTGTCGATGGACGCTTGGGCTGCCTCCCCCAAGCTGCGACGGGCAGGTGAGTACAAATATCTCTTCGAGACCCTGATCTCAATTCTTTAGATCTATACCCAGAAGTGGGATTGCTGGATCATATGGTGATTCTATTTTTAATTTTTGAGGAACTGCCAATGGCTTTCCACAGCCGCTGCTCCATTTTACGTTCCCACCAGCTGTGCACAAGGCTTCCAATGTCTCCACGTCCTCGCCAACATTCATTACTTTCTGGCCCGGTGATCGTGGCCGTGCCCCTGGGGGTGACATGGTACCTCCAAGTGTTTGGAGCACACTACACCTGACACAGGGATGGGTGCTTCTAAAAATCAATGAGAAGCCTGGGCCTCTAGGGGCGCCTCCCAGTCCCTGCAGAATGCGCCTACCAGATAGGGGGGCGCTGCCCCCCTCCACCAAGGCCAGGTGGACAGTCGGGGGCATCACTCAAGCAATCTCCCCTGGGTGCAGGGAGCTGGGATCGGGGCCCTGTCCCACAGCTCAGCAGCCCAAGATCAGATGCTGGGTTGCTGTTGCAAAAAATCCCACGACCCAGTGACCCTGTCGGCCAGCACAGCACCACCAAAGCAGCGGGCAGATGGCCCTTCCTCCCTCCGCCTCCCTCACCTCACTCCGCATGTTTATTTGATGGGCCCTCGCTCACATCCAGAGCCTAGCTGCAAGGGAGCCTGGCAAATGCCGTCTTTTTGCTTTCCAGCCTCCACAGGCCAGGAAGGCACCTGAAGAGTGGGACAGACCCAGAGGGCCACATACCTTGCAGGTTCAGCAGGGGCTCGGCCCCGCCACTGTTGTGTTAGTGTCTCCTGCAAATGTGAGTCCTGGAAGCGGCTCCCCGTCAGCCACAGCTGCCTGCAGGATCCCTCCTGCCGAGAGCCTTTGCAAGGGCCATTCCCTCCTTCTCGACTGTTCCTACCCCCTACCTCCATATATTCAGGTTAACTTCCAGTCCTCTGAAAATGCCACTTTCTCATAGCATCTTTATTCTTAGTAGGTGAAAATTGGAACAACCTGAATTTCCATCAACAGGGGAACAGATCAACTGATGGTGTCCTCGTGCAATGGGGTGTCTACCGCAATGAAAAAGCAGGGCGTGCTACCACGTGCCACAACGAGCCGGCATCTCACAGACATCATGGTCGGCGGAAGAAGCAAGATACGGAAGAGCACAAGCCACACGCTTCCGTTCATACAGAGCTCAAAAAGAAGCAGCATTTATCTATGGCCAAACAACCTTTGGGGGGTAGGTCCCAGCTGGGAGGGGGCGCAGGGAGTCTTTGAGGGGCTGGAAGTGTTCTCTCATGGTCACCATGCTGTTTGCATGGTTGGCACGCCCTGGTAACAGTTCACCAAGCTGTCTGATCGGAAATGCATCGTCTGTGCAATAATAAAAATAAAAATAAAACCAGTTCTTCTCTCTGGGAAGCTTTTGCCCTGACTAGAACAAACGTCCCCTCTGTGAGCCGTCAGAGTCCTGGGCAGCCCTCCCCCGGGGCTCTGGCCGCTGCTGGGACAGGTGATGCTGGCCGCCGGCTCCCCTGCTGGACCAGAAGCGCCCCGTGGCAGGTCGCTCTGTCTTGCCAGCGCCCATTTCTTCAGGCCCCCTCTCTGGGTGTGGGTAGCCATCCTCGTAACGTAAGCCCACTCTCTGACATCAGGAATGTGGGCTTGTGCCTGCAACGTGAGATCTGCACCCAGAGCGGGGAGAGAATAATCAGATTTGCAACTGATTAATCCTGCAGCCGTCCAGCTGAGCCGAGAAGCCAGGGAAGGCAGGCTTCCGAAACTGAACCACCTACGCTTGTCACTCTTCTGCAAATGTCCCACGTTCAAAGATCGTTTCCAAAAAAGAAGAGAGAAGAGAGAGACAAAGAATCTTTTCACCTCGAAACCTCCGTACTTATGATCCTTAAGATCGCGCACACGTAATATTTATGTAAGTGTATCCGTGTGACAGGCGAATATTTCACAGCTGCCTAGCGCATTCAGGCGCAGAGACTGTGTTCGTGTTGAGGAGGAGGAAGAAGTGAAGACTTGCCGGGCTGGGTCTGTGTGCAGCTCAGCGGTCCCAGAAGAGCCGAAGGAACTCGCATTGCCCGGACCTCGGCTCCTCCATGTCAACTGGACGTTTGTTGCCATCTAGATGGCAAAGGCAAGCCAGTGGAGAGGCAGCCTCAAAAGAGAAACAAGCTCTGAAATGATTCGAGAAGTGAGCTTGATAGGTGATGAGCCCCCTGTCCCCGAAGGTATGCAAATAGAAACTAAAAATCTCTCATCGGTGAGGGAGACTATGAGACAGGCAGAGGGTGAGGGGCTAGAAGGAAGGCCTCTCTGGGGATCTTGGAGGCTCAGGAATCTTGTATCTTCATCCTCTTGAAACGTTTCATTCTCATTGAGGGAATACCATTCATCAGATTGCCTACAACTATATAAAGAGTCTCGGAAGGCAGGAGCCAGGAGGGACCTTCCAAAGGCTTGCTTCCCATCCCCAGACGACAGCACGCAGGGAACTCGAGCTTTTGCCAGGTGTTACGCTGCTCCTGGGGGCTCGGTGCACAGGGGAGGCAGGACGGGTCACACGTGTTCAACGGGAGGTATCACAGTTGTGCTGAATAATGTGGGTTGTGGAGCCCGACTGTGGGGCCCCACCTCCTGACCTGGGGGGTGAGAGTCTCAGAGTCAGATCCTGGAACAAGGATTCAAGGGCAAGGACTTGACTTGGGAGGTGCTGTCAGGAGAGTGGATGCACGGGGCAGGGCAGGGAAGGAAGCACAAAGTGTGTGTTATCAGGGCTGTCGACGCCGGGTCCCTGGGGCTGAGTCCTGCCCGTGGAGCCCACGGAGAGAGAGTGAAGGATATCCCCCAAGCGAAGGGCAGCGGCCAGCCTTGCTCTCCACCGCACCCCCTCCCCCATCCAGCAGGGTCCCTCATCACTGACTGCAGCACCGACCTGCCTCCTTGCCCTTCCCAGGGCCTTCCAGAAGGCCTTGAAGCACCCCCCTGTGGCACGAGTGCGGGGCTGGGCTCCCCGCAATGGCCCATGGGGCNCCTGTGGCACGAGCGCGGGGCTGGGCTCCCCGCGATGGCCCATGGGGTGCTGCTAGCTGTGGGCAGGAAGAGGAAGAGACCTGGGGTGGGGGCTGAGAACCTGAGAAGCACCCCTCCCACGCCGTTCACCCCCATGCTCCGGAGTGCGGACTACAGAGCCCTCGTGCCCCCGTCCCCAGGCCAGCCGGGCTGCTGTGAGTGTCCTCTCCGCTAGATGTGGCTCAGAACACTTGGAAGCGAACCCCCAAGAACAGCTTGTCACTGGACGTGGAGAAGGCCGAGGACTCCTGCAGAATAGAGTGCTCCCTCGTGCGTTCCTTCATTCCTTCCTGCCTTTGCTCGGGCACAGCGCGCAGCCCTTCCTGTGTGCTGGGCCCGCGGCTTGGCATCGTGCCTCTCTTGTGCCCCCCACCAGCACACAGCCTGGGGCACGTAGGCAGGACAGACAGCAGGGCCCGAAAGCCCCGAGCCACCAGCCCCGGGGGGTGAATGAGCAACGTGACTGGGGTGGGAGATGAGACGAGAAATCAGTAGAAAATGCTTCTCCGGCACGGCATCCAGGCCGTCCTCGGCACTGGGGAACTGTGAGCTACCACAATGATCACCCTTAGTAATGCGCACAGTCATCACCATCCACCCTGTGGAGCGTTTCCTAGGCACCAGGCACCGCCTCAATAACTCAGGGTGCCCCCTCTTCCATGATGCCTTCTTGCATTTTACAGAAAGGAACTGGAGGCCCAGAGAGGATCGTTACCTCGCGCAAGGTCTCCCAGCAAGCAGTACAACCCCAGGGAAGCTGGCATGCATGTGGGCTTGCAGCCCCGGGGCCCGAGCACCCGCCAGCCAGCCCTGAGCTCCCACCTTGCTGGGACGGAACCCACGGCTCCCAGAAGCCTCTGCCAGAGGCTCCTTCTTGAGCTGCACGCCGTGTCAGTTGATGAGTCACCTGCTTCGCTCCAAGGAGAAGCCGCTCCCAGCCTGGCGAAGGCTGGGGTCAAACCACAGACCTCTTCCGCGCGTCTCTGCCTGGACCTCCCCAGGCGGGACCTCAACCATCCGCCTTTCGAGAGCCCACTCCTCAGGAGGCCCGCCGTTTACGCACCCAGCCGCCTTGATTACATTGTAGATGACCTGTTTCCTGGTGACATCACAGAGGAAAACAACCAGAGGCTCAGCCTGGGAGATGTTGACACATAGGAACACTGGAGGCAGGCAGCCTCCCATCCGGAGGCCCGAGGCCCAGGCCTTGCATAAAGGAGGCATTCAGCCAATGCCTGTCAACTTGCTGAATAAGCAAGGGAGGAGTGTAAGTTTTAGCAGCAACCTGGGTCTTTGGTGGCACTCAGGTCTG
>NC_048234.1:12755881-12792692 GCF_002007445.2 Ailuropoda melanoleuca | reverse complement strand
TCATCAGATTGCCTACAACTATATAAAGAGTCTCGGAAGGCAGGAGCCAGGAGGGACCTTCCAAAGGCTTGCTTCCCATCCCCAGACGACAGCACGCAGGGAACTCGAGCTTTTGCCAGGTGTTACGCTGCTCCTGGGGGCTCGGTGCACAGGGGAGGCCGGACGGGTCACACGTGTTCAACGGGAGGTATCACAGTTGTGCTGAATAATGTGGGTTGTGGAGCCCGACTGTGGGGCCCCACCTCCTGACCTGGGGGGTGAGAGTCTCAGAGTCAGATCCTGGAACAAGGATTCAAGGGCAAGGACTTGACTTGGGAGGTGCTGTCAGGAGAGTGGATGCACGGGGCAGGGCAGGGAAGGAAGCACAAAGTGTGTGTTATCAGGGCTGTCGACGCCGGGTCCCTGGGGCTGAGTCCTGCCGTGGAGCCCACGGAGAGAGAGTGAAGGATATCCCCCAAGCGAAGGGCAGCGGCCAGCCTTGCTCTCCACCGCACCCCCTCCCCCATCCAGCAGGGTCCCTCATCACTGACTGCAGCACCGACCTGCCTCCTTGCCCTTCCCAGGGCCTTCCAGAAGGCCTTGAAGCACCCCCCTGTGGCACGAGTGCGGGGCTGGGCTCCCCGCAATGGCCCATGGGGCGCTGCTAGCTGTGGGCAGGAAGAGGAAGAGACCTGGGGTGGGGGCTGAGAACCTGAGAAGCACCCCTCCCACGCCGTTCACCCCCATGCTCCGGAGTGCGGACTACAGAGCCCTCGTGCCCCCGTCCCCAGGCCAGCCGGGCTGCTGTGAGTGTCCTCTCCGCTAGATGTGGCTCAGAACACTTGGAAGCGAACCCCCAAGAACAGCTTGTCACTGGACGTGGAGAAGGCCGAGGACTCCTGCAGAATAGAGTGCTCCCTCGTGCGTTCCTTCATTCCTTCCTGCCTTTGCTCGGGCACAGCGCGCAGCCCTTCCTGTGTGCTGGGCCCGCGGCTTGGCATCGTGCCTCTCTTGTGCCCCCCACCAGCACACAGCCTGGGGCACGTAGGCAGGACAGACAGCAGGGCCCGAAAGCCCCGAGCCACCAGCCCCGGGGGGTGAATGAGCAACGTGACTGGGGTGGGAGATGAGACGAGAAATCAGTAGAAAATGCTTCTCCGGCACGGCATCCAGGCCGTCCTCGGCACTGGGGAACTGTGAGCTACCACAATGATCACCCTTAGTAATGCGCACAGTCATCACCATCCACCCTGTGGAGCGTTTCCTAGGCACCAGGCACCGCCTCAATAACTCAGGGTGCCCCCTCTTCCATGATGCCTTCTTGCATTTTACAGAAAGGAACTGGAGGCCCAGAGAGGATCGTTACCTCGCGCAAGGTCTCCCAGCAAGCAGTACAACCCCAGGGAAGCTGGCATGCATGTGGGCTTGCAGCCCCGGGGCCCGAGCACCCGCCAGCCAGCCCTGAGCTCCCACCTTGCTGGGACGGAACCCACGGCTCCCAGAAGCCTCTGCCAGAGGCTCCTTCTTGAGCTGCACGCCGTGTCAGTTGATGAGTCACCTGCTTCGCTCCAAGGAGAAGCCGCTCCCGGCCTGGCGAAGGCTGGGGTCAAACCACAGACCTCTTCCGCGCGTCTCTGCCTGGACCTCCCCAGGCGGGACCTCAACCATCCGCCTTTCGAGAGCCCACTCCTCAGGAGGCCCGCCGTTTACGCACCCAGCCGCCTTGATTACATTGTAGATGACCTGTTTCCTGGTGACATCACAGAGGAAAACAACCAGAGGCTCAGCCTGGGAGATGTTGACACATAGGAACACTGGAGGCAGGCAGCCTCCCATCCGGAGGCCCGAGGCCCAGGCCTTGCATAAAGGAGGCATTCAGCCAATGCCTGTCAACTTGCTGAATAAGCAAGGGAGGAGTGTAAGTTTTAGCAGCAACCTGGGTCTTTGGTGGCACTCAGGTCTGGGTTAGAGCCCCAGCTCTGACCCTGGAACAGGTCACTTTCCTTCCTTGAGTCTCAGGTTCCCCATCTGACCTCTCAGGGGTGTTGTGAATGTAAATAAGATAGACAGTGCAGCTGTTCCCCCCCACCCCGCCAGCTTCCCTGCGGCCACCAACTTTTGTACCCTTCCCCGGAGGACACCCCGGGGCTCCAGGAGCCATTTCTCCCTACAGGCAGAGCTGGGCGTGCCCGGCAGCTAATGTCCTCCAGCCCTGCCCCAGTGACCCTCACCTAATGACTGACTGGTGCACAAGTCTGAAAACCCAGCTGCCCTGCCTTGAGGGGACTTTCTCTCAGGCTGGGGCTTCTGAATAAACCGCTTGCACACAAATATTTTTCTCTGGGCCTCGCTTCCAGAATCAGCCTAGGATTCATGCAGAAATCTGCCCCCCCGTGCCCCACCCCACAGAGCGTGGGACCACCTGACCATACCATGTAATAGAACCTTTCCTTATCTCAGCAAGCACCTGCAGTTAATAGGCTCTCATGTTCCTAAGGAAAGGCCTGTGCCCCCTTCCCAAGGGTACACTGCATCTCTATGATGAAGGAGGCGATCCAGACACTAGCAAAGCCCTGTTTTTAAAGCATTTTGTTTCAGAAATCAAGCCTGACTTGCTTTTACCAATTGCAAACATCAGAGAGGTCCTTATGCCTCAGTATCCCAAATAAGGTAAAAGAAAACTAGGACTGGATGTTGAGCAAAAGCCTGCTCAAAATGACCAGGTGAGCAGTCAAAAGACTTCATTACCCATTTCCAAGCAAGTAAAGTGGCTGATGAGATAGAAGCAGAAATTACTGGGCAGGTCTTCCAGGAAAGCTCCCAAAAACCCAGTGTGTGCCCTTTTTGTTTTCTTCCTCCTTCTTCCTGCCTGGAATATATATGCGATGGCTGGCACTCCGGTGGCCATTTTGTGACCTTGAGGATGGCGTCAAACTCTATAATAGAACAGAAAGACAGAAGGATTGTGGAATCCTGACGAGGTTCTACAACTACCCTACCTGTCAGGGAGTGCCTGACTCCCATGACCTGTGAAAATAAACCTATTTCATCGAAGCCACTATTTTCTGGGTCTCTGCTACTGGCAGCTGGGTACCATTTCTAACTAATATAGATGTAACCCATGTCTACAAGTTTTTGGTTCTAACTGAAACAATAGGATTCTCTCTTCTCAACCTCTCTCTCAACAGGACCATCTGGTCCTGCTCAGAGATTTGACTGCCAAGGGCAGGTGACCCTTTCACATCACTGAGAAAACCACACTAGCTCTGGGGCCCAGATCTTCTTAGGATGATTGGAGAGTTCCACCTTCTGGCATAGGACCAGAGTGGGGACAGGTAACACCTGGGTACTTCATGGTATTGCAGAGAATAAGGACTCTTGGATTAGAGGGAAAGCCATATATGACAATTCCATAACTTGATAGATAATTGCCAAATTGCCCACCAAAAACATCGCACTAATTTATATCTCGCCCATAGGGCTCTTTCCCCACATCTGGGGTGATACTGTGTATTCACTCTTAAACGGGCATTTTGCTTCCTGCCTCTTTGATGGAGGATTACGTGTTTGACATTACGTTGGATGGCTGTTGGCGCTTCTGCACGTGGCCTTTGTGTCCTTTTCAAAATTGCTATATGTTTGCTTTCTTCTTGCTGATTTGTAAGGTCTTTTTTCATAATGGATTTTAACCCTTTGTCACAGTCGATAGGTTGCAAATATTTTCTCAGCTGATCATTTTACTTTTGGCCCTGTGGAGGGGGATTTGTGTGTTTGTTTTGTTTGGTGTTGGCATTTGGAAGGTTTTCGTGTTCGTATAATCAGATCTGTCATTCTTTTTCCTTTGTCATTTCTGTTTTCTATGTTAGGAATTCCCTCTCTTAAGCTCCATTCCTTGGCCTCCCTCTTCAGACTGACCTGCCATTCTCTCTAGATTTGGCTCTCCTTCTGTCCTGGTCTCTCTGGTCCTTCATGTAAACCCAGGTGGCTATTCTCATACCACTGACCCCATAAGAGCAAACTCGAAGTACCCCTTTGCCTTGCTCACAACCCTATCCAGGACCCCCAACTCCACGGTCCCTATCCACTTCCCTGACCTGCCTTGAGGTCCCCCCTCACTTTCCTCCTTTCTTAAACCTCAGGAATGTGGCCTGATTATACCTCTCTGATCTGAGAGCAACACCTTTCTTAAGCACAATCAACACAGCTGCTTATCACCATCCTTGACAAGTGGGGCACACTCCCAGCTCAGCCCCCTGGGTCAGCATACAAAGTCATCATTTCTACCAGAAGGGAATCAGCCAGTCCTCCTGATGATTCTGGAATCATCCTGATGATTCTGGAATGATCTAGAATCATCTGTGGCTTCCCCCAGCTCTGCTCCTACTGGTGCCTCCTTTTTGCCTTCTCAGACCAAACTCCCTCGTGTCTATCCCCGTGACCTGAAACACTTGCAGCCTCTCACCGGTCCATCCACTGCCCACCATCAAGCCTCACGCAGCATATCACCTACAGACCGTTTGTCACATGCTATCACAGCCCTCACAGACTAGGAGTCCAGAGAAGGACACCACGCAAGCTCCTACAGCAGACTGTGTGGTTCTGTTATAAACAAACAGGCCGTTAGGAGGCTACTGTCCTTGCCTCCTGGCCAGCAGCAGGAAGAGTAGGGGACATGAACAGCTTTGAAAATATCTCCACAGATGGAGCTGCTGTAGGGGAAAAGAGTCACTGTCAACAAACTCCATTCAGCCCAGTGGGCTTCGAGGGGGCCACACTTTGCCCTGGGCCCACATCCTGGGTCTCCAGCCCTAACAGCCTTGTTATTCCTGGCTCCCAGGACTGGGACTTGCAGGATGTCCATGCCAGGGAGGCCTGTGTGGCCAGGAGCAGCGGTTTCCCTCTGTGCCCTCCATGGGCTCAGGAAGACCCCACCCTGCAGGTGGCAGGAAGGGGGCCCCTGTGGCTGGGGCAGGTCTGCTTCTAACTTTCCATTCCTGTTTTCATTGGCAAAGGGCTCCAGCTAATGTGATGTGGGAACTCCGCTCTCAGGTGACCTGGCAGGCGGCTTGTTCCTAGCTGCTTTGCAGTCTGCTCAGGTCAACACACGTTTACTGAATGCCTACTGTATCTTCCTGTCTGCCTGGGAGATTTCTCTCTGTGCCTCCTTTGTGTGAGGCACTCTTCTGTGTGCTGGGGATGCAGCCTTGCACAAAGGTGTCAGTTCAGGTCTTCCGAGAAGCCAGCAGCAAGACAGAGTTAGAGATGTAAGAATCGTGTTGGAGGAATGCCTGGAATAAGTGGAGAGGGAGCATGCACAAGAAGGGAGAGGCTCCAGCCTGCAAAGGAAGCAGGCGGGAGGATCAGCGGGGAGCCTTGGCCAGCCTGCCGGGCACTCCAGATCAAGGCCCGCCGTGCAGGAGGTTACTAAAGGTGCCCAGGCTGGAGGCCGCGAGCTGACCGCACTTTTTGTGGCCGCTTCTTTCTGGAGGGGTGATCGGAGCGGCACGCCCCGACGGCTGCCACAGCAAGGTGGGACGCTGCTGACACCCTGTCAGGGGATGTGGGACAGCCCAGCCGCCGAGCAGCAATCGCACGCCCTTTCCCGGACAGAGACCCAGTGACAGTGTCTTAAAGGAAGGAACTGTGCCCCTTCTTCTCGGCTCTCTTCCCCCTGTGGCCAAGCACTTGGACCTGGTGGTAAGCCATCTTGAGCCACGGGCAAGACAGACACCTCAGGGATGGCCAAAGAGGAGCCTGGGTTCCTGAATGACGGCACGGAGCAGAGCCACCACCACGCCAGCCCCACATAGCCTACCTCCAGACTGTAAGTGGGAGGCACGGGCTCCCTTCTGCTCAAGTCACTGCTGCTTCATGCAACTGAAATTATATCCTCAATGCCAGGTTCCATTCTTTCTGTCCACAATAGGGCTCTGCCCGACAAACAGTGCCTGGAAAAAGATTTAATCAGCCCGCAAGCCCCAGCCCTCCCCACAGAGCTTAGTTGGTGCGGAGTGGGGTGGGGAAACAAGGCAGAGGGAGGAATTCCTTTGGGGCATACAATGACTTTTCCACTGGTAACATATGCACAGCACAAAATTTACCGTTTTATCCATTTTAAGTGTATAGCTCAGTGGCGTTCAGTACAGTAGCATTCTTGAGCGTCTCCACCATCCATACCCAGAAAATTTTCATCTTCGAAAATGGAAACTCTGTATCTATTCAACCCTAACTGCCTCCCCCCCCACCAGCTCCAGCCCAACTCTCTGCCTCTAGAAGTTCGATGACTCTGGGTACCTCAGGTCAGTGGAATCATACAGTATTTGCTCTTCTGTGTCTGCCTTATTTCACTCGGCAGTATGTCCTCAGGGTTCACCCATGTTGTAACATGCATCACAATTTCCTTCCTCTTTTTAAAAAAAACTTTTATAAAGATTTTATTTTTAAGTAACTTCCACCCCCGACGTGGGGCTCAAACCTACAACCCTGAGATCAAGGGTCACAGGCTCCACAGACCGAGCCAGCCAGGAGCCCCAGAATTTCCTTCCTTTTTAAGGCTGAATATATTCCATTGCATGGACAGACCACATTTTGTCTATCCGTTCGTCTGTCTATGACACTCGGCGGCTTCTATCTTTGGGTATGGTGAATAATGCTGCAATGAACTTGGGTGTACAGATATCTATTCAAGTCCCTGTTTTTAATTCTTTTCCGTATATGCACACCTGGAAGTGGAATTACTGGAGAGCAGGTTAATTATACACGTGACTTCTTCACAATTTTTTGACATGACATCCCAGCATGATAGCTCTGAGAGTAAATTGAAAAGACAGGGTGCCTGGGTGGCACAGTTGGTTGAACATCTGACCCTTGATCTCGGCTCAGGTCATGATCTCACAGTTGTGACTTTGAGCCCTCCCTTAGGCTCTGTGCTGGATGTGAAGCCTACTTAATAATAATAATAATAATAATAATAATAATAATAATAATAATAAATTGAAAAGACAACAGTACTGGGGAAGTGCTGGGAGCAAGGCAGTTAGACCTGTAGAGAAGACAGTCAGGGGCAGCTCCTTTATCACGCACCCACCCTCATCTACCAGCAGGGACAGACCTTCCCCGATAGCCCCAGCAGCCTTGGGCCTTGGCCCACCTCCCCAACCCCCACAGGTTACAGGACAGCACTGGGTCTTCTTCACCCAGTTTGTCAGCCAGCATGACCACTCAGTGCACGCGGCTGATGTCATCGGGGGCCCAAAAGGGAAACGACACATGCTGCTACTGAGACCAGCTCCGCTCTGCCCTCCACGGGGCATTTACGGGGTTGTCACAGGTGAATGACCGTAGGTGACTAGCTTCACCCCCTGACTTTGGAACATAAACCCACAGTGGGGGTCCATGTGGGGGGGGGTGTTTTCCAGAAGAGTTGTGCCCTTCCTCCTATCTTCAATCTTTATCACTCAAAAAAANCCCAAAAAAAAAAAAAAAAAAAAGAACCCCAAGCAGAAGCTAAATGTCCCCTCCACCCAGCCTGCACCCCCGGGGAAGGGAATGCTGCCTTCCTCCTTGCTGTGCTCCCACCAATTTCCCCCAGCTCCTGCTTGTGTAGCCTTTGCAAATCTGTATCCTCCAAGGGCACCTCCCCTGAGCGTGCGTGGAACCCTCCCAGCCGCTTCAGCACCTTCTGTTCTCACACACCGACCAGCTCTTCCCAGGAGCCTGTGGATGGACAGACGGAAATGTCCGAAATGCAAATTCCTGGGCCCCACCCCAGGCCTGCGGACGCAGGAATTCTGGGAGGGAACCAGCCAAGTCCTGGCCTCCACAGTCCTAGCTCTGAGCTCACCTGGCTACCGGAAGGCTGAGTGGGGTTGACGCTCAAGGATCGGCCGCACTGGGCTCCAGCCGGTCCCACATTCTCTCTCTTCCTGTTGAAATTGAGGCATAACTCACAGCAAAGTGCACAAGCGTAGCTGGACCGCTCACCAGCCGCACCCCCGATGGAGACACAGACTGTTTCCAGCCAAGAGCCGGGAAGGTTCCCTTGTGCCTCCTCCCAGTCAACCCCCCTCCCCCCCAGGGAAATNCCCCCGATGGAGACACAGACTGTTTCCAGCCAAGAGCCGGGAAGGTTCCCTTGTGCCTCCTCCCAGTCAACCTCCCTCCCCCCCCAGGGAAACNAACCCCCCTCCCCCCCAGGGAAATTATCACCCTGATCCCCTGTGCTGATCAGTTTTTTCTGCCCTCGTGAACCCCACGTAAGGGGAAGCATGCGGTTTGCGCTCGCTCTGGATTCTCTCGTCCCACTTTGCGAGATTTGCCTAAGTAACTGCATGCAAGAGAGTTCGTTCTTGTTCTTTGCTGGACACATCTCCCGTGGTATGAACCCATCACACTGTCACATAGGCTGTCGGAGAACATTCCTTTCCAGTTTTTAGAGAACGCAATAGCTCCTTGGCTGGACGTAAGCACTTGTTTCTCCTGAGTGCCTGACCCCTTCCCGAGCTTTCTGACACCAGCTAAGCTAAGGGTGAGGCGTTTTCCTCTGTCCATCACTGGGGCCTGCTGTGCAGCCCTTACTTGGTGCCCAAGTCCCAGCAGGGCTGGGGCCGGCCCAGCTGAGGGAGCTGTTCTTGCGGCTCAGGTGGGAGTCGGTTAGTCCTGTGCAATGGGGCCAAGCCAGGCCAGAGTTCTGGATGCTGTGACGCCAAAGGCCTCAGGCATGTGGTTTTACAGGGCTGAGGCTGATGGCATTCTGTGGTCGTCATCTCCTGGGGGCTGGGAGCCTTGTCCTGGGGACCCCTGCTCTGCACGCAGCGGTGTAAGAAATGCTCTCTCCCATGACAGCGCGGGAGTCTCCCCAGCATGGATTTCAAACATGGGAAAAGTTTCTAGAACATTGCACAGCTGGCTGATTTTCAAGCGGGGGTAGGCAGAGGTTTGTTAGAAGCAGTGGGTGGAGTTGTCCTCGTGCCAACAGGAGGTCATCCTGGAGATCAGGTGATGGGGGACAGAGGCAGGGCCAGGATGCAACTTCAAGTTCCAGGCCACGTTCCAGAGGCCAGGAGGTGAACGACTCCGACCGGGCAGTCAGAGCGGGTGTGGCCTCTTCAAGCCACCCCAACTTGGATGTCTGCTTCTGGCTCATGTCCCAGCTCCTCCACACAGACCAGAGAGATCCCCAGGAATCCAGGAATGAGGGGCAGGTGGAGAAGACAGATTCAGTGGCACCAGGGCCCCGCCCCTATTGAGTCACGGGAAGGGAATGGAAACAGGGCGTGGGCTGAAGCTGACAGGGCCCAGTCTCGCCCTCTTCGGGCCTCACCTGGCTCTGAGGTGAGTCCCACCTGCCAAACCCTGGGAGGGCTCTCTCTCTGGGGGTAAAAGTCCCTGCTGCCTCCACCCGAGGAGGGTGGAGAGGAGCTGGGAGAGCAGGAAGAAATTGGGTTAGCCATCAAGCAGGACTCTCCCGGCCCAAGCCTGGGATGCTGGGAGGCATCTGTCAAAGGAAGTTGCGAAATCTCCTTGGGACTAATTTGGGTTTTGGTTTGGGGCCAACCAGCCTATCTTTATGGCTCAGTGAACACTAAACTCCTCGGCCCCTCACCCCCCTTCCCTCGGGAAAGACTGCTCAGCCAGGACGACAAGCTTTCAGATTTGAAAAGGAAGTGATTGGCAACAAAGAGGACAAAGGGCTGATTTCCTTAGTATAATAAGGGTGGCATTTTTTGAGTGCTCAGTACACGAGGGAAAAGGTTCCGAGCCCTTTATGTGCACTAGCCCCTGCGATCCTCATGGTAACCCCTTTCACAGAGGATGAAACTGAGGCACGCTGAGGGTAAGTGGCCCAGCCAGCAAGCGTCAGCACCAGACCCGGACCCAGGCTGTGGGGTGGCGCCCTCGCCAGCACGGCGGAAGGCTTTCCCCGTGCCCTTCCAGCTCTTCACAAGCATCGACGCATGTTAATCCTCACAACCACCCAAAATGGACAAGAAAAAATTCCGCGACAGACAGAGAAAGGACAAGGACAGACAGAGAAAGGGCAAAGGCTACAAACAGACGATGCAAAGAAGGAAAAAAACAAAAACATATTATATTCACAAAGAAATCAACGCTATCCCTTGGGGATGTCTTCCATTGGTAAATGTTTTAATGATTTATAAGAATTCCGAGCTTGCCAGAATGCTGTTGGGCAGGTGCCCTGCTGCTGGTGGGCGTGTCCGTTGGTACAACCTTTCTGGAATGCTGGAAGGCTGCTTGGCAGGACCTACCAAATGCCTTTCAAAGCCAGCAGTCCTCTCCTCTGTTCTCCCGCCTGTGAATCTTCCTGAAGACTGATCAGAGGGTCAGCAGAGATGAACATATAAAGCTCTTCAGGGGCACCTGGCCGACTCAATCACGAGAGCATGCCACGCTTGATTTCCGGGTCCTGAGTTCGAGCCCCACGTGGGGTGTAGCGATTACTTAACTAAATCAAAACTTGAAGCTGTTCAGGGCAGTGTTATTTACGCCGGTGAAAAGGCAAACTCCAACAAAGGAGAACAGCTAAAGAAATTAGGGACAGATGTACTAGGGAGCGGTATTTTTAAAAAGTGGCATTTGGGAGGGAATTTTTGTAACATAGGAAAATGCTCGTGATGTAATCTTACATAAAAAGGGCAGGATACGAAACTGTATTTTGAGAGAGGGTGACATGTTTGCTGGTGACCTGGTTAAGGAGTCTTGAACAACAGCTGACCCTTGAACAACACAGATTTAAACTCTGCAGGCTCACTTATATGCAGATTTTTAAAAAATAAATCCAGCATAGTGTGTAAATGTATTTTCTGTTCCTTTTGATGTTCTTTTTTTTTTTTAAGATTTTATTATCCATTTGAGACAGAGAGGGAGAGCACGGAGGGAGAGGGAGAGGGGGAAGCAGACTCCCTGCCGAGCAAACAGCCCAACATGGGGCTCGATCCCAGGACCCTGAGATCATGACCTGAAGGCAGATGCTTAACTGACTGAGCCACCCAGGTGCCCCCTTATAATTTTCTTTTTCTTTCTTTTTTTTTTTTTAAAGATTTTATTTATTTATTTGAGAGAGAGAGACAGCCAGAGAGAGAGGGAACACAAGCAGGGGGAGTGGGAGAGGAAGAAGCAGGCTCATAGCGGAGGATCCTGATGTGGGGCTCGATCCCAGATCGCCGGGATCACGCCCTGAGCCGAAGGCAGACGCCTAACGACTGCGCCACCCAGGCGCCCCCCCCTTATAATTTTCTTAATAACATTTTCTTTTCTCTGCCTTAGTTTATTGTGAGAATATAATATATAATACATATAACATACACATTACGTGTTAATCACCTATTTGTAGTTTCCGTGCGGCTCTGGTCAACAGAAGGCTATTAGCACTTGAGATTGGGAGGATCCAAAAGTTATACGTGAGTTTTCAACTGCGTAGGGGGTCGGCACCCCAAGCCCCGGCGGGTTAGGGCCAACTGTAATAGGTAATTTCTGAGTGATATTTCTATGTGAGTATCCTGTTTCCCACCAAGGTTTTCCTCATACTGGGGTGTCTGTCCAATGCCTGAATCAATTACTATTATGATGGATACAAGTATGTATTACTTTTATACTTTAAGGCAAACCTTACTTTTAGAAAATTCATGATTTTTCATTTGAAAAAAAAAAAGGTTGTACCAATGTTGCTGAGGCTGGGTGATCGGTGCTCTAGTATAATCACACAATTCTCTCCACTTCTGTACATTTGAAAATTTCCATAATAAAAGTGTTTTTTTTTGTTTGTTTGTTTGTTTTTTTTAAAGATTTTATTTATTTATTTGACAGAGATAGAGACAGCCCGAGAGAGGGAACACAAGCAGGGGGAGTGGGAGAGGAAGAAGCAGGCTCATAGTAGAGGAGCCTGATGTGGGGCCCGATCCCGCAACGTCGGGATCACGCCCTGAGCCGAAGGCAGATGCCCAACCGCTGTGCCACCCAGGCGCCCCAAAAGTGTTTTTTTTTTTTTAAAGTGATTTCACTCTAATAATATTCATGCTGAAGGGCTTCGGGAGTGCACACTGTTGTCTTCAACTTAATTTGAAACGCATCACAAACTAAGATAAATGGCTGGATAGATAAAGGCTGAGTGAGGGACGGAGACGTGAGCCCAGGACCAGAAGAAACGCGAGCCACAGACTCGAGGTGGTTGCGTGCACGTGGGAATTCCCTGCACGATTCCCACAGCCGCGCTGCGTGTTTTTAACTGGCCATCGTAAAATGTTGGGGAAAGTGGTTATTTCTCAGTGGCGGGTTATTTTACCTTTCTGTTGTATGTGTCTGTGTCTTTAAAACCAAGAAGCAAGATAAAGAACACAAGTTACTTTGTTTTTTATGTTTATATTCAATGCTCAGGAATTCAGAGCTCTAAGAGGTGGCGGCCCTGGGGACCTGCCCCCAAGCAAAGGACGAACAGTCTGTCCTCGCAGGAGGGTGCAGGGCTCGGGCAAGCTTAGGACTGGCCTCCGCAGGCAGAAACACTGAGGGTTCCTTGGGAGAGGAAGGCAGGCACCCCTTTGAGGAGGAATGGCTCCTTCCTTTCTCCCTCAGTCCCTTCTCCAGATGCACGTGTCACTTCTCAGCCAGCTGACACTCAACTTGCCAGGCACTGATCTGGGGTCCTCTGTGCTCCCCATTCCTGCTTCTGCTCCCTGTCCTGCACTCCCAGGAAGGAGTCTGATCAGGGAGAGTGGGACTTGTAGAGAACAAAAGAGCAGAAAGGGAGAAGAGGATCGTGTGAACTTTTCGGGGTAGCAGAGCGAGGGAGACGCAGCCCCTGGCCTGAGCTCTGGCCCTCTCTGCCGCAGGGTTCCCGAAGCTGGAACCAGGCCCCTCCCTCTTCCTGTCTACATCAAGGCAGAACTGAGTCCCACAGGCCAGGCGGGGTCGAATCCCAGTCTCACCACTCCCTTGTGACCCTGGACAAGCATTTTCTCCTTTCTGAGCCTTCATTGACCCATCTGGAAAATGGGGCTAGCTTGGGAAGTGAAGGAGATAATCCACAACAGGGTTGTGCCCGTGGCTTCTGCAGAGGCCTCAACAATCAATCACTGTCCTTCACTCATCCGAAGCCTCTTCTGTGGCAGCAAGTCTTCCAGGCAGAGAAACAGCTGGAAACAACACACCGTCCTCTCTTTCTCAGTCTGCGACCCGGTGACATTTATTATCAGTCAACGTGGTCAAAAGCCCTTGACTTACTCAGAGGGTCTGCGGTTGAATATAAGACCCTGGATGTAGAAAAGCAGTGAAATCAGTGGAAAGTGCCAGGAGCATCTATTCAGATCAGGTGCAGGTGCCAGGGCCGCTCAGGGGAGCCCAGGCGCCTTATCACAGGGAGGGACAAGAGGGACCCAGACTCCTTCCAGGAGCCACACAACGGGGCCTCCAGGAGAATGAGAGGGTCAAGTGCAGGACAACTCTATCCCCTTCTCCCCTGAGGAGCTAGTGTCCCTTTAGGGCCCCCGCCAAAGCACAGCTACATATTTCTGGATTTCTCAGCATCTCCCCGGGCCCTCGGCTTCCTCTGGGGTGGCCTTGGTTTTTCCGGCCTGGCAGAGAGAAGGGCATGGAGTGCTCATCCATCCAATGTGAAGTGTTCTCTTGGGCGGAGCTCTCAGGCCAGGGTGCCTATAGATCGCTGGTGGCCTCTGGCTGGTTGGTCATATGGGCCCCACCCCCGGCCTGGGTATGTGCTGCATAAAACTTTGCACAAGGAAGATATTCAACCACAGTTTCCAGGCGCTCTGTCTTCCCTTTCACTCCTCCCCTGGCACAGGGGGATGTTAGAGCGGCCACAGGCATTTGAGAACTACGGACACTACAGGGAGACAAGCTGGAGCTAGGTTTTCTTTGGGCTGCGCGGGCTATACTGACACAGTTCACACGCGCTTCCTTGTGTAGGTAAGTTGTTTCCAGCCATCTCAGCACGCAATTGACTTCCAGGAATCCTCCTTCCTCCCAGGGCAGACTCACCTGCCTGGCGTCAGTACCAGGAGGCTCAGGACTGAGGATGGAATCCGGTGGTTCCAGGTGGCACGTGGGTCGGAGATGAGAAAGCAGGGTTGAAATGCAAGGAGTCTCACTAGCAAAGTATGCAAATGTACCCATAGTCCGTCTGCCCTGTCCCACACCCTGCCCACAGTCCCTGGGAAATCAGCAGGCCAGAGCTCGCTGCAGTGGGGCTGGGGGCACCTGTCCCAGGGGCGGGCTCCCTTCCCACCTTTGCAAACATGGCTGATCCCAGAGGCTCGGCCCACCTTGAATGTCCTACTTCTCATCCTCAGATGGGCTCCTGAGGGTGGGATGTGTGTTTTTGAAGGAAACACTGCAAAGTAGGGAATCCTTTGGAAAAGCAAGTGATCCTTCCCTATTTGCCCACTTTGAAAATGCAGATTTTCCTTGCACATGCAACTTTCATAGTCACCACATCATACTATTTTCAATTTAAAAAGAGATGAGTTTGGCAGTGGAGACAGACTTCAAAACAAAGGCTTCAAAACCACTTGCACTTTCTATACAGAACCTGGGGACAGTTGCTGAGCTCTGGGAGCCTCAGTTCCCCCACCTGTAAAATGGGGATAATCCTAATACGTCGTAAGGGTTGTTGTGGGGATTAGACAGGGTAACACATACATGGTGTTCAATTCCAGGTCTGGTACATAAACACTGCTCAATACTGTCAGCTGCTTTTGCTAATATTACTTTTTAGTAATTTTGTTACTCTTATTTCCAACACCACTGTAAGGAGAGAGCTAGCACATTATAAGCCCTCGGTGCATGAAGGAAGGCAGGGAAGAAGGAAGAGCAGGTGAAGAGAGGAGCTGTCTTGATCACAGTTCCCAGAAGCAGATCCTGGTTTATGTGGCAGCAGTGAATGAAGGAGGCGCACTCTGGTGAGACTGGTAAAGGGAAGGGGGAAGCAGACACAGGAGAAACCAGGTAAGGCTGTGAGCCGGGGCAGAGGTCTCCCAAGGGCAGCTCCCCCTAACCCCGCAGGGGACTAAGCCACCCATCCCAGCATTTCCTCAACCTGAGCTAGGATCCTAGCCTTTCACACTCCCCAACCTATTAGTCACCAGTGACAGGCCATCCTGGGGGGACACTTGCAGCTCTCTGAAAGAAGGGACAAATAGTGGAAGTGGTTTAAAAACAGGGCCCTCCAAAGAATTTCAGGCAGGGACAGTTAGAAGCCAAAGCATGCTCAGGCCAGGGAGAGGTGCATGCAAATAGCCTTGGAATAGGACCTGCGAAGAGCACAAAACCAGGAGCTGCTCCAGGACAAAAGTGTGGATCCGGGATTAAGAGACAGTAAACAGGCTTAAACAGACAGGTGTGCATACACATACTCTGTCCTTGAATCCTGCTCTTTTCACTGAATAATTTGTCCAGGAGTTCATCCCAGAGTGTAGACCGCTGCCCTGTTCTCTTTTTAATAGCTGCAGTGTTCACTGAGTGCATCTATCATCATGGAGCTCATTGTCCTCTATTGACAGGTATTTAAGTTGTTTCCAGTCTCTTGCTACTACAAAAACAAAACAAAACAAAACAAAAAAACAAAAAACTATAGTAAATATCCTTGTGCTAGTATCATCAGTACATATGCAAGTGTCCTTGCAGGATATGTTCCTAGGAGGGAGTTTACAGGGCAAAAGGCCTGTGCATTTTCAAATTTCTGATAGTGGCTGTACCAGTTCACACTCCCACCAGTAATGTATGAGAGCACTCGTCTCCCACACCCACACCAACACCGTATTATTGACGGTTTGGATCATTGCCAATCTGATATGTGAAAAATGGCATTGGGCTGTAGTTTCAATTTGCATTTCTATTTTGAATAAGACTAAACACCTTTTCATAAGTTTAAGAGTCATTTGTGTTTCCTGTTCTGTGGGCTGTCTGTTCGTAGTCTTGCTCACTTTCCTATTGAAGTTTTATCTGTCTTATTGACTTACCGGAACTCTTTACATATTCAGGAAATTTGAGTCTTGAGCAACATGACTCAAGAGTGGAAGCGGAAGTACATTCATCCCAAAGGCTGCCCATGAATTCCGTTGCCTAAATCTCATGGCCTTTCCAGTGTCCTTTCCAATGTCCGGCTCTTCACTTATTCTTTTGCTTCTGTGAGCTAATTCATATTCTCCCAATACATTCCTTGCTTGTTTTGTTTTGGCTTAACTTACCAGAGTGGATTTCCGTGGTTTAAGGAACCTTGATGTATATGCCCTCCCTTACCCGATCAAGGTTCCAGGGTAAAGAGTGTGAGTTGGGGTCTCCCTCCTCCACCCGGGACTCTCTGTCTTCTATGCAGAATGTCTCACTTCCTGGTCCAAGGCAACGAGGGACCCTAGCAAGCATTTGCAGTCTCCTTTGCCCTGTCCTTACGTCTAGGCCACGGGGCCTGCTCTCTTCACTTGGAAGATGATGACACTGATTGATCTAAAGAGAGTTGGCCTGTGCTGCCGGCTCTGGGACTATAAACAGATCTCCTTTGACAATTACGTCTGGGGACCGTCACCTCCGTGGACAGAGACGTGGTGCAGAGCAGATGGTTGCCTGGTTGTGCTCTGAGTTAGGGGCACCCACAGGCCTGGAACTCTCGTTCTGGATTGCTGTTGAGTGTTTGTTCATTCTCTGGGCAAACATTCCTGAACGGCTGGACACTGTAGCACGCAGACAGGGCCACTCAAGAGGTGAACACCTAAGCCCATCTGAAACACAGGGGACGAGGAGGCCACAGGGAGACTATGCCAGTGGAAAGGGGTGTTGGTCAGGAGACTGCTCCCTGAGCCAGAGCAGGGAAGAACAGAAACAACGGGGCAATGGAAACGGCCTGCAACAGGTCTTGAAGCTGGAGGGGGCCGCCGAGGTGCAGGGAACTTCTGGGAAGCAGCCTGGCTGGAACCGAGAGCGGGTGGGGAGTCAGGCTGCATGAGGCTGAACGCGGGTGGGATCCAAGTCTCCTCCGGCTCAGGCCATGGCTGGCTGCGTGCACCATGGAGACGAGCTTTTATTCTGAGCATTCTTGGGGATAACTGGGTGACCCTTCAAATTTTTACCTGTGTGTGTTGTCATGACAAGGATAGACAGGAAGAGGTGGGAAATGTAGGAACTGCCATTCCTCAGATGGCCTCAGAAAGGGCCTGGAAAACTGTAGCGGAAGCTGTCCTTGAACCCGTCCCTGGCTACACCCAGGAAGTGCCTTCTCAGTGACACACTGCAGCCCCCGGAGCCTCAGAATGAACCCTATCATCCCCATCCCCGGAGCAGCCACTGCCTGCTGGGAATGGGTGGGTCAGTACCCCAGCTGGCTAGCTGTGGGACTGCGCTGACTCTGGGGGAGTTCTGCATCGGAGGGAGCCCCAAGTGCCCACGGTGGAGGCCTGCCCACCGAGGCCGCCCATCTGGGCTCCTCCCCTTCCCTGTCTCACCTCACCACGCACCTATGGGGGTTTTCTGGATCGCCTCCACACAAGCCACTTGCACTCAGAATCTGGTCTTGGTGGGGCAGCGGGGGGGACTTAAGGCAGAGCTCTTGCAAGAGACCTAATGCTCCCCTACTCCTTTGGGTCTAATTTGGGATTCCTGCCCTGTAAATTCCACAAAAGCCTGGGGTCCCATCCTTGCCCCTCAACTCATTGCTGAGCGCAAGCAGAGTGCCTACAAGTAACAGGCTCCTGCAGAGAAGGCCAGGGAGCCAGAGGGACTGAGGTCAGGAAGAGACTCAGCCAGCTGTCATTGGCCCAGCGTCCAAAACCTTTTACCAGGTAACCGGGCCAAAGGTGTCAGCATGGGCTGGTTTGCAGGACTCCATGCTGTCCGCAGCAATCCTGGCAAACTGGCTGGGGAACCTGTCTGGCTGGGTGCAAGGCCCCTGGGACCCTGGTCCACCCATTCATTGGCAGGTGGCTCAGACATGGCCATGGAGGCATTCTCGGTCCCAGGCCCCTCCCTGGACAGGGTCCACTCCGGATCTGCCCTAGTGCCACACGCTGGTTCAGTCCTTAGCTCTTCTAAAAACCTAGAAGGGACTCCAGAATCTGATTTTCATCCGTGAAACTTCCAGTGTTCCACGTCCAGCCAGGCCAGAGCTGAGAATACAGCGACAGGCAGTGGGAATCTCCTGCCCGATCTGATGGGGCTTCTGGCCTAGTGGGGGAGCCAGGCATGGAGCAGGTGTTCCCATCCTCAAAGCCTTAAGTGCTGGGCAGGGAACAAGCAGATAGCTCCGAGGGCCAAGGGCAGAGAGGCATGTTTTGGGAGCAGATGGGGAAGGTGGCTCAGAGAGGGTGACCCGCCGACACTAGTTTGGGCAAGGGACAGCAAGTGCAAAGGCCCCGAGGCAGGAAAGAGCAGACATTTTGAAACTCCAAAGGGAGGCTGTCGGGGGAGGGGCAGGTGAGGGAAGCAGAGTCAAGTCATAGGGCCAGGAAGCATTGGAGGCACACCACGTGTCCTTCCAGGTATGCGGCAAGGCCATTTGTGGAGGTGTTGAGCAGGGAGATGGCCGGAGCTGGACTTGTGTTTCTAACTGCCTTCTATGCAGGCAGGACTTGGGAGCCGAGCCAGAGGAAGGTACACTGGTACCGGGCTGTACCCCTTTTCACCACCCACTGCTACCCTCTTCACACTTTACACTGGAGGGAAAGGGGTCTCAGAGAGGGGAAGGGGATGGCCCGAGGCTCCCCCAAACAGCGTGCTCCCCACCACCCCACATACCTCAAAGTGGTTGCTGGGGCACCCTTCTTGTCAGTGAGAATGTTTGGTCCCTCTGGGAAGGAAGATTGGGAGAGAAAGTGGGGGACAATGGAAGGAAGGGAGAAGATGTACCCCAACCTGTCTGGCGGTCCCGCATTCAGGGCACAAGGCCTGGTGTGCCGGCCTCACCCCCTGTGTTCTCATAGGCTTGGGTTTGTTTAACGTGCCCATCTCCTTGGCCAGGGAGCAAGGACAGGGAACCACGGACCAGAATTAAGAGGCAACCGAAGGAGTAAAGTCGGATCTTGCCTTCCTCTGCTTATCGGCTCCTCACGGTCCCATCTCCGCCCAGGAGGCCCAGCTGATCTGACCTCGGATCTGACACCCCCTGCGCAGACCTCACCTCCTCCTTCTTAATCCTCTGGTCTTCAGGCTCCTGAGCTGGAAGGAGAATTTCCTTAGAGAGCCTTCCAGCAAGTCTGGGTAAGCAGGGCCTAAAGCCCAGCCTGCTGGCTCCTTGCCCAGTCCTCTGTCGACTCCAGCTGGTGCTTCCCACTGAAACCCCATCACTACCGGCCTCCAAGGCTGTGACAGGGGCTTCCGAGGGGCCACACTCCCCGACGTGGCCCCAAGTGGTGTTGTTCTCACTCTTCCCTAGAGACAAGGCTGAGAAACCAAGGTCCCTTGTGCTGAAAAAATTGCTCATGACCTCAAGCAAGCCCCTGTCCCTTCTGGGCCTCAGTTTCCCCTTCAGTGAGGAGGGAGATGAGGGTCCTGTCTAGCTTTGAGAGCTGGCGATTTGGGAGGCAAAGACACATTCCCAGAATCCCCTGGAGTCCTGAGAACGCCCACGCCCCTTGTCCCAGCAATCCTGAGAAAGGCCAAGCTGATAAGGCTGTGGGTGGCCAGATGACAACATTCTTGGGACTCAGAAGAAGTGGGAGGGGCCCACCCATTCAGCTGTGCATAATTCAGGGCAATGGGGGCAGCAGCCATGTGGGCCACAGGCAGCCGGTGTGCCTGCCCTTCCAGGCATTTCAGGGAGGCCACGGAACCCCGGGCCACAGTCGGGAGCCACACAGTCCTCTTGCAAGTTTTCGAAGAAAGAATTCCAATCCTGTGGGAGGGGAGACTGGGTCTGCCCTCCCTCCCACCCCCATCTTGGCTCCCTCCGAGGCTCGTTCCTGAGAAACACTCTTGTACCTTCTCCCAGGCGGCATCGGGGGGCGGGGGGTGGCACAGTGCAGCCCTTGCTTTAGCCGGGGAAGAGCAGGACCGCTCCCCTCCTCACCACCCCCAGCCCACAGGAGAATCGGAAACAGCCTCTCCTCTAGGCCCAGGGCTGCTTTTCAGCCACCACACCCGAAATTCCACCATCCCGGCTCGGTTCTTGACAGTTAAGGCATCACCTTGGGTGGAAAAGGTCAATTTCTCTGCTGTGAAATAAAAGCGAGAGGAAGCCCAGACGGTTCATTTCAACATGTGGTCACAAATGCCCAGAAAAAGCTTCTATAAACAAGAGGAACTGGGAGATGGCCCTGCAGGCTGCCCCCCTGGATAAGGGGAGTGGGGACCCCACGGTCAGCTAAGTTGGGGAGTCCCGGGCTTCGGTCTGCTGCTGGTGCTGTGAGTTCACAAGGAGGGTAGGGGGCATAGAATAAACCTGAGCACTGATCGTGCTCCTCCCCAGCAGCGGGACCTTGACCAGTGCTCTCCCCTCCGAGCACTGTTTTTCAGATAAGGGTGGTCATGGTCCTTCTCTGTGTTGGGAGGAAAGAATGAACGTAATGCCCAGAGCCAGAGTCTGGCATACAGTCATCGCTCAATAAACAACAGTGATGCATCAAATCACACCAGGAGCCCCAAGCACATGCAGCCTTTGAGCTCTTTTACCTTAGGGCCCGCCACCAGACTCTCTCTCCAATGGGAGGAGATCCTGGGGTGCCCATTCCTGGTGGTTGGCTGTGGGGTGACTACCTCATGAGGGAGTGAGCTCCCCATCAGTGCAGATGGCAGGTTACCAAAGTCTGGCTGGAATGAGCCTTAGGGTGGAGAGAGAGGAAGGCTGTGGCGACTGGGGATCTAGGCAGACCGCGGCAGCCCAGCCTGCCCTCCTCAGGGGGTAGTCCACACTTTCTCTGAGCACTGATCCTAGGCCGGACACTGCCAGGAACACAGCAGACGTGGTCCCCATCCCTGGGACATTGGGGTCAGCAGGGAAGCAGGAATTTGGGCGAGAAGGCCCAGGTACACTTTTTCTTTTTCCTTTATATTCAATCCATCTTTTCCTTTCCAATGTCAGCAACTGTTATCTCCCTTCAATGGCTGGAGACTCATTCTCTGTCCTTTCCAGTATACGTTTTAAAAATATATTATTAGCATTAAAAAATGGTGAAACTTTTCAAATATTCAGAAAAGTGTAAAGAAACATAACAGGGGGCACCTGTGTGGCTCAGCCAGTTAAGCGCCTGCCTTCGGCTCAGGGCATGATCCCAGGGTCCTGGGATCGAGCCCCGTGTCAGGCTCCCTGCTCAGCAGGGTGTCTGCTTCTCCCTCTTGCTCTGCCCCCCCCCGCTCGTGCTCTCTCTCTCTCTCTCTGTGTGTCTCTCTGAAATAAATAAATAATATCTTAAAAAAAAAGAAACATAACAGATATTCATGTTTTCAGCACTCGGAGCTAACAAATGTAAACATTTTGCCATGCTTCAAATCCTCTTTGTAAAATAAAATTAGGGGCACCTGCCTGGGTTAGTCGGTAAAGCATGGAGCTCTTGATCTCGGGGTCCTGAGTTCAAGCCCAACGTTGGGTGTCGAGTTCACTTCAATCAATAAATTTTTAAAAATAAAATAAAATTGGATGACACATCAACAGATGAATGGATAAATAAAATGTGGTGTACCCATGCAATGGAACATCATTCGACAGTAAAAAGTAATAAAGTAGTGATACAGACCACAACGGGGATGACTGGGGAACACATTGTGCTCTGTGAAGGAAGCCAGTCACAAACGACCACATGTTGTAGGATTCCACATGTACGAAATGTCCAGAAGAGGCAGAGGGTAGATTTAGGAGCTGTCAGGGTGGTGGGGGGCGGGTGCAGAAAGGATGAGGTGTGGCTGCTTCGTGGGTACAGGGTGTCCTTTTGGGGTGAAGGAAATGCCCTAAATTGAGACCGTGGTGAGAATTGCACAAGTCTATGTGACAGAATAAAATCACTGAATTGTACACTTTATTTTATAAAAGATTTTAATTATTTGAGAGAGAGAGAGCACGAGTGGGGAGTGGGGAGAGAGGGAGAAGCAGGCTCTCTCTGCGCAGGGAGCCTGACGCGGGGCTTGACCCCAGGAACCCAGGATCACGATCTGGGCTGCAAGTAGATGCCTGACTGACTGAGACACCCAGGTGCCCCTGAGTTGTACAGTTAAAACTGGTGAATTTTGGGATATGTGAATTATATCTTATTACAGATGTATATTAGTTTGCCAGAGCTACTGTAAGAAAGCACTAGAGAAGGGGCTTTAGTAGAAATTCACTGTGTCACTGTCCTGGAGGCCAAAAGTCCAGTGACAGTGTCGCCAGGGCTGTGAGGGAAGGATCTGTCCCAGGCCTCTCTCCTGGGCTTGCAGGTGGCTCTCTGGTCCCTGTGTATGCCTGTCTCTGTGTCCACATTTCCACTTGATGTAAGCACTCCAGTGATGTCGGAGTTGGCTCATCCAAATGACCTCATTTTGACTCGATCACCTCTGTGAAGACCCCATCTCCAAATAAGGAGACATTATTATCGTTCCCGTTGCCATGGCTATTGATGTGGAGTTTGGGAAGCTTCCCAGCAAGAAGGTTGGACTTGAGGATCCCTGACCCTGGAATGCAGGCCTGCAGCATCTCCCTGGCCCTCCACCCACACCACAGACACCTGACTGGAAACCACGCTGTGTCCTGTGGTCTCAACACCAACCTCTAGAAGGGCCTGTCCAGCCCTGCAAAGGTCACAAAGCCCTGGAGGCCACAGAAACAGAACACAGGTAGGAAGCATGGGGGCAGGGGAGGAGAATAAAAACCCAGCCTCAGAGACCAGCAGGAAAGGCCACTTGCCCTCAGAGCTTGGCAGCTGGCCGAGAGCAGGGGCCAGAGCTCTAAGGGGCCAGAGCTGGGTATCTCAGGTGCTCGGGGCAGGGGAGGGCAGCAGGGGCCCCTAAGCCACCTTCTTCTCCAAGAGTCACTCTAGATGAGCAGTCCTGATGAAAGCTAGCCCTGTCCCCTACGTGACTGAGGCCACCGACAAACTCAGGATTCGGGAGGGCAGCCAGGTCGTGGCCTAGGCTACAGCAAGCCTTCCTGCTCTCTGTAGAACCTTCCTGAAGGAGAGAAGGCTTCACAGCTAGCTGTCCTGGAGGGAAGCTGGACCCAACCCTCCCAGCCAGGGGTCATCCTCGCTCCCTCTGGTTCTGCACCATGTGGCCAACAGCCAGCTCTCTCAGGTGGGGTTCCTGAAAAGCAGACTCTGAAACCAGGATTTGAGGACAAGTCGTTTTGTGGGGAGATGGTCCCAGAAAGTACCAGTAGGAGAGTGAGGAAGTAGCCTGGGGAGGGAGGAAGGCCAATACCATGTGCGGTAGTGAGTAGGTTGCCGCTCATTCCCCTGGGTCCCTGAAGAGGTGGGGCGGACCTCAGTCCTCCCCTTGCGAGGTACGGAATTTGGGGATGGACTCACTCACTCACTCACATACCTCATTGCTATGAACTCCCAGAACTTCCATCCGTCCTCTCATGGTGACAGGCACGCAGGGCCAGGGGCTGGGCAGGGACCTCTGGAACAGCCCGAGCTACTGAACGTGTGTCCTGGCCAAAGCGTTAATCAGCTGCGCAAAGTTGAGCAAGTCACGATCCATGTGTGTTGACTGGGCGAAGGAACCGGAATGTCAACTCATGACAGAAAGGGCTAAAGCTACTGTTCTCGGCTCTATCTGCCCAGCCCGGCCCAGTATCTGGCACGTGGAGCACTTAGTAAATATTTGTGGAATCAGTGTCTCAAGACTTGAGGTGTAAATCCCTCATTATTGATAATAGCCACCAATGATTGAAGACTTCCTCGGGGCCAGGCACGGCGTTCAGTGCGTTACGCCCCACTCTGCCCCCCCCCCAGAACTCCATTGTTACGGTAGTGGTGGTCTGCTCGTACTGAGTCATGATGGCCCAGCGAGGCAGGAAAGGGGCCTAAGCAAGGCCACCCAGCTCAGAAGGAACAGCAAGATTTAAGCTAGGCTCCAAAGCCCATATTGCTTTTCTCAGTTACTCATCTTTTAGAACAATTATGTCCTATAACTTCCGTGCCACCAAGTGCGTAAGTCAGAAGCGTAAGGCTCAGTGAACACATGCGTGCCCTTGTGTGACCACAGTCTGCACCAACCCCTGGAGCACGTCGAGCAGCCCAGGAGGCCCCCTGTCCGCGCAACGCTCTCGTCCACCCTGGGCAGCTGCTGGACCTCTCATTTGTCTCTTCTGGAGTATGTTCTCTTCTGTGTCTGGCCCCTTGCGCTCAACATCGTCTCTGAGTTTCTCGTTACGCTCATCAGTCGTCGATTTTTTTAACGTTGAGCGTGGATGGGTGTGTGGATAGGCTGTGGTGTGAATTACCCCATTCCCGTCTCCAGCTCTTGGCTATTAGAATTACAGCCGCGGTGAACACTTGGGTACGTCTCTCTTGGTTTACATAAGGGCCCATTTCTGTTGGGTTGATGGGTAGGAGTGGAATGACTCAGTCGCTGGGGGCACCTCTGCTTAGGTTAGACGTTCTCCTAAGTGGTTTTTCAAAGTGCTTGCACCAGTCGGAGCCTGCACCTCTAGCCACCGTGGGCCACTGTGTCCTGGGGTCATGCCAGACCAGGGCCTGCAGAAGGATAGGTGATGTTGATGTGCTCTCTTACGTGCAAGGAACTTATAATCAAGGAGAAGAGATGAGGGCCCCGCGCTGATGACCACTATGCAAATTTGACTCTAAGGGTCAAAGGTACTCCTCACTAGTACATAACACTTCACAGTTTGCTTCTAGAACTGCATTTCCCTCTCATAACAAGCAGCCTGCTGGGGCTGGGGGTAGGTATCACGACCGCCTCCCTTTGCAGATGAAGGAACGAGACCTGCCCAAGGTCACAGGCAAGAGTGGACAATCTCAGGTTCTCTGAGCCCTACATGTGGTTCCAGAGCGAGACCCGGGGTCCCTCACAATTCTGACAGGTGTTTGGGGTCCTGCAGAAGAGCAAGGAGGGTCTCGGGGTGCCTGGGTGGTTCAGTCGGTGGGGCGTCTGACTCTTGATTTCAGCTCAGGTCATGATCTCAGGGTGGTGAGGTGGAGCCTTGCGTCAGGCTCTGCGCTCAGCATGGAGTCGGCTTGAGATTCTCTCTCTCCCTCTGCCCCTCCCCCTGCTCATGCTCGCGCTCTCTCTCTCTCAATAAAATAAAATAAATGAAAAAATAAAAAAGAGCAAGGAGAGTCTGGGACCACACTGGGTGTGAGTCCTGGCTCCCCATGCACTCCCACATGCAAGTTACCCAGGCCTCAGTTTCCCCATCTGCAAAATGGGGGTGATGACAACTTTCTCCTCAGAGAGTCGAGTGAGGATTAAACGAGTTAGTGCTAGAACAGTTCTGGCATTGGGTGTTCTAGATGTTATTTTTATAACATGTATTGCTTTTTCGCTCTCTCATAAAAGTCATGCTTGTGTGTGCAGTTGAAAAGTCAGATGGTGATGGGGACTCTGGTCCTCATTCCTGGAGCTGCTCAGACGTCGCTGGGAGGAAGGATCCAGCTTTCTTTCAACACTTTCCCCAGCCTCGCTCTCATCCTGGACAGGAAGGAATCCTGGTGGCTCGCTCACAGTCGGCCCCATGCTTCGGAGAGGCTGCCCAAATCCACCCAGCTGCCGTCGGCCCAGGGCACGGCCAAGTGCACGCAGCAGGCCAGTTCTGCCTGCCCTGTGACTGTGGAGCCAGGTGCATGCCCGGGGCCCGGGGCCCCTAGCCTTTGCTGTGTGACTCTGGCCTGCAGCACTGAGTGCCACAGCAAGTGCCCTTGAGCAGTGGTCTTCGCCCAGGACTTGGGGCAGGGGGGGGAGCCCGGGTAGGGCTCGGCGGGAAGCAGAGGCCTGAGGATGAACGTGGACAAGGCAGTGTGCCTACAGCCTCACCCAGCCTCAGCCCCTCCTGCGTCTTTATCGGGCCTTGGAGCGCCGGACCCCTACGAGCTGACTGCGCAGGTGACGTTCCCTCTGCCAGCTTCGGTTTCTGGATCCCAGGACAGGAGCGCAGACTCCAGCCTCCCTCCAGCGGGTGCGGGGAGACCACACGGTGAGGCGCGTGTCACCCAGCAAGCTCTGTATAACCGGTGGCCACCAGGTGATGGTCACTCAGGCCTCCCATTCATTCTGGAAGCCTTACAGGACCCTCCACCACGTGCTAGGCATGGTTTCCGACTCAGGGTCCAGAAGGAGACCAGATAAACAGGAGCTCTGCCCTTGCGGAGTGGAAAATCTCGCACAGGAGACAGAAGAAAAACACTCCGAGTGACAATGCCCGTTAGTGGAGACAGGGTCCTGGGGGAAGAACATTCCAGCAGAGAGAAGGACAAGTGCAAAATCCTGAGGAAGGATGAACTTCGGGCATTAGAGGAGCAGACCACTCTAGGGAGTGAGTTCTCCGGGTCATTCTTAGGGCCCTTGGGGGTCCCCTCCGCCAGTAATGCACAGCTATGCCATCAGCTTTTTGTAGAAAGGAAGTTCTTCCTAACATCAACCCCAAGTCCTTCCCAGCACAGCGAAAGCCCAAGCTGTCTCTTTTAGGGCTCCCTGGAACCAGAGCAAGCTGGTTCCTCCTGCCTCCTCCTCACCAGCTCCAAGATAACCATCACGGTGGGGAAAGGTAATGAAACACCAATGACCTAAAGCATCTTCCCACGAACGCAAGGCAACAGATGGGCCTATCTTATTAGCCCCAGGATGCAATGAGAGGGGCAAAATCCTGGAAAAGAGGGTGGGCCTGGGGCACTGAGTGAAGCCTGGGGAACCGGTCTGAGAGCTCCATATGGGGACCCGAGCCTGTGGGGGAGGGGAAACAGGTGGGTGGTACTAATGGAGGTGTTTAAAACAGTGCCCTGTAACCAAACGGAGAGAACAAAAGGGGGCTTGGGAATCAAGCAAATCTTAGCTTCAGGTATGGCTTGGTCCAGCACTCTAAGTTTTGGGTAATGGCTGGTGGCTCTCCTCCTGTCCCCTTATCACTCAAATTGCAGTGACATGATGGCATTCTCCCTAGGTCTCCCTCCTTCCATTCTTGCCACCCCCACCCCCATAAATCCATTTTCTATACATTTTAAAAACTGTGTCACTCCTCTGCTTAAACCCCTCCCCATGGCATCCGGACGCCCTTAAAATAAAACAGAGACCCCTTATCAAGACCCCAAAGGCCCCTGTTAACCTCCCAACCCCATCTCGCTGTCCTCTCTCCTCACTGTTCTTCTGTCCCTTGAACACACCGTGGTCATTCCTACGTCGCAGACTTTGCACCTGCTGTGCCCTCCTGGCACATTGTCGTATGGCCGGCTCCTTCTCAACAGGACAGTTCGGACGTCCCTGTCCTCGCCCTCCAACCCTGCAGCCCCTCTATTCACTTTCTAGATCAGCACCGTCTGGTAGGATGGTCGTCAATGACGAGAATGTCCTCTCTCCCTGTGGCCCAGCACTGTACCCTCCAACCCGCGTGTCTGAGGAGCGCCTGAAATTGATGAATTTTTGACTTCATTGAAGCTTAGATGTGGCTGGTGGCCACTGTGCCAGACAGAGAGGCTCTAATCACAAAGCATACTTTAGTTGCCTCTCCTTTAGCGTGAGTTGACGTTATCTTCTTTGTTTATTTTCTGTCTCTAGAGTATAGGGCTCCGTAAGGGTAAGGACTACATTTGTCTTGTCCACTGTTGTATCCCCAGGGCTCAGAACTGGGCCTGGCTATAGCAGGTGCCCAATATATACTTGCTGAATGGGATGACCAGACAGACTTCCTGTACCAGGAGCCTATGTCTGGGGAGTGATCAGGCTGGGCTGCACTCATCTGTGAACAAATGGCCGTCAGGCAGTACCAGTGGGAGATGAAGTGGCAGCAGGCTGTGGGGGCTGCGTCCGGGATCAAAGACTCTGGCAGGCCAAGGGCAAGGGAGGAGCCAGGCCGAGGCAGGCTGGCGGCTGCCCTGTGTGTGCGCACCAGGAGCGGACCCTGGGGTCCTCCACGCCTGGCCCCTGCGGCTGGTCCAGCCTTGCCCCTCTCACCCTCTGGTTGGGACTCAGGGGCTGGCAGGGGGTGCTTGGACCCCATCTGCTTCTTACGGCAACTTTGAAGAACGAGGCACAGGGAACTGAGAAGCTGGTCCTGATTATGATTAACTCAAACCCTGACATCCAGCCCCCAGCATCCCGCACTCACACACACACACACACACACACACACAGGCATTTATATCCTCAGCCAAACACAACACGTGGCTAGGGATGCTGAGATACGCTCACACAGAGGTGTGGACACATGCAAGCAAACCCGATTCAACTGAACAGAGCAGACACCCTCCCCCCCTGCCCCCCCACGCTCTGGTAAACACACAGGCAGTCCCATAGAAACACAGGTAGGTGGGCATCCGGGTCGACCAGATAGTCCAGCTGCTCACAAACGCACATGAACACAAGGCATCATCTTACACGCTCGTGACAGGTGCAAAGATGGGTGCACATGTGCAGTCATGAGCCTGCAGATAAGCATGGCCATACCATGGCCATGCCTGTATACCCCCCCAGAGATAGTTGGGCTCACCTCAGCATGCACGGCCTCACCTCGGCATAGCACCATGGAAGTGCTATACCCATAACACACGAGCACACAGGCACACCCACAGAGTGGCTGCCCACGCGGTGACCTGGTGACCCCGAGGGTCAGAACCCAGGCATGCAGGCCCTGAGCAAAGCTCCACCCCTCGGCCTGGCCACACGCAGGCCTGCAGGCCGGAAGAGCGGCAGCCTCTCTCCGCCCTGGCCAGCTGGCTGGCCTCCAGGCCCTTGTGCAGATGGTGAGGCCAAGGCGGGGGCAGGCCAGCCGGTGGCCTGTGTTCCCTGCCTCTTCTCCTTGGCCGTGTGACCCTGGAGGACTCTTTCCCACAGCTGAGTGGGCCCTGGACACTTGTGTAACAACCTGGTTTCTTTTGGAAAATGAGAGGATCCGTCAAGCCCGGTTCCAAATCCTGTAGGACGGCAACTGGCTGGGGCCATGAAACCACTGTCCAGTTCAGAAGGACTGTGAACATTCCGGCTCGCCCAGATCACTGTGGTCCTTACTTGCCTGGCCCCTGGAGGCTGCAGCTTTGGAAGTGTATGCCTCCAGACTTTTGTTTTCCTGCCTGTGTGCGTATCTGCTTGTAGGGCAACTCATGCATATACACGAGTTAGCAAATTTTTTTTTCAAAAATGGGCTCATTCGGCAGAAACTGAATGAGACCGTACACAGACTTCCCCTTAACATATCATAAAAACATTTCAATGCTAATAAGTATTTACATCTTGGTTTTTTGAGAAAATAATATATTTTTTAAAGATTTTATTTATTTATTTGACAGAGAAAGACAGCCAACGAGAGAAGGAACACAAGCAGGGGGAGTGGGAGAGGAAGAAGCAGGCTCATAGCGGAAGAGCCTGATGTAGGGCTCGATCCCATAATGCAGGGATCACACCCTGAGCTGAAGGCAGACGCTTAACGACTGTGCCACCCAGGCAGCCCTTGAGAAAATAATATTAAATATTTTAATGATTTTAGGTTTACAGCAAAAAGAGCAACAGAGTTCCCGTATATCCTTCATCTAGCTTCCCCTCACGTTAACATCTTATTTATATATAACCACAGCCCATTTGCCAAAACGGAGAAATTAACACAAGTAAACTATTATCACCTACACTACAGACTTTCTTTGGATATTGCCAACTCTTCCACAAAGGGCCTTTTCCTGTTCCAGGACCATTCGGGTCCCAGATGACATTCGGTCTAAGTCACTTCCTTCAGCCCCTCTGGTCCGTGCCAGTGAATCTTGCCTTGTTTCTCATGACCTTGACAGTTTTGAAGGGCACTGCTTGGGTATTTTGTAGAGTGCCCCTCGATTTGGGTTTGTCTGATGTTTTTCTTATGACGAGACCAGGGTTAGTTTTTGCGAGAGAGGAGCACAGAGGTGAGGTGCTTTTGTATCAGACCGGGGAATACCTAAGAGCCATATAATTTATCACCGCTAATGTCAAGGAGCCGGATTGTTCCCGTGTAAAGCACTGTTCTCTCCCTTCTGCACTCCATTCTGCAGACGTCAATCATGAACTTCTCGCCACACTCGGGGAGGGGGACAAAGTTCCACCCATCGAAGGGGGAGTAGCTACATTATTACAACCTGATTGTCAATGACAGAGCAACGTATCATTTTATGGATCTGCCATCATTTAGCTGCCCGGTACACTAATGTCATATATTTCTATTGCTTTCGGTTTTTCCTTCTACCAGCAAAGCTGCAAAGGACACCACTATAGCTCAACCTCCGATGCAACAAGTATTTTCCAAGCAACCTCTCTGGAACAGGCACCGCACGCTCAGGGGACCAGTATCTGTGTACCTCTTTCCTTTTGTTTTCTTGGAAGAAATTCATGGGTTGGCATTGCTGGGTCAAAAGATAAGCACATTTTTAAGGCTTTTGATAAGTATCATTAAACAAAGCTCCAGGAAAAGTTGTACCAGTCTACTGTCTGGATTGACATATTTTTCAAAGTTTTTTTTTCCCTTCTTATTACAAAGAGAAGTTCTGTTTTTAGGAGATAACTGGAAATTACTTACTGGACATTATTTGGTGATTAAAGAATTACTGGTTTAGGTTTGTTTGTTCGTTTTAGGTGTGATAATGGTAACGTGGCTAATTTTTAGAAATAGTCCTTATCTTTAGAGGCGTGTGTTCAAGTGTTTATGGAAGAAATGACATGAGTTGGGGATTTGCTTCAGTATAACATGGGAGGCGAGGAGGGTGCGGGGTTTACCGGAAATGGGACTTGTCTTAAGTTGATTGTTGCAGCTGTGTAATTGGCCGGCTGACCTTCAACATACGACCTCTCTATATTAGCAAAAAGCCGAAAGTTTGTTTAAAAAGTTTTTACAGACTATATAAAGTGATAGCTCAGGTGAGAGTCTCCATTCTTTTATCTCCCGTGGTTAATTTCAACAGTTTGGTGTATGCACCTGTAGATTTTTTTTTAAGATTTTATTTATTTATCTGACAGAGAGACAACCAGAGAAAGAGGGAACACAAGCGGGGGGGGGGTTGGGACAGGAAGAAGCAGGCTCCCAGCAGAGCAGGGAGCCCGACTCGGGGCTTGATCCCAGGACCCTAAGATCATGCCCTGAGCCGAAGGCAGATACTTAATGACTGAGCCACCCAGGTGCCCCACGCCTCTAGATTTTTCTATGCCAATACCAACTATGTATATAGCAGATACATATATCCTTAAAACAGGAATGAGCTACCACCGTACACACCATTCCCCCCCTAGTATTTAAACGTCACCAAATTTTGCAGACGGTTGGCCACTTCAAAACTCTCTCATTCCTTAATAGCTTGGTGGCACTCCCCTGTATCAAAGAACCATAATTTATTTATCTGATCCTTTAATGGTGGGTAGCTGGCACACCTCCAGACTTCTGCTCTTAAGAACAATGATGCAGTGAACATCCTTGCACAGAATACATCTTTGTGTATCTACGTGAGTAATTCTGCAAGCTATCTTTCTAGAAGTGGAATCATTAGGTCAAAGGGTGTGCATATTTAAAATTTTAATAGAATGACTAAATTGCCCTTGTGGGAGACTTTGTAGGTCCAATGTCGGACAGTCTCTCCTAGTACATATCTGAGGACTGTTGTCACTGGGTGCTGAAAAGCAGTAGAAAAGCAACATAGAGTCACAGCTGGAAGGGGTCTCCAAGATCTTCCCATCTTGCTTCTGAGGTCACCCTCTGAGCCTCCTCGTCTGTGAACTGGGAGTCATACGAATCCCACGTGGCGATCAGGAAGATGGACCCTTCTGAAAGCCTGGCCAGGACAGGGATGCTCAAGCCACAGGAAAGGAGGGGAGCCAAGAGAGATGTGGCCAAATCTGCTCTGCCATCAGGTGTTGTACATACAGCTTTCTTGGAACAGAGCTATCCTCCTTCATTTAAGTTTTGTCTATGAATGCCTCCATGCGGCAGTGGTAGAGTTGAGCAGTCCCAGTAGAGACCATGTAGCCTGCAAAGCCTAAAACTATCTGGCTCTTGACAGAAAAAATTCGCCAACCCCAGATAGGGGTTGTAGGCCTAATAATACATGCTGATCGTTTTTAAGAACTTAGTGTGTCTCAGGCACCACTCTGAACATGTCACGTATATTACTTTTCTCAGTCCTCATAGTAACCCTATGAAGGAGACGCTATTTGTGGTAGCTAGTCTCAAAGATGGCCCCAGTGAACCACATCTCCTGGGATTCACGCTCTTGTGTGGTTTCCTCCCACAGGTCTGGGGCAGTCTTGTGCTGACTAATAGGACATGGACACGACCATGTGCCCGTGCCAGGCCGAGTCTTTAAGATGACTGGAAGTGTCTACTTCTTCCCTCTTGGATTCCTTTGGGGGACCCAGAGATGGCCCTGGAGAGATGGGGAGAAAGGCCATGGGGAAGAGAGGAGGCTCGGAGATGGGAAGAGTAGGGAGCGGCCCAGATGGCCTTGGGGGTTACACTCAAGCCTCCAGAGGACCCAACCTGGTCACCATTTGACTGCACTTGCATGAAACATCCCCCAGGCAAGACCAACAGAACTGCTCGCTGAGCCCAGGGAGCCCACAGAACTGTGAGAGGCAATAAGAGAGTTAAGCCACCAGTTCTGTAGGGGTGGGGTGGTTTCATGCAGCACCGTCCACCTGAGACATGAGCTCTACTGGGCCTAGCCCAGGTGTGTCTGAGCTCAAAGCCTTTTCCTCTCCACTGTGCCCCTGCATGGACACTGGGATTCCCCCACAGAGCTCGTCCAGATGCTGATTAAATCAGAATATCTGGGAATGAAGGCTCAGAGTAGGTATTTTTTAAATCCTGCAGGATTTGAGAAACATGGCACCATCCACCATTTCCAAAACTTGCCTAGAGACAAGAAAGGCCTGGCACGCTTATTTAAAAAACAGAGTCCTGAGCTCCCACAGATGCGCTGATTCAGAATTTCCACGGGAAGGCCCTCGTAAGCAGCAGAGTTAACGTGTTCCCCCAGGTAAATCCTATTATCAACTTTAGGAGAAAAAGGGAGAAAGGAGAGCCAGCCCCCAGGTTGGAAGGACTGTTTGACAGATGCCTGCTGAGTTAAACGTGACACCAAAACAGCTATCCCCCCCTTGCGTGTCCCCAGCAGAAATGAGTACTTACGTCTGCCAAAAGGCAAGCACAAGGATGTCCCTAAAAGCTTTCTTCATAATGTCTCAAACTGGAAACATCCCCAGTGGCCGTCCAGGGGAGCATGGCTAGATGGACCACAGCTGAGTGGCACAATGGGCTACGGGGTAGCGGCAAGAAGGCATGGAGTGCTGACAAACACCACAACACCACAACAGCACAACCCGGGTGCATCTTCCAGACGTCCTGCTGAGTGTGAAAAGCCAGACAGACAGTGCGCGTTCTACCTGCACCCAGGTCAAGGACAGAAGAGACTGACCTGTGCTGATAGGGATCCAGTAGTGGGTACTTCTCTGTTTGTGTCTTTGTGTGGGAGGGATGTTCTAGAGCTTCATGGGGGAGAAGATGCGTGTGTGTGTGTGTGTGTGTGTGTGTGTGTGTGTTCTGCTCCCTCCTAGGATGCCACGCACACAGCAGGACTCACCTGCCTCCGGGGCCCACTAGAGAGGCCTTTGCTTGCTTGCTCCTTTAGTTATTGCTTATTTGAGATATACATTATACGTTGAGATGCATACAATAAAGTGAGCAAGTCTTAAGTGTACAGCCCAATGAATGTTTACACATTTACACTGAGTCTTTGGCCTTGTGCAAAGTGCTCTTCTAGGCTCCTGGAAATGGAAGCCAAGGCTATTTAAGACACAGATCCTGTTCGTGTGAGCTTTGTAATCCGGGATGGGGTATATGACAATACAAGACAGCAGAGTAAATTTTCATTCATTCACTCACTCAGCATGTGGTTTGTGAGCACCCTACTACGTGCCAGGCACTGAAGTCAGCCCAGGAAATGCAGCAGAGACCAAGATCCCGCCTTGCCCTCATCGTGCTCAGAGTCTAGTCATCGAGTCTTGGAGCGCAGGACAATGAACAGTTAAATACACTTATTCCAACTCTTAAACATTTCCCAAATTCATTCTGATCTTCTCCCACAGAGCCTGGCCTAGTTCAGCCCCTACTGTCTCTACTCTCTGGGCTTATAGTAGTTTCCTGGCCCGCTGTGTTTCCAGTCTTCCATCTCTGACTCATTCTCCAGGCCAACAGCCCCTATTTAAGTGCTCAATCTAAAAAATTCAGTTAATGGTTCCCTGTGTTAATGGTGTCATCCTGTGTGGTCTCGAATCCTCATTGAGAGGGTCTATAGTGTGACCACAGGCACATTCTTTAAATGCCCTGAGCCTCATGTGTGCTTTCTGTAAAATGGAGATAAAATAGTAATAACGATAAACAGAACACCACCACGCCGCCTATCTCCCTGAGGAGATTGAGCTTCCATCTATCATAATAGGAATTCATAGAGCAGGTGCTAAACCTTGGCTCCCACTGCTTGCTACTCCTGCTTTTCTGCATGACCCACTAATGTCGAGGTGGTTCTATGCATGGACACACCCTTTGCTTTCAAGGCCCTGAGCTCATGATGCTTCTTCTGTCTGGAATGCCTTCCCTCTACCTTCTCCTGGCTGGATCTTACTCAGCTCGGGACTCAGGCTAGGCATTGCCTCCTCCAAGTAGCCCTCCCAGAAGCTGCATATCAAGCCGAGTGCCCTTGTCTGGATGACAAGCCCATGACAGCCCATGACACCCTGGATTGAATTTGTCCATTTGCCTCCTGTTTCTATTTGTCTCCACTTGCTCAAGTGTGAGCTCCTTCCGGGCAGGCCTGAATCAAAGGCTTCTTTATACCCCCAGCTGCAGACCCTTCCTGTTCAAGGCAGGTGCTAGATGCGTCCGCTGACATGAGCAGAACATGCCAAGCGTTTTCTTAATGCTAGTGGCCTTTGAGTTGGCCTTGAGGCATGGATAGGACTTTAAAAACTTATGTTAAAACAAAGTGTATGTGCACACAGTACCAAATCCAAGAGGAACAAAAAGGCTTACAGTGAAAATTAAAAGTAGGTCACCTCTCAACCACCCAGCACCCCTCCCCAGAGGCCATCTTTGGTATCAGTTTCTGAGTAGTCTGTGCAGGCAAGAATAGTCTGTCTCCTCCCCTACACACACGCTTTTGTATTTTGCAAAAATTTAAACCAACAGAAAAGTTACAAGAATAGTGCGATAAACACTCTGCCTAGATTCACCAATTAACATTTGGCTACATCATACAAAATATTTCACAAGCATTATATCATGTAATGCTCACCACAACCGTATAATCATGCCAATTTTGTAGATGAGGTAACTGAGGCAGCAGGCAGGTGAAGGGACTTGCCCAAGGCCACAGAGCTGGCAGGGGTGGAGATGGGCTTCCCCCTTAGGCTGCCACAGGACTTTGATCCACCTTTCTTCAGCTTGCTTTGGAGGAAAGCATTTTCTCACACTAAGTTGAAATCCACCTCCCTGGGATATTCACCAGATGATCAGTGGAAAAGTACACAGCTCTGGAAGCATTTGCTCCTTCTCCTAAAACCTCCCCATTCCCTAAGCAACAGCTGCTGTCGCTGCTGTTAACACATGCTTCAATGTCACCTCCTCTGTGAGGGCTGAGTTAGCTCACTCCACTGTTTAAAAACTCCCGTGGTCTACTCCTGGCCGCCAGGAGAATGACATTTACGCTCCTGAGCTTGGAATCCAAGGCCCTGAGTGATCTGGCCTCATGAATCGCTTTAGCCTCAACCGTCATGCTCCTTCTTGCTCTAACCTCCACCACCAGCCGCTCTCAACCTCTCACCATCTGCTTAAGTTTCCCCTCCTCCTTGAAGCTACCCCTAATTTCCCAAAAGAGTGCATTTCCCCCTTTTTGGGCTCCTGAATCTTCTGCCTGCATCTCCCTTACAGTTTTCTCCAGGCGGTTTTCTGGCCATGAGACTGGATGATGGAGGAGTGCAGTGACAGTTCGGCCTCTCCTGAACAAATTACTTCAGGAGTCTGAGCCTTAATTTCCTCAAACACATAATGGGGGAAAGAATGCCTAGCTCAGTACCTGGCGTAGAGTCAGTCTTCACTAATCTCCCGGAATAGAAGTGACAGCTCTTCAAGGCTGACATCTCTTAGTCATCCCTTGAAACTTTACCTCTTATTTCTTAACTTCTCTGAGCCTCAGTTTCCTCATATGTAAAATGGGGATGATGATGGAGAGGCTGTGAAACTTTAATGAGCTAATGAATATCAAGCACTGGGAACGGTATCTAGTCCCTATTAATAATGCTATGACCACTACCTCGCGGGGGGTGGGGGCGGGACTGGCACACAGTAGGTGCTAAATGAATCCGCTCAGGTCTGGGCTCCGGTGTCGGAAAAGGGCGCGGGAAGGCGAGGTTGGAAGTGAGGGGTTTGTAGAGCCAGCCGGGAGATCGGCTCCGCCCCTTCCCCCACGGGCCCCCGCCCCAGCCCCTGCAGCTGTCAGGACCCAGCCAGCTTCGGCGCCAGTCCACCAAACCTGAAACGTCCCATCCCGGCGCCCCCACCTTCCTTCGCCTACACAAGTTACCTTGCGCCCGGCTGCCCTTTGTCCCCGCCCCCGATTTCCATTGGCCAAAGGTTTTCTTTGTTAGCCGGAGCGCTCCCCTCCTATTGGATGGCAGGGCTGCCGATCGTGTGGAGGGCGCGGCCCCGCCCCGCGCGCTGCCCCTATCACTCCCTCCT
>NC_048234.1:12588528-12755829 GCF_002007445.2 Ailuropoda melanoleuca | reverse complement strand
TGCCGCCGCCCGCCAGCCGCCGTCCGCCGCGGAGCGCGCGCCGGGCCGGGCCGCCGGGCCTGTGCCGCCGCTGCGCCGACCATGTCGGCGGTCAAGGAGAACCCGTGCAGGANATTCCAGGCCAACATCTTCAACAAGAGCAAGTGTCAGAACTGCTTTAAGCCCCGCGAGTCGCATCTCCTCAACGACGAGGACCTGACGCAGGTGAGCGGGCGGGGGTCCCGGGGCCGACCGGGAGGTGGAGACCCGGGTCCCGCGCCGGGCGGCCCCCGACCCCCGGCGGCCCCATCGGGCTGGAAGTTTCCCGGCGCTCAGTCGCCCCGCTAGGTGTTGCAAGCCGTCGTCCGAGGCCGGCGAGAGTGCCTCGCCGGGGGCGCTGGCCGCCTCTCCCCAGTTCTGACGCCCGTGAGACCACCATCCTGCTGTGGACAGGAGAGCGGACGTTATCCAGTTCCCGAGGCGGGCGGGGGTGGGGTGCCTCTGAAGGCTCCCGGGGAAAATAAAAACAGAGCAGAAAAAAAATGTACGTTAGTCCTGGGGAGGGTAATGAGGATGGAGATGGGGGGAGGAGGGAGGGAACGGGAAGTGTATTGATAGAGCCGGGACAAAGGGAAAATCCTCAAGTATGCCGAAAAAATAACATCCTTTCCCGTTCCCATAGCCCTGCCGTGTGATTCATGCTTTTTGGGTGACTCAAAAATGCCTGGTTTTTCTTAGGAGGAACAAAGCGCTTGGGGATTGCTTGCCGCTTCGCAGTACCCCCCATAGAGTCCGTTTTAGGACCAGACTTAGACTTGTCCACCCGGAGTGGCCAAGGGAGCAGGGCTGTCTGGGGGGACTGCGGGCTTCCCTCTTGTCAGACCCAGTTTGCCCGTTTTCTAAATCACTGTCACTGTCAATGATGGGAGAGGGGTGGTGAAGGGTCCTGAAGTGGGGGGAGGAGGGTCTTGCTCTTGAACTTAAACTGGAGGGCTTTTCGTTGATGGGAGAGCTGGGGGCTCCTCTCCCCACCCTTTCTCCCATCTCTCTGGTCGCTTGGCAAGGATTAAAGAGACCTGCGGGCCTTCGGGAAAGTCTGTTGACTTCTCCTGGCTTTATCTGTCATTTGAGTGCTTTGGACTAGTTCAGTAGCTCCCCAACCTGCTTCAGTCACAGTCTAAAAATACAGAGTCCTGGGGCCCCATTCCTGGAGTGATACAGGAGATGAAGGAATTTGTATCGTAACAGTTCCCTAAGAAGTTGGGCTGAAGTCCCCACTGGCCTTTGGGAATCCCTGTACTGGTTGCTCTCCGAGCTCCCAGTGTTCCCGAGAATCCTCCGGATCCCAAGGATTCTCTGGAAACGCTTGGAGGCCCTTGGGCTATGCAGATTCCTTGGATTTCCTGACCTAGCCTTGTCTGCAACCCCTTGGGATGTGTCTGTGGCCCCTCCTTGCCTCTCCCCCAGTCCCAGTCTTCTTCAGAGCTTTCTTTCGTCCCCCCCCTCCCCCAGTGAGGCCAGGGGAGCTCCCTTCACATTCCAGTCCAGTGTGACCTAGTTGTAGCCACTCCTTTTGCAGAAGAACCCCTTAGATGGAAAACATTGCTTTGAAGTGTACAGCCTGGCTGTTTTTAATGCTACTTAAGTACTCACAGGGTTTGAATTGTTTACATGGGAGACCAGAGTAGGGTGGCAGGGCAGGGGTTATGGCCTAAGACATGGTGTCTTCCTCTGAGATCAGAATCCCAACAGCCAGGAAAAGACTCCTTTCATCTAAAACCAAAAAAAGCTTAACCGAACACTTAGGGCTACAGTCATAGATTTTTGGGTTGGATGGCCAGGTCAGTTTGGGAAGAGTAGAATTTCGCTTCCTGGTAAGGTATTCTGGGTTGAGCTTTTCAGGGACACACTCTCTTCTCAACTGAATGCCTTTTTGGGGGGAAGCATTTATGTGGTGATGAGTACCTCGGCCCAGGAGTCAGGAGACCTTTTTTCCGTCTTCACTGTCACTTTCAGCTGTGTGACCTTGAGTAAGTCCCTTTGCCTTTGTATAGTTTCTTTTCCTTTTCTATAAATTGGGAGTAGGGATCCCTAGTTTACCTCTCTCACCCTGTGAAAAGCAAGGCATGGTAGCTTATTAAAGTCTTTTCTCTTACAAATTAACAAACAAAAATCACCCACAGAATAGTAAACTTGGATTTAGGAAGTTTATGGGCTTGGCAAGGGTTGTTCTGAGAGAGTTTCCTGGTTATTCCAGGCAACTGCCAAAATTGGTAGATTGGATATTTACACCTCGTAAGGACTGTTTTCTTATTCTTAGGCTTAGATAAACTGGAATGGGATCTGCATATTTGAGTCGAATCTGTTAAATTCTCTTTAAAGAATCTGTTGATTATTAATTGGATCGAGAGAGTGTTGCAGATTTAAAGTACTGTACTCTTCAACTTTATTCACAGTTGAATTGTGGATTTTAAACAGGCTTGAGTCCTCCAGGGCACAACTGGGATGGTAGTTTCTGAAATAATGAGTGGGGTTATTTGTGCTGGTAGAGATTAGGCCAGCCTTCTACCTCCTGGGATCTTTCAAGAAGAAACTGCTCTTGAAAAGAGAAGGAGGGAGAATAAGGGCTGTTGCCAACAGCTTTAGCTGCTGCTCTCTGCATCCGGCCTCCCCCAGCCTTACTCTCATCCTCTTGGCTCCATTAGAAAACCTCAGCCAATTGGTTCCCATCACTCTCCCCCAAGGCCCTGCTTCCTGCTGCCCCTCCCTGCCCTGAGCTTATTTTAGACCTTCAAGGCTGGAGGATAGATCAGCGATCTTTGAGGCCAGCCCCTCTTTAAGGTGTTTATCCTTCAGTCCTGTGCATTTCTCTACATGCATATGGACTCGAATACACAGTTGAAACCCTTACTTAACCCGAACTATACACGTATTTGCTCTGCAACTTTTTTTTTTCTTTACTTTTTTTTTTTTTTTTTTTTTTTTTTTTTTTTTGTGCTTAGTACGTCTTACAGCTCGTTTTGTGGTCCGGCATATAAATATCCCAAAATGGTTTTGCAAATTTTGCCAACAAGGAAGAATCATATTTTAACCACTCCCTTATTGATGGACAGCAAGGTTACTTCTGGGTTTTGCTGTTACAAACGGTGAATGCTTTGGCGAACAGTTTCCTAAATGCTTTTGGGTGAGTGTGTGCGTGCACGAGTGCAAGTATTTCTCTGGGGGCAGATAGCTAAAAATAGAATGGCTGGGTTGACATCAAGCACATTGAATTTTTTTTTTTTTTTTTTTTTACAGATATCACTAAATTGTCTTCCAAAAAAGGCTGTGTCATAGCATTGCCAGAATTGGGTATTATCAGATGATTTAATTCTTTAATAATTTCCCTAATTACCAGTGAGGTTAAGCCTCTTTTTTACCATATTTATGGTATATGCTTTGTTTCTTGTGTGGACTTCCCATTCATACTGTTTGCCTGTTTTTCTGTTGGGTTAATCCCCCTCCCCCCCACTGCCACCCCAGTGGGTTTGTAGGAGCTTTCCGTCTGTACTCTAGGTCAGGGGTCCACTGACTTTCTCTCTACAAGGCCAGATAGTAAGTATTTTAGCCATGTGGGCCATATGATCTTTGTGGCAACTATGCAACTTTGCCATTGTGGCGTAAAAGTCATAGTGCAAAGCCACTTTAGACAATACATAAATGTATGAGTATAGCTGTTTCTGATAAAACTGTATTTACAGAGTTACAGAGACAGGCAGCTGATAGGGTTTGGCCTGTAAGCTCTAGTTTGCTGACCCCTGCTCTAGATCTTAATCTGAACCCGTCCTGTATTGCACGTATTTTCTCCCACGGTGTCCGTTCTAATGTTATATATGGTCGTTTCTCTTTTTCATATGGTTGTTTTAAATAAGAATGCAGTTACATTTCCACTTTTTCTAGTTTATAGTTTTATTTTAGTGCTTATGAAGGTCTTTTTTTTTTCAAAATTATAAACTATTCTCTCATGTGTGTAGTTCCCTTATAGTTATTTTTATGCTTAACTTTCTAATCCATTGGAGTTTTGTCTTAGGAAAATAATTTTGGCATAAAAGTAGGAGCTCTAAAAGATTGTCTTGAATAGTCCAGATAAATTATAGTAAAGGTCTGTGTTGGCCAGGATGGAAGGAGTCATCAGACACTAGGGACAGAATATTGGTGGTTGATTGGAAGTGGGGATTGAGGAGACCTAGGTACCTTCAACAAAGACTGAGAATAACAGATAGGGAGTAAGTTTGTGGGGTGGGGAGGAAACAAAGTTAGTACAGTGAATTTGAGCCCATGGAGGTGGAGGTCTAGTTTGGTCCTTAGGTGGAGACACCCGCTTAGGCAAGCTGGTGGTTAGAGGTAGATGAGAGGTGTGGGACTGGTAGGAATTCTGAAATCATGGGAGTGAGTATAGTCAGTCACTCAGGAGGCCATGTGGAGTGAAACGAGGGGGAGCAGGTGGAGAGATGAATCAGGGGTTGGCAGTCGGTGGGAGTAGAAGGCCTGGACCCCAGGGTTCTTGGCTCCCAGGTCCTCGTCCCAGCCGTAGTGTGGGTTTCTGGGGTTCGTCGTGGGTATTCATTTGCCGTGATGTTTCATCCTTCTGCCAACTTGAACGACTTCAGGCATGCCTTTTGTGGAAGGAGTCCCTGCATCTGAACTTAAGTTCTAGTTCCTTCTACTACTGTTTTTGTTGTGGGATCTTGGCTGGGTTGTTTTCTCTCCTCAGGCCTCAGTTTTCCCATCTGGGGAATGAAGAGCTTGGTCTTGATCTCTTCCAGGGCTCTTCCAGTCCTCCTGCATCTCCTCTCAGACTTCTCCGTCTAATTGTGCCCTCGCTGTGTGGCATTCCAATGCCAGGGGTCTCGGGGTGAGAGGCCTATACACAGAGGTGGGTGGGTTAGGACTTGGTCACTGAATCATTTCATTGACTTTCCCTTTATCCCTGTGACGTTCTTAGAAATTCTAGGGCATGGAACTTCTTTATTTCACTGAACATTTATCTCATAAGCAATGGGGAGATTTCATGCCCACCCTTTCGAGAACATTTAGAATTTATGTGCACATTGGTACATGGTTTGGCAGGGGCTATGTCAGAAATCCCAGACCTTACAAATGGCCAACAAGCACAGGAAAAGGTGGTCAGTATCATTAGTCATTAGGGAAATGCAGATCAAAACTATAGTGAATTATTACTTTACACCCACTAGGAGGGCTCTATTAAAAAAGGGAGGGTAGTAAGTGTTGGTGTGGATGTGGAGAAATTAGAACCCTCATGCATTGCTCATGGGAATGGAAAATGGTGCAACCACTGTGGAAAATAGTTTGATATTTCTTCAAAAGAATTACCATATGACCTAATAATTCCACTCCTAATGTGTATCCAAAATAACAGGGAACAAGTATTCAAACAAATACATCCATGCATGTTTGTAATAGTACAATTGATAATAGCCAAAAGGTAGCAGCAACCCCAATAGCTGTCAGTGGATGGATGGGTAAACAAATGGTGCTATATCCCTATCATGGACTCTTCAGTTATAAAAAGGGAATGAAGTACTGACCAACCTGCAATGTGATGGACCTCAGACACGTGTTAACTGAAAGAATCAGGCACAAAGATGACATACTGCACTGTTCCATTTACATGAAATGTCCAGAATAGGTAGAGCCATGGAAATGGAAGGCAGATTAGTGGTTACCAGGGTTCTTGGGGAGAGGGGAGTGCCTGCTAATGGGATCGGGGTTCTCTTTGAGGGAGTGGCTAGATGTCTTAGAACATGGCAGAGAAGCTGGTTGCAAAGCATTGTGAATGTATGAAACGTCAGTGACTTGTTCACTTTAAAATGGTTAATTTTACACTGTGGGACTTTTACCTCAATATTTAAAAATGAGCATGCAAGAATTGCTCACACGCATGCATCGCAAACCTGTCCTCTGCTCCTGGTATCACTGGAGTGAATATCTGATTGTTTTAGAGTCTAGACCAGGGGATTGACCAATTTTTTCTTAAAGGGCCAGATACTAAAAGATTTAAGGTTTGTAGGCCAAAATCGAAGAGTTTATGAAGGTACTTACATAATCACGTAGAAATGTAAAAGCTGTTCTTGGTTTTGGGACCTTAAAAGAAAAGAAAAGAAAAAAACAAAAAAACCCCAGGGGCTAGATTTGGCCTATGGGTTAGACTAGCCCTGTGCAGTAGGACTATAACGTGAGCCACATTTGTAATTAAAAATTTCCTACTTGCTACATTAGAAGAGTAAAAAGAAGTAGATGAAATTAATTTTAATTATATCTTATTTAACCTCACATATCCAAAATACCATTTCAACATGTGAAGAAGTTATTTTACCCTTACGGCACCTTTTGATTCAGGCTGGCCACTTTCTGGGAGCTCAGGAGTCACATGTGGCTGGTGCCCACCCTGGGGCCCTTGAGACCCTCAGGGGAAGTACTGAGTGTAAGGGCTGTGCTTGTGGGTTTTTCCTGTCTCTTGGGGGTGTCTTGCAGACAGCCTGTGTCAGGGGATTCCTGGAACGGTTCTTTCCTGCTGTTACTCCTGTTTGTGTCCTCTGCTTGGTGTCTCTTGCCAACTTTTGGGGCTGCTTTCTTTGAACGGCACATCTTCTTACGGACTCCTTTTAGTGGTGTTTGAGGGCTCTTTGGCTCTGATCCCCACTCCCCCTCTGGAAGCAAGAGGAAGCAGGGTGCTGGTAGGGTCTGTCCTGGAGGGAGCCGGTGAGAGCCTGGGGGGCATGCTGCTGGCTGCGGTGACTGCATTCTGACACAGCCCTTTGTGTTTGGGAGTGTTTTGCAGCTGTATTCTAGCTGCTTTTTTCCCTGTGTTCTAGCCTGCTACTTGACCTTTCTCTCTGAGTTCTTTTTCCTTTGCCACACAGAAGGACTACAATCAAAGACCTATGTTCTATTCTTGGCACAGACATGCAGGGTGACCCAGGAAGGTCACTTAGGTTCTCAGAGTCTCGGTTTCCCACCTATAAAGCTGGTGCCCCATTCTGTTTCCAGGGAGTGGTCTGCTAATGGAATGGATGGAAGGTGCTGGCCAGGCCTGCGGAGGTTGCTGAACCCCCTTTGTGGTAATTAATATTCCAGGAAGCACGCTGACGGCCTGTTGGGCCTGTTGTGTGGGGAGTAGCTTTTGTTTGGGCTGTTTCCTGATTACTAGAACCCTGATGCTGTTTAGCTGAAATAAAGAAATTTGACTGGGAATGTTTATCTTTAAATTGTTCCCAAGCTGCCATTTAGTGTTGAAAGAGAGAAGAGACCTTGCAACCAGAGAGCAGAGACGAGGAGAGAGAGATTACATCCTCCCGCCAACATCCTAAGAGGGCCTGTGGGGGGTGGGGGTGGGGAGGAGGCACAAGAGAGGGTGAAGAACAGTGGATGCTAATTGAGAAGCATTTAACCTGAGAAAACAGGCTTTTCCTTTAGGCTTGGAAACTCACTCTCCAAGTCTCCCTTTCCCATCTGAAATGACACAGTTGGACCAGGTCAGTAGTTTTCAGACTTGCACTAAATCACACGGCCTTCACTCAGAGGAATCTCCTATGGAAATGCCATGTGTGAAACAGAAAAAGTGACATGGTTCTGGGTGACATGAGGTTGGACCCTGGAACTTGGCCGCTCAGCCACCTCTGCTTCCTGCCTGTGGGGCCCCCGGTCATCTGTGGAGGCTGGGGGGGGGCAGGTTTGAAACCTGCCCCAGACTTTGTGGTTCCTCCAGTTTTAGCAGCTTAGGCTTCTGTGAGATGACCTGTGGACGATCTCACAGCTGCCCTGGCATGGAAGCCCTGAATGCCCAGCCCCACCGCTCCCTTTATATTATCACTTCCTTTGGGGGCAAGAGAGCTAGTGGGTTGATTTGCTGGCATTTTGTCTCTGGAGACTGGAACTGGAATCTTCCAAACCACTTGCTGGTTTTCTCCATCAGGGTCATCCTAGTTCACATGAAACCACAGCCTGGTTTTTGCCTGGAGCCTGTAATCCTTCCAGCTCCCTTCTCCCCTCATGCTCAGCTTGGCGCCTGCACCCTTTGCTGGGTGGTGGCCTGCCAGGTCTTTGGGGGGAGCTTGCAGTGGGAGTGAGCAGATGGGCGCATCGAATCCTCCAGAGCCTTCATTGTGCTGCGTCACGTGCCGTGTACTGTGATCGTATCGTTCCACTCTCAGCAGCTGGGGAGGGCCGGTAGCAGCATGGGTGCCGTAGAGGGGGGACGTGGAGTCTCAGGGAGGTGGAACTGCCTGCCCGAGGTCACCGAGCTGCCTAGTGGTGGGGCTGGGACGTAGAACATAGTTCCTGTGCCAGCTGTTGTGAGACCGTGAACCTGTCTTCCCTCCTCTTGGGAAAGCTGCTTGAACTTATTCCCCTGGCACTATGGCTGTAGGAGGCTGGGCTATTGCAAACAAAATCAAAGCTGTGCAATGGACTCCTACTTCCTAGCCCTGGGAGGAGGGGCCTGCAGGGGCTGGGTGATACCCCCCCCATAATTAAGCAGGTGAGGGGTTGTCCCCAATTAACAGATGGGGCTGCTGAGACCCAGTTCAGTGACCTGCCTAGGTCACAGGAAGGCCAGTGTGGGTTTTTCCAAAGTTCTCTTTGACCTCCCTGTGTCTGATAAAAAGTGTTAACCTTTGCTATCAGAAACAGGGCCTTGCCCTGACATGGATTCCTTAGTAGCTGGGGTACATGTGCGGAGGGTAGTGGTACAGGACATTTCACAGGTCATCACGTAGGCCAAAATCTTCTCAGCCTTAGGGTAGCCCCATGTCCCCCAGCAGGCTGCCGGCCTGTGGCAGTGACCACACCTTTGGCACAGCCCTGAACAGGAAGCACTGCTTTTCCCCTAAGGAATTCAGAATCAGGAAATATTGTGTCCTTGATCTCTGTAAGTCCTAAAGCACTGGTTTTATCAGACAGACCAGGGAGGCTGTGTGGCACCCTTTCAGACACAGTGTCTTACCTCCAAATGGTCCTGGCCAGTAGCTAAAGGGGCCAGAGGAAGGGGGAGCAACTTCCAGGAGCCCCAGTTGAACCAGAGAAAGAGTCCACATCTCCTGGGTCTCCAGGTGCCACACCCAGAGCTTCTGGGGCTGGTGAGTGACCTGGGGTGTGGGGAGCCTCAGGGCTCAGTGGGATTGGGGCATTCGTTTGTCTTCCGCTTGGAGACCTGCTCTGACCTAGAAATCTGACACAGTCCCACTTTTCATTTAATGTGCTCATGTAAGGGAATGGAAGGGTCGACATTAGGGGCTTTCAGCTCAGATTTGGGTTCACATCCTGGATCTGTTTTTATGCTGATGGAGCAGGTCACTCAGAGTTTCAGTGTCTGTGTCCTTCCTCTGAAAACTGGGGACTGCATAATGTCCTGGGTGCCTGTGATGGTGGCGAAGATGATGCAAGAAGTGGCAAGTGCCGGATTTGTAAATGCTCGGGTACCTGGGGGGCGCTCAGAAAGTGGGGTTCGTTTTCTCCAACACAGGCCTGGAGAGGGGACACGCCTCCATGGTTTTGTGGGACAGCTGACCTTCTAGCTCCATTTCTTGTCTACCTCCACACCCACAGAACAAAAGCCCAAGCTGCCTCCTCTCCTGCTGAGCTGCTGCTGAGCTGCTTGGCACACCCTAGCAACTTCCTCACAGTAGCCCCTTGGGATCAGAAAGGCCGTAGTCAGTTTGCTTCTGTGGGTTTGATTTTCAGAACATGTTCAAGTATAAAGATTGAACTGTTGTTTTTGTTTTTGTTTTTTTTTAATAAGATGGAGCTGGTTTTAAGAATTTGTAGAGGATAGGAAGTGAAGAGGGCAGGTGCCATTAGCCTAAAACCTACCATTAGAGGGCATGGGCTGCTCCAGAGGGTAGCGGTCAGCACAACAGCCACCTCTGAGCCCCTGCCAAGCTCCGAGAAGTATATAGTGCAGGTCCCATGAATGGTGGTGGCACATCCTGAATTCAGAAGTCACTTTGCACGAAGTGTCTGAGTTGTCATCAACAAGGTAGGAGAGGATTAAGAGAAGCCACTATCCTGCTGGTGTCCCTGGGACAGTTGTCTGGGAATCAAAGTCCTTGTGCCCCTGGGCCTGGTGAAAGAGCTGGAGGGTAGAGGGCAGCGCAGTTCTTGCCCCAAATTGATGGGCAAGTGGGTGGGATATGTGGGCAGGGCATGTCCTGGCCCTTTGGTTCCCAGCATTGATTCACTCACCTCAGCCAGCAGGTCCGTCCTTCCTCTCTCTGCTGCTCCCCAGGCTTTACAAATCCCACATGCTTCCAGGGAGGGGGTTCTCTAGGGTCTAAACAGGTAGAAGTGGTTCCTTGTGAGAGCCTGCAGACAACTCTTCTAACAGGCAGATGCCATTTCAGCAAGCAGCCTGCTGACTCCATTTCCACATCTCCCTTCCTGCTTGGAAACTCTGTGAGCTTAGGGGTCCTCTTTGGGGGAGCTGGACCAGCTAGGGTGGTCATGCAGCCCCCTGTGGTGTGGAGGTTTTCCTGTGCTTCAATCGAAGGAGCAGTTCACGTGCTCTGGGATTATTTATTGTGGAGGTGGTGGCATTTGTAGCTAACAGTAATTGCTGTGTACCAGGCCACTGTTAACTCATTTATATTCACAGTGGCCTTATGAAGTAGAGAGGTAAGAAACCTGAGCTGGAAAGAAGTCGTGTGACTTGCCCAAGGGCAATACTGTAAGTGGTAGAACTGGGATGCAAGCCCAGACAGTCTGACTCAGGGTCTCCTCCTTCCACTTTTTCCTGCGCTGTCCTGAATGGGGTCAGGTGGGCCTTCTGGACATTAGATTTCTGGTCGTGTGTGGCCCTCCTGTCCAGGAGCCAGAGGCTGTCCTGCTGGCAGGGTGAGTGTGTGCTCGGAAGGGGAGGGTGGCGAGAGGATGAGGCCTGGGCTGAACTTATTTATATTTCCTCTTTTTTCCTTCCCATGGCACTTTCCCGTCCTACCTGTTTCTTAATGGGAAGCACTGCTTTTTGAGGGAGAGGGTGAGACTCTTTCCTGCAAAGCTTTCCTGCAAAGCCCCAGAAATGTGTCCCCACGCATTCTGTAGCTTTCCTCCCTTTGCCACGAATGGCGTCATGTTCCAAAAATCCCGCGGCCATGGGCTCCTTGTCAAGACCGAACAGGGAAGAGGCTTTTTAAAATGTCACTTTCTCCCTCTTCCTCCAGCTGTTGCAGTCCAGGGAGGAGCCCTGAGCATAGGTTGGGCTTGCAGGGCATGTGTGTAGGCAGAGGGGTGAGCGGGCAGCTGAGCTGGGAAGTGTGGGAGGGGAGGACGGAGAGCGGGCCATCAGCTGTGTGCCCTCACCCTCTGTGTGTCTGGGATCTAGGGAGCTCCGTGTGTGGGTTTTGTTTGGGGTTTTTTGTTTTTTGTGTTTGTGTGTGTTTTTTTTTTTTTAGGTGAAATTCACATAACGTGAAATTAACCATTTTAGAGTGTGCAATTCCATTGCATCCAGCACATTCATAGTATTGTGCGAACACTACCAGTCTATAGTTTAAGACATCTCATCACCCCAAAAGAACACCCATAACTATTAGTCTGTTACTCCCCACTCCTGGTCCTCAGCAACCACCAGTCTACTTTCTGTCCTTACAGCTTTACCTATGCTGGAAGTGTCATTAAAATGGATATAGAATGTGTAGTGTTTAGTCTGGCCTCTTGTACTTAGTATGTTTCAGAGTTCATCCATCGGTAGCATGAATCAGTACCTCGTTGGGTTTTTTAATGGCCGAATAATATTCCAGTATATGGGCATAACACATTTAGATTACCTGTTCATTTACAGATGGATGCTTGGGCTGTTTCCACATTTTGGCTGTTGTGGTTAGTCCTGCTGTGAACGTTTGTGTACACGTTTTATTTGAACATCTACTTTCAGTTCTGGGTAGAGACCTAGGAGTGGAATATCCAGGTCCGGTGGTAATCTGTCAGTGAGCTGTGTTTCGAATCAGCACATCAAGCCAGACGCCAGCATTGCAGACTGCTGGGTGGGAGGACAGAGCATATGGTGCTGCCCAGACCCCGGCGTTCCTCATTTGTAGGAGTCTAGGATGGAGAACTGGGGGTACGGGGCAACCCTCAGGGTTACAAGTATGGTGTGCAGCATTGAGGAGGTCTTAGAGGTGCTGTGCCCTTGCACAGGGGTGGCTGAGCTGCTTTGAGTGTCAGTCCCTCCTTTCCTTTTTATCTAACCTGAAGATGAGTGGAGCTGCCAGGAAGGAGCTAAGTGGGGGCTTTAATATTGGTGGGAGGGAGCTGAGGGAGCATAGGAGTGGAAAGCCAGACAATGTAGGGAGCCGCTGGAGCGCTCTAGTGGTGAGATTCATGGGGAACTGCTGCTATTGGGCTTCCAAAAGATGTTGGGGTCACTTAGAGGGAAGAGATGATCTGGCCTGTTCACTACTCTGTTAGTTTTCAAACTTTATGTCTTTAGGAGTAGAGCACAGAGCCCCTTGAAACAACATGGAACTCACATATGTGAGGGACGGGAGGAGAGGACGATGCCACCTGTGACCCCACCCCCACCCGGAGCCCCGCCCCACCCTGCGCTCTGCAGTGGCTCCTGAAGCACCACCTCCCATTGTCTCCACTGTTTGAAAATCGCTGTTTTACCCTGACCCCCGCATTAATACTTTTTAATAGAGTGAAATATTCGATGCATACAAAAGAACGTAAGTCGCACCTACATACAGTATATGTACACGATTCCTAAGGAACACTCAAGATGCTTGGTTGCTCCAATGTTTCAGCCTCCCTCAGTGGCTGGCCTCCAGCGGAGGGACCCATACTGGGTGTTGCCTGTGTGGATGGAGCCCAGTGCCCTCTCCAGGCCTCCCCTCCTCAGCAGAGCCTTGCCTCGCCCAGAGGAAGGGTTCCCTGTCTGGGGCGTGTGGGAGTCCCGTTTCATTTCCAGATGCACTGTATGTAGTACAGCTGCCGTGGTCAATCTGGTGGGAAATAAGCAGCCTTTTACGGTAGTGCTGTGGAGGAGGAAGGAGTCGGAGTAGAAACTTAGAGATGGACCTGAAAGCTCGTTTGTGTTTGGGCTGACAGCATGAGCAGAGTGCTGAGGGAAGCAGAGGTGTGGGGGGCAGGACGGGCCAGCCGCTGACCTGAGGATCTGCGGGGGTGCGGGTGGGATGATGGTCAAGGCCAGTGGTTCTCAAACTTTTTGTTTTGGGGACTCCTTTATGCTCTTGATTGTTGAGGCCTCAATGGGCTTCTGTTTCTGTGGGTTACATCTGTAGTATTTGTTGTGCTAGAAATTAAAACTGAGAAATGTTTAGAAATTTATTAATTTATTTAAAAATAAAATAAACCTGTTACATGTTCACATAAATCACAGGTATATTTTGAAAAATTACTTTTCCAAAACAACAAATAAATCTGCTAAGAAGAGCCACACCATTTTACCTTTCTGCAAATCTCCGTAACATCTGTCATCGTGAAAGACAGCTGGATTCTCCTGTCTTCTGCACTTGGTCTATTGTGATGTCATGTCACATAGCCTCTGGCAAACTGTGCTCTACACCGGGGAGAGAATGAAAGTGAGGAACGGAAATGAGGACTTCATAAAATAGTTTTGGCTCGTGGACCCCCAAAAGGGTCCTGAGGACTGTGGTACTTTGAAAATCACTAGTCTAGCTCAAGTAGGAGCATTTGCTAGAAGGCCATGATGGGAGTGGCAGGGAGGCCTCCTGTCATGATGGAGCTGACGCAGGTGCAGAATCTGGGCGAGGGCCCAAGGCAGCCCCCTCGGAGTGAGGTGTCACATGTGCAGAGGGCAGAAAGTGATAGGGGACTACTGGGGACAGTGCCTGCTCTCTCCAACAGCAGGCGTGCTCCAGGACTGGCTCACCCTTACTTCCTGCCGCCAAGGGCTGGCTCTCTGAAGAGTAAATGAAATGCAGGTACACAGCATGTGGTAGGGACTCAAGGTGAAGAGTATGGGGTAGGTTATATTCTCCTGAGTGCACAGACAGGCGTCTGAGGCTCAGAGAAGGAGGTTGCTTTGCCGTTACGTTCCACCAGTGCACTCTGCAGCTCCTGGAGGGGAGGGGTCAGAGGTACCTGGAATGTTTTAGGATGGAGATTAGACTAGTGACAGGGCTGGGTTCTGTTGTGGGGAGCGAGGGGCAGCCAAGGACTAACAGACGGGGGCAGGCAGCTCTCCTTGGGGCTCTGTCACTGATTAGCTTTGTGGCCAGAAGGCGAGATGACCCCGATCTTTTCATCTGTTCACTTAGCGGTGCTTGGTAATTTCTAGGACCCCAGCCCTGTTCCTGACCTGGAGCTCTGGACATGAGTTGGAAGGAAACATGGCAGTGGCCGGGTGGCACTCCTCCTTTCCCTGGAGATGCAGGGTTGGGGCTTGGGTCAGAAGTCAGGGTGGAGAGGAAGATTCAAGTTCCTTAGTCTCAGAGTAATGGTTGGACCCTGAGCCCTCTAAGCATGTGCGTGGGAAGGGGATTCAAGGGTATCTTGGAGGCCGGAGAGGTCTGTGTGATACAGTTGGGATTATTTATTTATTTATTTAAAAAGATTTTACTTATTTATTTGAGAGAGAGCATGAGCGGGGGAGGGGCAGAGGAAGAGGGAGAAGCAGACTCCCTGCTGAGTGGGGAACCCAATGTGGGGCTCCATCCCAGGACCCGAAGGTAATGACCTGGGCCAAAGTCAGATGCTAGCCAACTGAGCCAGCCAGGCTCCCCTCACTAAATTTTAGGAAAAAGTTTGGATCAACCCTCAGAATTTTCATCAGGAAAATTACCTCTTCTTTTTGAGACTACAGTGCTCCTCAACCAGGTCCTGCCCCTTGAATTCAGTGGCTGTACAGGAATTTTGATGTCTTTAGTGTTAAGTAAGGGAGTTTTCCCCATGGACTCAGGTCTTTCAGCTATACCACAATCTTTGTTATGACTATATTTTTTATGGCTTCTGTTAAAGAAAATATTTTCTCTGCCCCTTTCTTCTCTCCATCCATGTGGAAAGGCTTTATGGAAAGGCCTATATCTGTTTGCTCTGAGATGTTTTCAGCTTGAGATCTGGTCTGTGTGGTTAGTATTGCGTGCTGCTGAGACTGCTTATGGGGAGCCTCTTAGGAACCCCCTTCCAGTATCTCCTTCAGCCAGTTTTCCTTTTTTTTTTTTTTTGGCTTCTGAAGAGTTCATTGTCCACACTTTACATTGATAAGGACTGTTTACCTCTTCAGCCTTGAAGAACCATCACCAAACTTTCATACCAATGTTCACAGCCACCAAAAGGCGGAAATGACTCCAGCGTCCAGCAGCAGATGAATAGATGAACAAATTGTGGTATGTTCATAAATGGAATATTATTTGGCCATAAAAGGGAGTAAAACACACACACACCACAGCATGGATAAACCTTGAAAACATCATGCTAAGAAAAGGGAACCGTCACAAAAGATCTCTCGTCATCTGATTGCATTCATACGAAATGTCCAGGATCGGCAACTGTATAGATACAGAAAGTAGATTAGTGGTTTAGGGTGTGGGGTGGGGGTGGGGAATGGAGGGTTTAGGGAGTGACTGCTAAAGATTACAGGGTTTCTTCTGGGGGTGGCAAGAGTTGGGGGTTCTAAAATTGATTGTGCTGATAGATGTCCTGCAAACCATTGAATCGTACTCACTTTTAAATGGGGGAGTTGTATGGTATGTGCATCATACCTCAGTAAAGCTATTACGGAAATACCCCCAGACAGTTACTACCCCACCTCATTCTTGGTTTGTGCTCATAATTCACATCTTACCAAACCATTATCTGACGTCTTAATTTCCCATCTTCTTGTCATTTTCTGCTTGACATTTGCTGTCCACACGTAGATAATAGCGCAGGTTCCACCTCCATTCTACCCTGTCCTGGTTACTCCAGGCCCCCCTGGGCACACTGTACGGACATGGTGATGGCCTCACCCTCTCACACACCCGTGCGTGCCGTCTGGTCAAGTATGTGTCAGCAGCATGGAAGCACTCTCTGCCGAAACCAAGGGGCCGTCCGATAACACTTTGTAGAGCTCAGGTCATTGTTTCACCAAATATTTATTTATTGTCTTTGCCTCTGCCCTGTGCTGCTTCTGATTTGGCCGAAGGGTGGGACCGTCTGCAGATTGTCTAGAGGTTAGGGGCCTCCGAGCTAGCTCTGGAGGTGTGGGCCCCCATCATACCGAGCCTTGTAGAGTTGCTGGGATGTGCTCTCTCCTCGAACCATTGCTTCCATGACACTGCCAGGCAGGGTGACACTGTGTGTGAGGCCCTGTTGCCTCCTCTGGAGGGAAGCTGGAACCTCTGCCCGTGCCAGCTGGCCTGACGGTGGCTCAGCTCTGCCTGCTTTCCCCGAGCTCACGTCCCTGACTTCAGTTTGTGAAGTTGGTCCTTTGCTCGCCTCTCACAGGAAGTCTTTCCCGGGCCTCCCATCTCTGCCCCTGGTGCCAAGTTCCTTTCCCTTCGTTCCCCTTTTGTGCCTTTGTCTCATTGTGGGTATTTCCGGTGGCTTTCTTATCTTTGCATCGATGGGTTTGCGTCGTGGCCTTTGGCACCAAGGGTCGATAAGCTGCATTTCTCCTGAGTTCCAGGGTCACATGTCTTGGTGTAATTAATAGGGTCCCAACTCTTTCCCCAAAGTATCCCCGTTTGAATGGTAAATTATAGGGTTACTCTACTTTCTCTGGGGTGGGGAGGAGGTGGGAGCCTGTGGTCTCCCTTACTGTTTGCACAAGTATGAAAGACTCCTCTTTCCAGTGAAGAGCCCCACAATTTCCGTCAGCTCCTGGAACACCTCAACAATCCATGGTGCCCAGCCACGCTGTGTGGGCGGCTCTGTGGATGGTGGTTTGTGGTTGGTTCATCCCACAGTGATGAACTCCTCATAGGTGCTGCGCACGCCCGGGCCCTGGACCTCGGCTGCAAGGGTGTCTGGGGAGACGCTGTGTGATGTGCAGGTCAGGACTAGACCCTCCGGGAGACCATGCTTCCTGTTCATATGGCTCTAGCCTTTACTTTTGGAAGTGGCTCACTGACATGGAGCAGTGCGGGGTGGTTACAGGCCGGCTAGGGGCCAGGTGGTGGCGGTTCAGAGCCTGCTTAGACAGGTCACTTCAGTGTCCTTGAATGTCAAATGGAGGTGCTGATGGCATATACCTCATAGGTTTGTTGTGAAGATCAGAGAGTACATGAAGGGTGTGGAGCAGTGACCAGCCTTGTAAGCTTTGGCTGTTAGCTCTGAGGACAGTGGGAAGCAGGACAGGTGTGACGAAGAGAGGAAACCGATGGGCATTTTTACCTGACTCCCCAGTGTGCTCACTTAGATGGAGTGTGTGTCCTCCAGGCCACATACCGGATGCTGTCCTGCCAGCCGGGGAACAGCAGCCTTTCTCACTCAGAAGGCCAGGCTTTCGCCCTGGTCACGGCCCTGGGTTCTGCTCCCGTTGAATCACCTAGAGTGGCTGTAGTACGATTGTGAGTATTTTGGTGATGGCCGGTTGTTCTCTGCTGAGGCAGACGACAGGTCCTGGAAGCTTATGCTGGCATATGGTGGCCGTAATGAGGAATGTAGTTTGGGTCCAGAACTGAATGGAAAGCAACATCACAGTATTCTCCAGGCCTTGAAACCCCTTGAACTAGTCTTAGGAGTCCTGGCGCAGTTTAGTCCACATAGCCTTGTGGGGAACAAGTGTGTGTGTGGCCTCTCAGGGGGTCAACAGTGATGACCAACACCCTCACTGATGATGACTGGCCCTGGCAGGCTTGTTCTGGAAGAGATGCCCCACTTGCCTGAGGGCTTTGGCCCCGGGTTGGCATGGTCAGAGTTGTGTGCTAGCCCCCCTGGTGTGAGCTAGGCAGGTGCGCACCTAGGACACAGGAAGGTCTTGGCAAGGTTAAGTCCTGAGACTGACTTTCACATGTGCTCACTTCTCGTTTTACTAACTACTCTAAATGTCTCGGAAAAGACAGGTGACCTTGACTTCTTCCACGATTTACAAGCTTATAAAGATGGCCGGATGGCTGCTGCCCAGGCATCATTTCTCCTTTTAGAACCAAAATACAAAAGATATTAACAGCCTATTTGCTATGATCGTTGGAAGTGTTGCCACAGAAACGCTTTTGGGGAAAAAAAAGGGCGAGGAAACAGCCTCGAAACTACAGGTGTATTAGCTGCAATTTACACACATTCTGCCCGTAGATCTTTTAATGAATCCTCTACCAAGGGCCGTTTGCCCCCAGCTCATGCTTGAATGCAGGTCCCTATACCCCACCTTTGGCCCAGAGGAATCTTTGCCCCAGGAATTTCCCCAAAGCTGGGATACTGGCCCCCACATGTATGGATCCTTCAGGACTGTGGGACTTTTCCTCTTGAAGAACTTTTATGGGGATAGTCACTGTGCTTGGAATTCAGGCCTTTAGCCTGGTATGAGGGAGCCTTTGTGGGCTTTGCATGCTCTGCCCCTACGCTCAGAGTCGGGAGCCCTGAGGTCCTTCTGGACTGGCCTCAAATACTCTGCAGTCCTGCCCATCACGCTCTTTGGGGACCTCCACTCATTACCTCCACTGTGGGGCTCACTCCCCTGAGCACTGCTGGTCCCCGAGTGCTACCCTAGTTTGGCCTGAGTACTGGCTGTGTGCACAGCCCTGTGTAGGTGCTGGGATGTATATCCCTGACTCTGGGCTGTTGGTTATTCAGTGACCCAGTACGTGTTTGTGTCTGATGCAGTTTTGTAAAAAATGGTATGGAAAAGTTATGTGTTTTTCTATTATTGTAGATAATGAAACTGAGATTCACAGAGGTAATGTCTTGCCCTGGGCCACATAGCAACTAAGTCATGGAACTGGGACTTAAACTTGGGCCTTCTTGTTCCCAGGCCACGGTCTTTAACTAATTACCCAGAGCTGTTAGGTCATGCCATTGGTGAAGAGTGGAGTACAGGGATTCCCTGACCTCATCTACTTCTTGTTCTAACAGGAACAATCAAGCCCCTGCCCCCCACCCCCTGCCATCTTTTGGAAGATACTCTGTTAGCACTATATCAGAAGTCATGCATGCATAGTCAGGCAAACATCTTCCCTGCCCTTTAGAAAGTAGTGTCTGGTAAGTACTATACAGTAGCATGACTTTACAAAAAATGGTAAAAGCAAAAAAAAAAAACCAAAAAAACCCCCAAGACTTGCTCATGATCCCAGCAGTCAATACAATAGCTGTTTTCTTGTTGACTCCCAATCCTTCTCTGTCTTTGTCCTTACGATGCATTTTATAATAATAGGCCACATTTTTACATCCTACCTTGGATGCTTGTTCCCATGCCTGGTCTCCTTCACTAAACCAAGAGCCCCTCGGGGAGGGACTGTGTGCGCGTCACGCTTTTATCTCCAGTCCCTAAATGGTTCCAGCTTCACAGCAGCAGCTGGGGAAATTCCACTGAACACCTCCAGAGGGTGCCGGTTACCCAGGAGACAGAGCGAATGGAGCCACCTGGCTCTGTGCAGGAAGCACTGGCTTGATGGAATCCCGTGGGCGCTTACTCTCAAGGGTTTCATGAATTCCTCTTAGGTATTAATAAGTAATGGCTGTGTAGTATTATCGTGAGTTGATAACCAGCATTCATTTAGCCATTTGCTTGTTGGACATTGAGTTCCTCTTCAATCATGAGGGGAGCTTTTTGCTTCTCAGTGTTACTTCTTTCGGCTTAATTCTGGCTGTGGGTTTCCTGGGGCAGGAGCATGGGAACGCCATAGTTGTCGCCACATAGGGCCACATTGTGGCTCTTGGAGAGTGCCAGGTTTCCCACAGCACTTCTGCCTTTTGTCTTTGCCAGCATGGTACGCATGGCGTGACTGGGGGTCGGATTCAGAGAAGGGAGAAGTACACTTGAAGTTCAGCCCGTCTGCCTGCTCCTTAGCCTTCTGGTTGTCCCATGGTGTTAGGTGCCGACCAGAACCCACTAGCAACCTGGGAGCTCCGTGTGGGGAGGCTGCAAGTGTGGTCTGGGCTCACCTCGGTCTCGGCTGGAAAGGCCTTCCTGGCCATACTCAGAATAGTTTGGAGCAGTCTCGGCTGTGAGGTGGTGACTAGTAAGTATGTCAACTGACTCACGTGGATGTGTGTTTCAGTCACCGCAGCCCGACTGGGTACGGGGCGCTGTGCTAGATGGAGGCAAGATTCCTGTCCGCAGCGAGCCGAGGTGTTGTAAGAGGGAAGGAACGTGGATGGCTTGGGATTGGGAGATATGGAGCTTGGGAGGGTGAGCAGGATGGGGCAAAGAGCCCTCCACACAGAGAATTGCTTGTGCATTAGCCCAGAGGCCTGGAATATTTTTCTTTCCCCTGGGAGGTGTAAGTATAACAGAGCGGTTCAGAGAAGGGGGAGGTGGCAGTGTCTTGGATTAATGGCGGCGGCAGCCACAGTAAGTTCTCAGTAAGCGGTTGGCTTTGGGTCAGTTCCTGTACTTGAAGGGGGTGCAGGATTTTGAGGGACCCTGTGTAGGGGACAGTAAGGGGGCACCAGACCATAGAGGGCCTTTAGGATGACGGGATGTTATCAAGGGCTAGGAAGGGTGGGGCCCACATTTTTGCATCAGTAGTTTTGGGTACTCACTCTTCAGTGCCATAGCGTGCGACGTATCTGCCTGCCTTTCCCCACACCACGTACAGTCAGGGTGGGTGAATCTGAGGACAGGAAAAGTGAGGTTAACCACCTGTTAGAAATCCGTCACTGACTTCTCTGCTCTTTGAGCCTCTGACAGGCCACATGTTGCTGAGAGCCGAGCATGTAATGTTCCGGATGCCTTGGAGCTGATGGTGATTGGGCGGCAGTGTCCAGAGGCTTGTATGTTTCTGGGAAGCATCAGTGTGGCAGTTTGACAATGCTGTGTAAAGCAGGCCAGGACGTTTGCATCTTCCCCTGCCTGTGGCCTGCCCACTTGGCCTGAGTTGAGGCAGTTGGGCTCTCCCTGATGCAGCCCAGATCTGCCTGGAGGATGGCTAGAGGGAAAGGAGCAGAAGGACCTCGCCTTGGTCAAGTCAACAGGCCCAAGAGGGTGTACATGTGTGGGTGTGTGTGGCCTCCAGGAGAAGCTGTTGGAAAGGCCGGTAGAGCTCATTCAGCATAGCTGAGGGCCACGGAGGGCCAGCCTGGCCTGGGGAAGACCCTTGTGGACCACAAAAGTCTTCATGGCTGGAGCTTCTGTGGTCTGGGGCTGTGGAGGGTCCCTTTCCAGTGCTAAATACCTGTATGTGGGTGGAGGCAGTATTCAGCAAGTAATAGGTTTGGGTTTTTTTTTTTTTTAATTAAACTTTTTATTTTGAGATAATTGTAGTTTTCTGTGCAGTTGTAAGAAAATACAGAGCTATCCTACGTACACTTTACCCAGTTTCCCCAGTGGTAACACCTTGTGAAATTATAGTGTAGTGTCAGAATCAGGATATTGACATTGATGCAGTCAAGGTGCAATTCATTTCCATCCTTCCAGGTCCCCTCACGCCACGCCTCCTGCCCTCCCTCCACTACTGCCTCTTAACCCCTGGCAGCCACGAATCTGTTCTCCATTTCTATAAATTACACATTTCAAGAATTTTATGTAAATGGAATCATACAACATGTAGTCTTTCAGATTTGGCTTTTTCCCTCATAATTCTCTGGAGATTCACCCAGATTATGTGTATCAAGTTTGTTTCTTTTTATTGCTGACTAGTATTCCATGGGGGGTCACGTACCAATTTCTTTAACCACTCACCCACTGAAGGACATCTGGGTTTCCTGTTTTTGGCTACTACAAATAAAGCTGCTATAACCATTCAGACATGTACAGTTTTTGTGTGAATGCCAGCTTTTGTTTTTCTGGAATAAATACCCAGGTGTGCAGTTCCTGGATCGTATGGTAATTGCATGCTTAGTTTCTAAAGAAACCGCTAAGCTTTTTTAGAGTGGCTGTACCATTTCATGTTCTCTCCAGCAGTGTGTGAGTGATAGACTTCACATTCTTGCCAGCATTTGGTGTTGTCTTAGTTTTGGCCATTCTGATAGGTTTATGTTGCTCATGGTTCTAAACAGATTGTTCTTTTTTTTACTATTGAGTTTCCAGAGGGCTTAGTACACTCTACTGGATACTAGCCTTTGTTGGGCGTGTGGTTTGCAAATATTTTTATCCCACTCTGTGACTTATCTTTTCACCCTCCTGGTAGGGCCTTTGCACAACAAAAGGTTTTAATTTTACGATCGATTTGTCAGTTTGTGTTTCATCTTTAGTTAATTTTTGTTTAAGATTGAGCTGTACTTATTTTTTGCCTGTGGATGTCCAGTGGCTTCAGCACCGTTTGTCAAAAGGCTGTCTCTCCTCCACTGAATTGCTTTAGCAACTTTCTCCAAAATTAAGTTGGACAGATTTGTGTGGGTCTGTTTCTCAGTTCTCTATTCTGGTTTTTTTGTTGTTGTTGTTGTTAAGAGAGGGAGAGAGGTGGGGGAAAAGGGGCAGAGGGAGAGGGAGAGAAAGAATCTCAGGCAGGCTGCATGCCCAGCACAGAGCCCAACGTGGGGCTCTATCTCACAACCCTGAGATCATGACCTGAGCTGAAATCAAGAGTCGGGCGCTTAACTGACTGAGCCACCCAGGCATCCCTCCATTCTGTTATGTTGATCTATGTATCTCACGTTCCACTAATATCACACAGTCTTGAATACTGTGGATATGTAATAAATCTTGTAATCGAGTAGATGAATTCCTCCCTCTTTATTCTTTTTAATTTTTAAAAAATTATTCTAGTTCCTTTGACTTTCCATTTAAATTTTAGAGTAATCTTGTTTATGTCTATAGGTCTTACTGAGCTTTTGATTAGTAATTGCATTAATTCTGTATATTAATTTGGGGAGAATTGGCATCTTAGAATCTTCCAGCCTATGAACATAATATGTTCCATTTTTCCATTTTTTTTAGATTTTCTTTGTTTTATTTCATCAGTGTAGTGTAGTTATTTTTAGCATGAAAGTCTTGTACATGCCTTGTTAGATTTACAACTAAATATTTCTTTTTTTAAAAAAAGATTTTATTTATTTATTTGAGAGAGAGAGAGCAAGCATGAGCAGGAGAGGGACAGAGGGAGAGGAAGAAGCAGACTCCCTGCTGAGCAGGGAGCCTGACTCAGGACTCCATCCCAGGACCTTGAGATCATGACCTAAGCCAAACACAGATGCTCAACCAATTGAGCCACCCAGGTGCCCCGGTATTTCATTTTTTTAAGCGATGGTAAATAGTATTATATTTTTAATTTTGATGTCCACATATTCACTGCTAGTATATAGAAATACCGTTGATTTTTGTATACTGATCTTACATCCTGCATCCTTGTTGAACTCACTAGTTCTAGGAGTTTTTAAAAATAGATTCCTTATTTTTCTACATAGAAAATTATGTCATCTGTAAACATTTTATTTTTTCTTTGTGATGTACATGCTTTTTATGTCTTTTCTGCCTTACTGAACTGGCTAGAAATTCTAGCACTGTAGTTGTGAGAGTAGACATCATTGTCTCGTTCCTGCTCTTAGAGGAAAAGCATTTCATCTTTCCTCGTTTCTTAAATTTCACATATGGGTGAGATCATGTGATATTTGTGTTTCTCTGACTGACTTATTTCACTTAGCATTATACTCTTTAGCTCCATCCATGTTGTTACAAATGGCAAGATTTCATTCTTTTTTATGGCCGAGTAATATTCCATTGTACATATCTATATCCATAGATACAGATAACGTTTCTTGATCCATTTGTCTGTCAGTGGACACTTGGGCTGCTTCCATCGTTTGGCTGTTGCAAATAAGGCTGCAGTAGACATAGGGGTTCATGTATCCCTTTGAATTAGGGGTTTTCTAATTTTGGGGTGAATTTGGATAGTTCTGTTTTTAATTTTTTGAGGAACTCATCTGAGATTTCACTTCGTTTCTGAAGGGTATTTTCTCTGGGTATAGGATTCTGGATTGATGGTTTCTTTTAGTGCCTGAAAAGTATTGTACCACTTGCCTCTGGCCTCCAAGCTTCCTGATGAGAAGTCCACTGTTAACATGTTTGGTTTTCTCCTGTCCATAAGCTGTTACTTTTCTTTGGCTGCTTTCAAGATTTTGTATTTGTCTTTAGTTTTCAGAAATTTAATTTTGATGTGTCTTGGTGTGGATTTCTCTGTTTATCCTTTGGAGTTTACTCAGCTTCTTAAATTTAATATTGCCTTTCTTGCCAAATTTGGGAAGTTTTCAACCATTGTTTCTTTGAGTGCTTTTTTTCACCTTACTCCCCTTTTCTCCTTCTGGGAGTCTGATGACACAGATGATAGATCTTTTTCATTGTTCCACAGGTCTCTAAGACTCTATTCTTCTCTTATTTCTTTTAGTCTGTTTTCTCTCTGTTGCCTGATTGGGTAATTTTTTTCTTCTTTTTATTTTAAGATTTTATTTATTTGACAGAGAGAGAGAGATTGAGCACATGAGCAGGGGGAGTGGGAGAGGGAGAAGCAGGCTCTCCACTGAGCGGGGAGCCCGATGCAGGGCTCCATCCCAGGACCCTGGGATCATGACCTGAGCTGAAGGCAGATGCTTCACTGGCTGAGCCACGCAGGTGCCCTTGATTGGGTAATTTCTATTATTTTTCTTCCAGTTCACTGATTCTTCCCTTGGTTCTCATCATTCTTCTGTTGGGCCCATCCCTTCAGCTTTTTATTTCATTTATTGTATTTTTTAGTTTCAAAATTTCCATTTGGTTTTTATATCTCCCAGTTGTTTTTTTAATTGTTGTTTGTTTTGTTTTTTTTTTTTTTGCTGGGGTTTTCTGTGTTTCCATTTATTCCAAGCATGTTTATAATTTCTTGTTGAAACATTTCAGCGTGGCTGCTTTAAAACCTTCATCAGGTAATTCTGACATGTCTGTCACTGTGGTGTTGGCATCTGTTGATTGTCTTTGTTTATTCAGTTTGCACCCTTTCTGGTTCTTACTATGCTGGTGATTTTTTTGATTGAAACTTGGATATATTTGTGTTATTTTAGGGAACTGTGAATTGTTCTAGTCGGCTTTTTCTTTTTTTTTTTTAAAGATTTTATTTATTTATTTGACAGAGAAAGACAGCCAGCGAGAGAGGGCACAAGCAGGGGGAGTGGGAGAGGAAGAAGCAGGCTCATATCGGAGGAGCCTGATGTGGGGCTCGATCCCCTAACGCCGGGATCACGCCCTGAGCCGAAGGCAGATGTCTAACCGCTGTGCCACCCAGGCGCCCCTCTAGTCGGCTTTTTCTGACACTGTTCCAGTGGGGATAGGGGTTGGGGGGCCACCATCTTTTACCTTGAGGTGGAAGCAGAAGTCCAGGCTGCCCGCTAGACCCGCTGACACCTGACGGGGGACATTCCTTGTTACTGTGGACCAAGGCTGAGAGTTCAGCTCCCCCGTCTTCCTGACTCTATACCAGCAGGGAGAGGAAGGGGGGCCTTGTTACTTCTGGGTGGGGGCAAAAATCCCACCTCCCTGCCTGGCCTCCCAACACCTTCCTGATAGGGGTGCTGGTGCGCCTCTTAGCTGCCAAGGGCAGGTAGGAAGCCTTTGCTGGCAGGGGTGGGGCTGGGGCTGAGTCTTCCCTGTCATGTCTGGCTGGAATAGAGCAGTTATCGTCTAAGAATATTCTATCTTACCAGGTTGTTCCTTCCCTGGTTCTTCAGCTAGAGAGAGCAGTTTTTATTGAGGCTTTTATTTGTTTGTACCCGTTGGCACTTCCCAGTTGCTCATTCTTCCAGTACCTGGTCTGGGACAGTGAGACAAAAAGAGAAGCCAGGGTGCACATCTCCATATTGTTTTTGGGTCTCAGGGTCCCCAGCCCTCTTCTCTCCCACCTTCTTTCCACCTTGCAGAGCCTCCTTAGGTTTTTCTTATATACAGTGTCCAAGGTTTGATTTGTACTTAGTAGGAGGAATGGGGAAAATTAACGTCTACCCGTCTTCCAGGAAGCAGAAGTTTCAAGTAACCATTTTTGGAAGGCCTTTGAACTGAGGAAGACACCCAGACCACCAGCAGCCTCTTCCCAGAGACCAGCCAGAAGTACGGCCTCTGGTTATTGGGTTTATGAGGGAAGGCTGAGGTTGTTTGTTTAAAGATTGTATTTATTTATTTGACAGAGAGCGAGCAAGCACAAGCAGGGGGAATCTGCAGGCGGAGGGAGAGGGAGCCCAATGCGAGGCTCAGTCCTAGGACCCTGGGATCAAGACCTGAGCTAAAGGCAGACGCCTGACCGACTGAGCTACCCAGGTGCCCCTAGAGCACTTGTTTCTTGCCCTGTGCCCTCCATTGGCCCAGCCTTCTCACTTTTCAGGACAACCTGCCCACCTGGAAGGGTCCCCTTTGGGGTGGTGTGTCCAAGAAGGACCTGGCAAAGCGAGGCAGGTGCTGGCAGCCCCCCTGGTGTGCGGCACACAGGACCAGCACACACAAGGCCTGAGTAGGTGTTGAGTCAGTAACAGTGCTGGTGATGGGTAGTGGTGAGACTGTGGCCAGGTCCTCTGTGTTAGTCCCTCACATCTCCAACTGCTCCTTCTGGGGAAAGGTCAGGTAGATGTGGCTGCTAATATGAAGTCTCCCCAAAGCCCTGTGGTCAGAGACCAGGAGAGTAGCACACAATCACGGCTAAGCAGAAGTGGAGTAGACACGGCCTTGTTGTCTAACCTCCTGATTTCACACCTCAGGGAACTGCAAGCTAAGAGGTGAAGTGGGGAAGTCACCTGGCCCAGGACCACCCCCTGGCCCTGACCTTTCCATCTTGTGCATGTGTGTCACTGCGTGGTGTGAGAGATGCTGAGTGAGTGTGCCTGGCTGCTTGGGGAATGGCTGGGCCCCGCTGGGCTGGTATTTGCTAAGAAAACAGACCTTACTCTCTTTACTTCTGTTTTCTGAGACAGAATTTCATTCTACATCCCGCACGGCTCTCCTAGGTCGTGTCCCTCTAACCCTAAGTTCCGTGCCAGCACCCACTGCCCATGTTTCATCAAAACCAGTCCCTCACTTCCTTCCCTCAGCCCTCTCCATACCCCTTGCCCGAAGCTCCTACTACTCTGTTCACTTTCATGGGGAAAAGCCAGAACTTCCCCTGGGGGCCTAGAAGACTCTGCAGAAGCCAAGAAAAAGGAGTGTTCTTGGCTTACCCAGAATGCTGTGTGACCTCTGGCGAGTGACCTTCCCTCTCTGAGTCACAGATTCCACAGCTATAAAATGAGGTGGTGTGACAGGGCCCCAGTTTGGAAAGTGTTGAAAAAAGTATGTTAAGAGGACCCCCTAAAGCTTTCCCAGAGATGAGTCATGTGTGTAAACAGCAGGCAGAGGGTTTGGGTTTTAATTTGTATTACTGCCCTCCAAAGGGTAGTGGACAAATTGGCTTGATTGTGCCTTTTCCAGCTGCTTCTCACCAGCCGGGTATGGCTGAAAAGGGAGGTGGAGGCAGAGTGTCTGTCTGGTGCTTCAGCTCATGTTGAGCTCCTTCGGTCAGGGTGTTGGGGGATGGGGGACTCTTCATTAAAAAAAAATAGCTCACATTTGTTATGCACTTAGAGACCAAACACTGTGCTTAATGTTTTTTTCTCCATAATTTTTTGAGATTTAATTTACATACTATAAAATTCAGCCTTTTAAAGTGTACAATTTAGTGGCTTTTAGCATATTCACAAGGTCGTTCAACCATCTCCACTTTCTAATTCCAGAACATTTCCATCATCCCACAAAGAAACCCCATACCTGTTAGCAGTCATTTCCCGTTTCCCGTTCCCTCCACGTCCTGGCAACCACTATCTGCTTTCTGGTTCTGTGGATTTACCTATTATGGATTTTTTTGTGGAAGCCGAAGCAAACAGTATATGGTCTTTGGTGTCTGTGTTCTCTCACTCAGCGTAATGTCTTCAGGGTTCGTCCGTGTCACCGTGGCTGATAATATTCTGTTGTATGGGTGTGCCCCATTTTCTTACCCTCTCATCTGTTGATGTACACTGGGATTGTTTCTGCCTTTTGGCAGTTGTGAGTACTGCTGCTGTGAACATTCAGGTCCAGGTTTTTATTTGAGCCACCTGCTTTCAGTCTTCTCGGGTGTATATACCTATTGTGGAGTTCTGGGTTGAGTGGAATTCTGTTTAACTCTTTGAGGAAGTGCCAGACTTTCCCACAGCAGTTGCACCATTTTATATTCCTGTGCTGTGTTATACTTGCATTACCTCATCAGTCCTCACATAAGTCTCACAAGGTGTAGCTGCGATTACCGTCACCCCCACCTTTCAGATGGGACAGTTGAAACCCACACAGGAAGTTGATGATTCTTTGGCTCGTGCTAGCTGTGCTCACTAAAGCAGTGTCTCTTCTCCCAGGCCCTGTTTTATACGATCAGAATGAGGGCTTTTGACTGTCTTTGCGTGCAGCACACAGTGGTGGGTACTCAGTGGTGATTGAAAATGCCTTTGTTTCTTGGTCAGGAACTTGAAGGAGGCGTCTGTGTCATAGGAGTTCCTGTACTTGGTGGTTTTTCAGGGTCCTGCTGGGTTCAGTGTCCCGTTTTCCACACCAGATGCTGCAGACCGCTCAGGACTTACTCCCAAACGTCTTTCTTGGGAGACTCGGCCTGTGGCTGGGGAATGAGATGCCTGGTGTGTGCTAAGCAGAGGTGACTTCTGTTTCCAGGGAGCACTGATCTTTAACTTGACCATCGAACCTGTTCTCTCTCTGGTCCAAGGCCACTGATGACCTGTTTTTTCTCCTCCAGGCAAAACCTATTTATGGTGGCTGGCTGCTCCTGGCTCCAGATGGGACTGACTTTGACAACCCAGTGCATCGGTCTCGGGTAAGGTCCTCAGAGTGCATTCTTGCGGTGGGAGGGACTGGAGAGGTGCCCATCTAAGGGCAAGTCGACAGAGTGGAAGAGGGGGATGGGGAGTTGAACAATGGATCCTGGGATGGCAGGATCAGCAGGGAACCCCCATTTGGCAAACTTGTCGGTCCTACAGGAAAAGTCTCTGGTGCTAGTTGTGCCGGGTCCGCTCTTCAAAAGAAGATGCTCTCACGTTGTGTCTCCTGTTCATGGGTCAGCTTGACGGCAGAAACAGTTAAATGTAAAAGGCAGAAGAGCAGTTCAGCAGACATTTGCGTTCTGCTAATTAGGCTTCCAGTTCCCTCATTCCCTCCCTTCCTCATCCCATCTCTCTTCCCTCCAGTCCTCCCTGGCTAAGGGCTCAGCAAATGAGCACTTGTGAAGGGATGACAGACCGGAGGGCCAACTCTGTTTTTGCCCCATCTCTCCGGGGCGCCCCAGCCCAGGGTGGGTCCCTGTGGTGCACAGGTTGCTGGGAGCAGCCCAATCTCAGCTGGAGCATGGAGATGATGAAACCGACATTGTCCCTAACCAGTGGTCCTTTCCTCTACCAGGGAGCCCCTTTGGATGACTCCAGTTAAAACACCCATCTTTTCTTTCCGCACGTTTTTTCCAGGTGCTGCTGCCCATACCCTGTAAATTGCTCCAGCTCCTCTCCCCTCCCGTCCCCTGCTCCCTGAGAGCCTCCACTCTGCCTCTTGATCTCTTCTGCCCCTGGCCTGAATGTTGCAGTCTAGGGTGGGGGTCATGGTGCCCCACAGACCTTGTATTATGTCCGGGATCTTTAGGATTACTTGTGGTATGGGTTTTGACTTTGGAGATATTACTATCTTTAAAGGAGCCTTGAAATGTTTCTCAGGAAGACTTCAGGTGGCCTCTTCCTGGACACCCAGTGTGGAACCAGCCATCTGCAGGTCCTCTTTCCTTGGCTATCTGAGCGTCCTGTTCCTGCCATCCAGACAGGAGGACAGCAGGGGTGACGGTATTCCAATGCCTGCAGTAACCAGGGAGCAGCCCGCTTTCCTGTTTTATATTTGGGTCATGCAGATTTGCCATTTCCAGCTTCTGATGGGAAAAACGTTATTCTGAATGATATAATTCTGGCCCAAAGCAAAGAGATGTGATAGTTCTTGTGCCTTATTCCCAGTGAAAGTATGAATTTTGTTGGGCTTTTTGAAATGTTGAAAACAGATCATGGATCCTCATGGTGATCTTTGGGATTCGGGGACCAAGAGTCTCTTGTTCTGGACATGTTTTCCCCCCACAAAAAGGAAAGCGCATACTCTCGTGGTCCCTTCTGTTCTTTTGTGAGTGCATTTGGGCCCCCGCTGGCCCACAGTGGCCTGTCCTTTGGTTGAAGAGTAGAGGGGCACCCTTTGCCAGTTGATCACTCCTGGGACATGAGAATCATTCCCACAGGTCTCCCTCCTTCTCACTTTTGATTTTTCTTAGCTTGTTCACTCTCAGCAAACACTGAAGCCTGGCTGTCTTTTTCCCTATCTCCTACTGCCTGTGGGTCATCAGAACAGCCCTTTTTTAGCAGTTTCCTTGATTTCGTCAGAAACGGGGAATCCGTGCCTGCCATTCTCTGTTTATTCCATATTGTACCGTACAGTTCGTCAACTAAATATCAACACGTTTGTGATCATTTCCGTGCTGGGTACATAGAGAATCCAAGAAGGTGACCAGGATGCCACCTCTGCTCTTCAGGAGCCTGCCAGTTAAAATAAACCAGGCATCTCATGAAATCTCCTGTGGAAAAACACTGGGTGGTTTGGGTCTCTCCCCTGGCCCAGTGCCATCTAACAAATTACTGTTCTTTTGCCCTGGGTCGCTCTTTTCTTGCCATTTGCCCCAGAAATGGAAGCTGTGGAGCCCGTTTTCCTTTGACAGGTTGTGAGACCCGGGGACGCAGCAAGCGGAGGTCAGGGCCAGAGCCCTCTAACCACCCACTCTGTGCTCCATTGCAGAAATGGCAACGGCGCTTCTTTATCCTCTACGAGCACGGCCTCTTGCGCTACGCCCTGGACGAGATGGTGAGTGTCCTGCGCCCACTCTCTGACTCGAGCCTCCCACAGGCCCCCTTCTTCGTGTCTGCGTGTGTGTCATCTGGAAGCACAGCGGTGTGTGCTCTTGCTTGGGCTTCTTCTGGGAGCCCGGAATTGAAGAACTTGTGGCGTCTGGTAGAGTTGGCCCTGAAAACCCAGACATTTGGTTTGAGGCGTCGTTCGTGGTGACAGGTGAGAGTAAGTAGTGAGGAAGGAAGACACTTCCGTTCTGGGCTGACAGGCATCAGATCGGCCAGAACACTGCTGGTTAGAGAAGCAGAACAGGCTGTGGGCCCGCAGCGGCAGGTGGGGGCTGGCCCTGGGCGCACATGGAGGCTGAGCACGCAGGTTCCTGTGCTGTAGCCCCAGGACTGCGCTCCATTCCATTGCTGCAGGTGTTCGCGCTCATCCCGTTGGACCTTTAGAGGTCTCCTGGTCACTAAGCTAGGGCATAGGGCTCCTTCCTGCCCTGCCACCCACCTGGTTTGCTTTCTGCTTCCTGGACTGGCCGGATGCATGTTTACTGTTCTTGGTCCAGAGGTGAAGCTGAAAACCAACCGGGGGGAATGTTCTGGCCTTTCTTTTTCTATCCATTTTGCCTCCTGAGTTTTTCTCTCAAGGAGATTGGTCTCTCCTAACTAATCTAAAGTCTGAACAAATTCCAAGCTTTATAAAGGATCAAAAATGGAAGATTTCAGCATCTTTTCCTGTTCCATTTGAGTTTGCGAGTGTGTGTGTGCATTTATGTGGGCAGCATTTTTAACTGGGGCCGTCCTAGAAAATCTAGACATACCCTGTAAAATAGGCTGACCCCTTCCCATCCAGAGTTCGTTGTTTTGCTACAGGAGTGAGAGCAGGGTTCTGGAACTGTGTGCAGAGAGATAACTGTCCTCTCCGAGGACCTTGTAGACTGTTGGGTCACTTGGATTTTAGGGCGATCATTACAGCTGTTGTGAACAGGCCACAAGCGAGTCCATTCTCACAAGGGAGTCCTAATCTTGGTGATGTGATGCTTCCTGTGTTTCGTTTCTCACGTGAATTAATGGATATGACATTTAGGTATGGCATTAATAGATGTGATACTTTCTTCTGTCTCAACTATCATCTCATTGGTTCCTTCTTAAAAATAATTTTCTACCTTCTCATTCTTCCTGGTGAGTATATTTATACAGTGTAGCAGGCCACAGAGGGTGTTTGCCCTGGAAGCATCTGTGGTTCAGAGTAGATTCAGGTGAGCACCAGTAGGCTGGTAGAATTCACTAGAAATAGGCACAGGGGGCTGAGTCCCTAGGACACCCATTCCTTCAGGGAAAGGAAGCAGGCCTGGAGGCAGACCCAGCACTGCCCTCCATGTTCTCCCGACGTGGCCATCAGATAAGCGGTAGCCCTGGGTGGGAGTTGGGCTCCTCCGAGCCTTGAAGTTTACTTTGTCCTCCTGTGCCTGCCTGACTTGTTCTTAAGTCCTGCAGAGACTAATGGTAGAGAAGGAGCCTCGGAGGTCACTGGATTACATCCAGGCTGGGCTGGACCATGAACCTTCCCGAAAAATAGAGTTCCCTGGACTTTCCTTGGAGACCAATTATTCTGGTCAGGAAATCTTTCTTTCCGTCTAACTGGAGTCCAGTACGGTCTTTTGCTCCCTTCAGCTCTGTTGCACAAGCACAGAGAGAGGGTGGTGACCATGGACGCCGTTGTGTCTGCACAAATGCACGGCACAGGCTGCATCCCAAGAGCCGCTCCTGAATAATTGAGGCTGTTGGGCCATGAGTACTGACACCTTGCAGTACATTTTGGTCTCCCAGCAACCTAAATGTTGGTTGGGTATTATTTCGTGGGGTGCTGGGGCAGAGGTGGGACTGTGCCAGCGATGTGGGAAAGGAAGCCCCAGGAAAAACTTGGACTGCAGAGAGGGCATTGTGGGAGACGACCAGAGTTAAGAGTTTGGTGCCATGGTCCACTTTCTGGCGGATGACCTTGGAGCTGAAGAGACTGACCTGGTGTGCCAGTTAGTGTTGAAACGCCCAGACTGTGGGCGGTTCAGATACTCTGCATCTCCAGGGAAGACAGTGGCATTATTTCTGGGAGTGAAGAAAGACTGTGGCAGTTGCATTGAAATTCCTTTAAAGCAACATTTCAGGCCTGTGGGAGTTTTCCCTGTTGTGTTAGGAAAGTCCTGTGGGGAAAGTTGCAAGGCAGCATCTGGGCTGGGTGATGGGGGTCGTCCAATGCTACAAGCTGCCCAGGTCAGCGTTGGCAGCCACTGCCCTGAGCCTTGCAGGTGGCCTCTGGAGGGGCCGCTCCCACCCTAGGGGTCTGTATCGGGCCTTGTTCTCCCTCGCCACTCCCTGGATGAGCACAGTCCGGAATCCTGGAGCTCCAACCCAGAGGTCAGCTTTCCTGGTGCCTAGACACCTGCCGCTCCCTGGCCAGCAGGGTCCTGAGACCTGGAGCGGGAGACCTTTTCAGGCAGGCTCGTGTGTGAACTGAATGCAGCCATGCTGAGAGTGTTCCCTGAGAAAACCCAGACGTAGAGCCACAGTCCTCAGCTGGGCACCACTGTGCTTCCCAGGGCCACCTGGCAATATCTGGAGCCTTCTTTGACTCTCACAGCTGTGCAGGGGTGAAGGAGGTTGCTATGGACATGTATGGGTGGAGGCCAGGAGTGCCGTGATGCACAGGACAGGTCTCACAACAGGGAATGATCTGGCCCCAAGTGTCAGCAGTGCCGAGACTGAGAAAACCTTCATGATCCGCTCAGTGGCTTATTTAATTTTTTTTTCTAATTTTTAAAAAAATTAAAATATAAGTTTGACTTGCGTTCTTTTCACCCCAATTCTTAAGGTGTGGAAGGACTCAGCTGTCTGATTTCCTGGGCATGAGGGAGGTGAAGGGGCAGGGTTAGCCAGCCGGCTGGCGTGGTAAGTGCCAGGCATGGCATAGAGGTGGGTTTGTTGCTGGCGTGGAGGGGTTTCTGTCGGGTGTCCCTGCATATCAGGTGAGCGCAGGGCTAGCAGAATTGCTTATATGCGTGGCTCTTACCTAGGGAGCTCAGAGCGCCATGCTGTGTAACGGCCCCGTCCTGGTGCTGGGCTCCAAGAGCAGCCGCTCTGGGCCGCCTGTAGCCACCGCTGACCCTCCCACTGCTGCGAGCGCCCAGGCCTTCTCCCCGCCCCTCCTTCCCCCAGGTGCTCCACGGCTCCTCAACTGCATGTAATACATTATAGCATTTTATGGCTGGGCTGCTCCTTTAACACTTAGTCACAATCTGTTTCAAATTGTTACTTGACTTTTATACAATATTGCTATTTGTTTTCATTGGTTTAAATGTTATCTTACCAACAACTAGAATGTAACTTTTTTTTTTCATTGTTGGGCCCCCTGATAATTCTTGGTTCTCTCTGTATTGTCTGGCCTGGGGCTTGGATGGCACAGACCTAGTAATAGTAAGTATTTGTTGAGTTGAACTAACCAACTTCGTAAATGCGTTGCTGTAGAGTTTCTGCTCTCAGTGTGGGGAGAAGGTGAGACCTGGGGTGTTTCCTGGAGAGGGTTTAGGTATGTTGTGTGTTGTCCCCCTTACTGGTCCCTCCAGAAGGCTCCAGAGAGCAGATTGGGGAAGATTGTCCTGGGCCCCCTTGGCTGGGACCAACATGGGCATGGCGGTTGTCAGGAGTTCCCAGGAGGAGGGGGGGGCTGGAATCCCTGGGTCAGTGCCCGCCTTGAGGGCTACTTCGAGAGGCTTTTAGGCTGAGAGACTTCTGCTATTTCTGGAGCCTTCAGGCCTAGTCTGGCTCAGGGGCTGACTATTGCCTTTCTCTTCCAGGCAGCTCTGAGATGGGTCTAACCTCTGGGAATCACTTTTCCTTTTTTGGGAAATTTCTTTCTCGATACACCCACGTACCCTGTAACTGGTGGGTGTGGAGGAGAGGCAAATTTCCCAAAAAAGGAAATTTCCCAAACACAGGCTGAGGTGAGGTGGGCTCAGGGCAGCCTCACAAAGTGGGAGCCTGAGCAGTTTGGCTGGGCCCCTGGTTTTCAGGATTGGACGGAGTAAAGAATCTAGAAACCCAAACAGCTCCCTCTCTCCTCTGCTGTTGTTTCTTCCTCTGTAATCTGCCCATTGTACCAAATTCTCTCTTTGAGCTTTTGGGGACCGATGTAAGGCTGAGGTACTGGTTTCATCAGAGCCCAAAGTCATTAGAAGGCTTTCTCAGAGAAGAGCAACTACAGAGGGGGTGTGGGGCCAAGTCATAGGTGGAGCATGCTGGGCCCTGAGGCTTTGGGGCTCTGCGTTGGGACTGGACCTGGTGAGTTGTGGGCAGTCTGGTCATTTGCTTTCATGTTCTCTTCCTTCCCTCCCGGAAGCCAGGCAAAAAGATGGTCTCAGGTTTTTGTGTTTTGTTTTTAAATCACAAGCTATATATAACACAGCGTACCGTTTCAGCCATTTGTAAGGGTGTGGCTCTGTGGCATCAAGCACATTGCCACTGCCGTGCAGCCATCACCCCCCTGGGTCTGCAGAGCTCCTCATCTCGCACAGCTGAAGCGGTGCCCACTGAGCGCTGGCTCCCCACCCTCTCTCCCCCCCCACCCTGTGGCTGGCAACCCCTTTCTTCTTCCTGTCGCCACGATTCTGATGACTCTAGGTACCCAGATAAGTGGAGTCACACAGTATTTGACTTCCGCGTCTGGCTTATTTCACTTAGCATAATGTCTTTAAGGTTGATCCATGTTAGAGCACATGTCACATCTCCTTTTTTTTTTTTTTTTTTTTAAATATGGTGGTCTAATGGTGTTGAACGCTGTCTGCTCTGAAACAAACTGACCCTGGGTTTCTCCGCCCTGGAAACCACGGAGGGATTGTACCTATGTTTCCATGGAGAGTGTGTGGTATTAAGGGTCACCTTTCCCTGTGTGGGGCTTCTCTCCATTCTTTGCCTTGAGCGTCAGGCCAGACCAGAGCTGTGTGACTCGGTAGGGACTGTGCTGCCAAGGACCCTTAGCTTAGTTCACATCCTCAGACATAATCGGGAAAACACTTCTAGTCCATGTGTTCAGGCCTTTTTCAGGGGCAGCCGTGGGTTTGTCCATCCCCCAGAATGCCACGGTCCAGCTGGCACAGTTATGCTGGGGTATCTGTGCTTGGAGCGTCTGTCTTTGTGCTGAGAGGTGAGCTTAGTGGGGACATTCTTCAGAGGATGCCAAGTGCTGGCAGGTTAGGGTTGTGGCTCCTTTATAAGGGTTTGCTTCCTGTAAGATAGAGTCCTGGACGTTGCTTTGATCTCAGGACCTTTGCCCACTTCATTCTTGACAAGTTTCAGCTACTTTGGGTCTGTGTCAAAGCCCTGTATAGTACCCAAGGCCACAGGAGGGGTGGCACAGCTCGGCCCTACTCTCTTTAGGAACCGTCTCAAAGGTGCTTTTGCTGTGTCCCCCATACCATCTGTTTGCAGACATTCCCCTGTCTAAGAAGCTCCTGAGGGCAACGTTTCCGCAGTTTAAGTCACCACTCCTTGGGATTTTTAGGCAGCACTAATGTTTGAGAACCTCTTCTGTAAGCTCTGGCTTTGCTTCTTCCTCACTGGGCGTTTTTCTAGGCAGAGGCAGGCTGATGTGTCTGATTCGTTGGCAACCAGTGTGGCTGTCGTGTCCATAGCAAAGAGCTGCGGGGCAGAAACACATGGCCACAAGGAGGTGCCTCTCGTGGGGAAGCACACAGTCCGTTGGGACCCACATGAATGAAACCGTGATGTGCGTACTGTTCAAGACAGTGGGTCATTTGGGGAGTCAGAGAAGCCTTCTGAAAGGAGAGAGGGAACATTGGCCACCTTCCTGCTTGTCACAGAGATTGTGGAGGAGCAGCGTGCTTGGCCCAGTGCTCTGTTGGCTCTTCAGGCACGATCTCTAAGGTGGTCCTCTTGATAGTGTTGTATCCATTTCATAGATGAAAAAACTGAGGCCCAGAGATATGGTGGGGGTCGCTCAACTTCTGAGCGACAGACTGCGCTTTGTAAACAGGCAAGATGCCTTCTGGGAGAAGGAGAGTGTCTTTTCCCCCGTGGTCCCGTCCTTCACTGTGTCAAGCACTGGCCCACTCCGCCAGCATCTGCTACCCGCGCGCGGGAAGGGCATGGTACTGGCCAAGGGCCAGGCGGGGCTCTCGGCAGCCTGCCCACCCCTCAGGTTTGTCTGTAGCCACAGACTGGCAGCGAGAGTAGTTTCCCTTGTGTGTTCAAGCCAGTCAAACTAAACCACCTTCAGACCTGCAGTCCGGGTAGACCGACGTGCCCTGGAGAGGCGTAGACTCGGACAGCCTTCCTCTGTCTGTCCCGAGAGGCAGAGACGCTTCCTCAGATGCGGGGAACCTTCCTGTGCGAACGGGAGGGGTGAGATGGCAAACCCGAGAAGATATTTTATGGATTAGTCTCATGTTTTTAGATTTATTTTTAAATCTGCCGTGTGTTCAGCCTTGCTTTGGCCTTCATTCTTTTCCACACGGTCTCGGCTTCCAGGAAACAGAGGCAGGCCTGCTGTGTCAAGGTGCCAGGAGCCGGAAGGGTGTAGGGAGAGTGTTGGTTTGGGAGTACAGTAAATGTGGGTTTTGATCCACTTCCTCTGTTCTGGTGGGGCGGCCTTGGGCAGGGCCCTCTTCGCTGCCTGCTTTCCCACCCTCCCCTCCTCTGCTCCGCTGCTCTTCACTATTCTTGCGCTTGCTGTGGTAATACTGGTAGTTTCAAAAATGAACTCTGAACTTGGAAGTGTTTCCTCACCCAGCCTCTTGAGGAAAATCGGGAGCCCTCAGAGAGGGGAAACCGGCCCTGAGGCGCTGCGGATGCACCGCCTTGCGCTGGGGTCTGTGGCTGCTGGCACACAGGGTTGGGAGACCTCTGACTTTAAGTGGAGATCTGCACAGAACTTTCCTACAAGGTTTAAAATGGATCCAGTCTAGTGCTACTTGAATTAAGGTAGTGAAATAATCCCAACCCCTCCTTCACCAGTCCCCCAGCTGTGCTGATGGATATGCCTTGACTGGAGAGACCTCCTTCTGTGGCAGAATTATCCAGGTGTCTGAAGGCCGAGGCCACGTGCCGGCACGGACAAGTGATCTCTTCTTGTGTCAACTATGTAATTAACTTATTTTTCCAAAATAACTTTATTAAACATCTGCAGAAGTCGTGTTTTGCTAACGTGGGCTGATGTGTGGACAGTACTCCTCTTTCCGGGTTAACTTGGAGGCCCACATAGGGGCTGGTGTTTGCAAGGGGAAGTGGCAAGCATCAGGGAGGCAGGAAGTGAGCCACTGGCAACTCTGGGTGTGTAGAAGGTGATTCCAGGGTGTTGAGGTGCTCTGCCGCCACCTGCCTTAACTTTCTGGACATGTGGGGCTTTGATGAGTCTCTTATCCTATCTTTACTTAATCACGACAACTAAAAATAGTTGTCCTCTCTTTGGGAGTGACATTTGAACAATTCCTTGGCTGGAGGGTGAGGCACTAGTGCAGTCCTGGTGGAGTCTGTGTGGTTGTTCCTTGGCAGCAGGGAGTGGATGACACAATCAGGGACGGGTCATAGGAAGGACCCTGTGGTTGGCCTCTGGGTGTCCTGCTAGCCGTTTTGCCTTAGAGTATCTCTGGGCCAACCTTAAGTTATTTTGAAATGTTGACATGATTGAGCAGGGTATGGCATAGATGAACCCAGATGGCATTGGGAACTCTTCCCAGCTGACAGTGGAATCCTCTTGTCAAAAGGTCGGGGGTCAGTGGTGAAGTTTACAAGTGCTGCACACCATTTTCCCTTAAGTTTGATTCACTGTGATGCATGAGACTTCACCCATTAGAAAGAAGCACGTAGACGCAGGGACATTTTCTTTGTGTCTCTCTGGGACCCTCAGTACAGACATTGTTCTCTGGAATCAGGACCAGACTTTAAGATCCTCCCCTCCTCTCTTTTAAAGTAAGTCAGGGAGGAGCTTAGGTCTTGTTAAGACATTTGAGCCTGGCATTATTACAAAGCACAGCATTCTGCCTCTGGTAGCTTTTTCTTGTCATTTTTTGTCATTTACAACTCTGTATGCTGGCCCGGGTGACATATCTCACACATGAAACAGCTGTGGCATGGAAGCCACCAGTGGTGAACCATGGGGCTGTTTGGATGAAAAACAGAGCAGACTCTGTTGTGGCAGAGGGGTTTCCAGAGATGACCCGGTCCGGACCTCCGTTTTATGGGTGGGGAAACCCAGTGCAGGAGTCAGTAGTCTGACTGTGGGGGCTCAACCAGTAGGTGTGGGCTAAGCAGCCAGGTTCTCCAGTTGCCTGGTCCTGACCTGCAGCCTATGGGCTGCCCTGCGGGGAGTGGAGTAGGTGGGGAGGGAAGGGCTACTTCATATACAGGGGCCTGAGAGCGGTGTGGTGTGAATGTTTTATGCTCCCAGAGTTAGAATCTGAGCGCTGTAGAGGAAAGAATTAGAGGACATGCAGGAATGGGTGGGTAGAGGGGGTGAGGTAGACAGGAACAAATAAATACTTGTCAAGTGCAGTAGGAAGTTTTTGCAGGTAACCCTGAGTCATTCACAAGAACCAAGAGAATTCACAGGTACCACTCCCACATGGGGCCAGGTCAGCTGGGGACCACCCCCCCCCCGTCCCTTCTCTCTAGGACACTTAGGCCATGTGGGTCTCCCTCTGTATGACAGTGAGCAGCTCAGGACGGGGCCTGGTATTTGCCTGCACACATGGGACATTAGGTAACATACCCAGGTGTGGGCAAAGCTGACTGGGTGGGGAGTGGGTCTACTGTCCCCTTGGCTCTGGTGCTTGACTCTCTGCTGTAAACATTTTAAGAAGTCCTCCCACTGAGAACCCACGTTCTTTGCCTTTCATTCAGCACTGAGGAATTGGCGACCTTGTGTTGCCCAGCAAGTGCCTTTCCATCTCACTGGGACCATCCGGTGTGCTTACCTTCCTTCCCAGTTACATAAGTGGTGAGTCAGGGACAGCAGAATAGTCATTAGCTGCCTGCCTGTATCCAGTGTCTGTGAGCCATAATGAGGTACCCATGTTCTTGTCTCTGCCTCCCCCGGTGTGCCTGCAGGTATGAGTGGGGAAGCTTCTCGATGCCCATGATTAATTAACAGGGGAGGCTGAAGACGGTTTTATGGCCTGTTGGCCACTTGGGTGTCATCTGCCCAGCCCTTTGCGTGTGCACGGCTCTGTAGTGACAGGAGGAGGTGATGGGGGTGGTTGGTGCAGCAGTTCTGTGGAGTTTTGGAGGGATCTGTGGCCCTCGCTCTGTGCTGGGATCGCAGCCAAGGATGGGCTGTGATTGGCACCCTTGTTGGAGATCTTCAGGGCTGTGGGTGGACTTCTCTGCAGCTGCTGCAGCCGGGCTGCAGGGTCAGTCTGTGATAATGGGCGGGGTGGCCCCCTCCTGCAGAGACAGAAATGACTTCGGGTATTAGGAAAGTGAACAGCTTGGAATAATTGGTTAGGAAACTAATTAAGTAGCAGCAGGGAAAGAACTGTCGAAAAAGAGTCATTTTACGGGAGTTAGCAACAAAAAACATTTGGGGTTGAAAAAACAAAGCCAAGCAAGTGGTATTCGTATGTTTACATGTGCACATGCAATGTTCAAACACACATGCACAGGCGGGGCTGGGTAGCACAGAGCCAGGCCCAGAATCCTCCAGGGGCACAGTCCCAGTACCCTAACCTCCTGGGCCCTCACGCACCCCCCGCCCCCACTGCCGCCATGCTCTCCCTGCCTGAGTCTTTTGCTTCGGACTTCCCTGGGAAATGGGCACCGCTGACCATCAGATAAGCCAAGCCGCTGGGGGTATGTATTGTGGGTAGGCAGCTTATTATGTTCATGGCCTGATATCTCCTGCCCTCCCTTCTCTCCACAGAACACTTTTTCAGAAGCATTTTTTCTTCAGCAGGGAAGGTCAGGGCATGTTCTTTATGGTGAGAGAGCGCTGAAACCAGGGAGTGGTTCCACTGGTGAAATGGCAGGAATGATAGTAGGCAAGTGGGGATTCTTTAGGAAGGGGAATCCTTCACAGGGGCTGGTTCAGCCCATGTGCATGTGTGTGTTGAAGAGTCACTCACTCACAAGCATCTCTTGGGTGCCTGGAGTGTGTCAGAAGTGAAGTCCGAGGTGACTTCATTCTGGGGAGAGGGTACTGATAGTAATGCACAACATGGTAGGTGTTACTGGTTGCCTGTGCCTGCCCTAACCAGTCACCACTACCTGGTGGCTGAAAACGACACAGATTTGCTCTCTGACTGTCCTGGAGGTCAGGAGTCCCAAATCAGTAACTCCGGGCAGAACGGGTTCCTTCTGGAGGCTCCAGGGGGGAGCCCGTGTCCTTGCCGTTCCGCATTCCGGGGGCTGCCTGCGCTCCTCAGCTTGTGGCCCCTTCCTCACGTGACTGCGTCCTCTTGCTTCTGTCGTCACTTCCCCATGCCTCTGTCTTCTATGACACTTGTGATGCCCTGGGGCCCACCAGATAAGCGATTCCTCTCCCATCTCAAGTTCCTTGCCTTCATCACACCTGCAGAGTCCCTTTTGCCATCTAAGATCATAGGCACAGGTTCCAGGGATTGGGACCTAAATATCTTTGGGGGCCATTATTTAGCCCACACAGAGGGTATAATAAAGGGAGCTGAGGCAAAGTGTTCTGGAAACAGAGGAGGTTGTGCTGACTCTGCCTGGAAGGTTTCAGGGGAGAAATGAGCTGGGCCAAGTCTGCACGGCAGAGTGGCATTGCCCAGCCTAGGTGGGGAGATGGGGGGGCTGCCCACCTTCCTGGCAGAAGTATGACTTCCGAGTTACCCGGGGTGTGGCTGCCTCCCCTCACATTGTTTTCCTGCCCATTCTCTCCCCAGCTCCAGTGTGGGGCAGGCTGAGCAGTGCTCACAGGTGCCCCTGGCAGGCAGGTGTGACACAGAGGCACAGGGAATGGAAGAGGAGAAAGGCGGGACATGGAGGAGGAAAGCCAAAGATGAGGCCACCAGAGATTGTCCCTAATGGCGTGGACTCCACCTAATGCCGCATGTCTGTGTTTTCAGAGTGAGTCAGTCATGGAATGTCAGCGTGGGGGGGGGGGAGCTGAAAGGAGGAAAGCCCTTGCACAGAGGCTGATAGAGAAGTGATTTTGCCCAGGTCATGGCAGCATGGGGACTGGCATTGCCGAGCTCCGACGGCTGCTCTGACTCGAGTCAGCTCCTTGAGACGAGCTCCTCAGAGTGGAAGGTGCTGCAAACAGGCCTCTCTCTCCTGCAGGGAGGCCAAGGGAGGGAGGAATCTCCACTCTGTCCTAGAGGAGTCTGTCTTCCTGTTGGCGAGCCTGGTTTTGTTTACGTCCAGTGAGCACAGGGTTGCTTGCCAAGCCCGTAGGACACCACGGTGCGGGACGGTGCAGGTGGAAGAGGACCGAAACTCCCCAAAGGCCACGGAGGCTTTGAAGGGCTTTGTACAGTCCCACTCGTGACCCTGACCCACTTCCAGCCCCATGGGAGTCCCCTGGTCTTAGAGCAGAGGAGAAGGGTCTCGAGGCATGATTCCAAGGCTGGGATTCCAGCCCAGCTTCTGATTCACATGCTCTCTGTCCCTGGTCAGGTAACCTTCCTTTTGGACTTCGTTTGTGCCTTTGCCTGGATGGGAGGGAGGTGGATGGGCTGCCCTTCAAAGTCTAAAATGAATGATTCACTTTTCTTCCTCTGACCCCACTGGTGGGGGTTGTACCTGTCTTCCCCTCAACCAGTGAGGTTATGGTGGGCTGACCGTGCTCTGCGGTGCTCAGACCCTGCTGGAAATTGGTGTATGAAGGTGCTTATCAGTGGCATCAGGCTGCCGATCCACCGCCATGGCGGCTGTCACGGGGGCAGGAGCCTGAGGCTCACTTCCTTTAGGTAGCCGTGTACATTTTTTTGTTTGTTTGTTTTGTTTTGAACCAGCTAGCCTCTGTGATACATGCAGGGGTGAAAGGTCACCTACCACAGTGCTAGCTGTTCTCACTGAGTTCACATTGAATCCTTAGCATGGTCTGTGGAGAGAGCAGTAACTTGCCCCAGGGTAAGCTTTTCCCCCTGCAGAGCTGGGCTGCTTATATCCAGTCGTGGGTCGAAGGCCTGGTTGGGGGAGCTGCTCTGGCTCAGTTCCCATAGCTGAGCTGGGGCCCAGGCACCCTTACTGACTCCGGGATTCCAGAGCTTTGCCTGGTTAATGTTTGGAGAGTTCTGGTATGGCAGGATAAGTGATAGCAGAAGTCTTTACACCTTTGTGGTGTGACTGGTGCTAACGCTTTTGGATTGCCTGTTGACACACAGCGCTCACACGCATGCAGCTGGGGCAGAGAAGTCACAAGGGGCTGTAAAGGGCTAGGCCACCTCTTTTCCTCGTTCCCCTAAGGCAGCTAATGTCTGAAGAATCCACTGGGGTGGGGTGAGGTTTACTTATGTCTGGGTGTGGAGGGCGTGCCTGGCCCTGACTTCTATTCTAGTGTGTTCTCAGGAGACCTAACCGCATGGCCACATATTCTGGTCCCAGAGATGCAGAGGGCTGCCCTGGCTGTATCTGAAGGGACCAGGGGAATGGTGGGTGTTGTGTGGTGTTGGGGGGATCCTTGGAGAAGTCCTTGAGTTTAGCCCTCACCTTGGACAGATGAGGAAAATGGAAGCCAGAGGGGAGAAGGGGTCTGTACGGTCACCCCCCCCATAGGTTTCAGGGACACATCTCGGCCTTTGTACAGTGGTTCTCACGGCCTGGAGTTGGGAGTGTGTGTCCTTAATGAGCTGTGAGCTACTGAGAAACAGACACACTTCCTTATTCTCTATATCGGCAGAGCCTTGTACCATAGGAAGCGCTCAGTGATTGTGGGAGGAATTGAAGTGCCTCTTCCAGGGTCACGCAGCTGGTTGGAGCAGCACCGTGCTGGACCGCCCACCCTCGTCCAGGCCCCTCTTCACTGGGCCATAGTGCTCACAGTTCTCCTCCCTGTGCCACCTGGCCTCGGAAGGTGGAAGCCACTGGGGCTTCCCGCTTTGGAGAAGCTGAGGATATATGTAAAGATGGGGAACCGAGAGGCTGGTGGTGTGATGGACCCGGGCTTTGGGTTAGAAGAATGGCAGCACATGTGCGAGAATGCATCAGGTTTCTTATATTTTAGGCACCTTCATTCTGAGGCAGAGGAGAGAACACAATCCGTGTTCTAATGAGGCAAGGTTAGGAAAATAGCCCCAGCCCAAGTGTGCCTGGGCCTGCTTTCTACATCAACATTGACACTGGGGAGAGCCAAGTTCAGTCACAGTATTGTAAATGGAATTTGACTGTCTTACGGTGATCTAGGGCAGCCTGTGCTGGGAGACGGCAGCGCTGGGCTTCAGACCAGAGCTGTTAGCAAGAAATAACCCGAACATCTCTCCTGGTCCTGCCTGACGTACACTTCCCTCTCAATCTCTCTTGCTCTCCCTCCCTCGCTCTCTCACGCTCTCTCGGGTTGCCCATAGTAATATCTCATTGCCTCCTCCCAACATGTCCTCCGAGGCGTCCTCTGTCCCTCCTCTGAGGGTAGGCAGTGTTACAGTGCAAAGTGTTGCACGCATGCACAGACACCGTTCCCGCAAAACCTACGTCGTTGTGTAGCCAGACTCGACTTCCTCTCCTTCATGTGCTGAGACTTGTTATAATCGTGCGGAAAGCTCATGGTAGATGATCGGGAAAAGGGTAAGTGCTATGAATCCATGTCAGATACACACCAGTCGTCACATATTTGGCACAAACAGCAGCCTGGCCTCAAGCACGTGGTTTGGAAAGGGGCACGTTTCTAACCCTGTTTTCTCTCTCTCCTTACCAGAGTGAGAGTTGGGGATGGAGAGGCCAGAACATGACTGGTGGGAATTCTTGAACATTCCCCTGATGTTCCTGTCTTTTTCTTCATTTGCTTGCCTTGGCCCACTGGATCAGATCACTGTGCCCAGCTTCTTAGCTGCCTTTTTGTTACAGAAATAAACACAAGTCTTGCCTTTCCAAAGTAGGAAAAGAGGAGTGAACATTTCCTCATAGGGCCACTCAGCCATTTTTATCTTTCTTTCTTCATAGGCCCTGTAGGGAAAGATAAAAGCTCAAATAGGTGTTGTTGATGGCCGTCAGGATGTCTTCTCTGGATGGGACCCCTCGTCCTACTACTCTGGGCCTCTGGGAAGGCGAGGGGAGCAGTGCCTACCAGGCCTGGGGGTTGGGGGGAGGGTATGGTGATGGCTGCTGCCACTGCCCATAGGGAAGAGAAGGCCCAGTTATCTGTGGAAAGGAATGGACGTGGAAGCACGTATCTCTTCCATTTGTTCGCTCATCCATTCACTCACCGTTGCAGAGGTCACAGGTGTTTGTTCGGAAGGGATGCTGTAAGGGGGCCAGTGCAGTGATCGACGGAAGAGGGGAGAGGTCTTCTGTATTGAACTTCAGTTTTTTAGATTAACAGGATATATGAACTTCTGATAGCTTGGTACCAATTTTGGCCATGCTGTTTCCCCCCATATATTGTTAGCCCTTTCCCATCTGGGAGAAAAGCATTAGCCTAGAACACATTCAGTTATTTGGCTTAAACTTTATATGAAACCCCCAAATCAAGTGTTGAAACTGTTAACAGCCTGAGAAATGACCTTTCCCTAACTCCTGTGGGCAACACATGAACTCCGCTCCAGTGAATGCCCTGTTCAAAGTCTTCGACTTAGGAGGAACGGTCTTTTTTTCCAACGGCCTTGCCCAGTGAGAAAATAATATATGAACTCACCCTAAAGAGAAGTTGCATCCAGAGCAGAGAGCGGGAGCAGAGGGCCCTGGGGGGTCAGTCTCCCAGACCCGTGGATGGTATCTTCTCGTCGGTGTGAGAACAAGGCGGTATTTCGGAGGGTCCTGTATCCATTTCCTATAGCTCAGCATTTACCTTGGGATCTTACTGTGCTCTCTGATACACCTGGAAGCTGGAAATGGGCCAGGTGGGAGTTTTGTAGGTATCATGGGAGCTTTAATTTTTTTCTTTTTTTCAAAATAATTTAAGTACCTAGTTTATTTATTTATTTTTTTTAAGATTTTTTATTTATTTGACAGAGATAGAGACAGCCAGCAAGAGAGGGAACACAAGCAGGGGGAGTGGGAGAGGAAGAAGCAGGCTCACAGCAGAAGAGCCTGATGTGGGGCTCGATCCCAGAACGCCGGGATCACGCCCTGAGCCGAAGGCAGACGCTTAACCGCTGTGCCACCCAGGCGCCCCTAAGTACCTAGTTTAAAAAGCCAATACGTAGCCAGAATACAGGAGCGCAGTGCTCTGTTCCATTCCTCCTTACCCGAGCCTGTTCCCAGAGGAAGCCAGTTCCAGTTCTTAGAGCTGGAGAATTAGAGTGCTTACCTCTGCGTTTGTGAATAACCTGTTTATACTGCTATTTCTTGAGTTCTTAAAGGTATTATCTATTACTTGTGCATACCATAAGATAGGATTTAGTTCTCGCACCTGCATGGCTTTGCCACACGCACATGCCCACGCACCTACGTGTGTGCAGGCACATGTACACTCTCCTGCCTTCTCTCATCCTTCCTCCATCCTACCATATAGTTACATTAAATATTAGCATTAAATTAGTAGTGTATTAAATATTCTGGAGTGTAAAAAGTGTGCACATTCAAGCCATGTAGTAAACTATGATTAGATTTATTTTCTTCCATTTGCCTTCTCCCCCCTTCATTTCATTGTCTATATAACCTTAGTTGAACCCTAAACATTCTGACAAAACTATGAAACTCCTCTTGATGTGGGCAGGTACCTGGTGCAGTGATTCTCTTCTTTTCCTTTTTTTCTTTTTTCTTTTTTCCCTGGTAACACCCCACACGGAGCTGGCTATACTCTTGTTCCAATTTGGACTGGCTCTTCTCCAGGCCTACGACGTAGCTCTTGACCTGCGACTTGCCTTCCACCATCCTGAGAATTCCCTTCCTCCTCCTGAGTTTCTTAGTTCCTTCTCTTTTGTTTAATTCTGCTTGGTGAAGCCTTTTGAGTTTTGAGACCTTGCATGTCTGAAGATGCCTTTCCGACCCACACTGTTGATTGGTAGCTGGACGGGCTAGAGACTGACTGTTAGGCTGGATTTAATCTTCCCTTGGAATTTTGAAGGCACTGTTCTTTGTCTTTAACTTCCAGCATTGCTGTTGAGAAGCTCATGTACAAAGGATCTGGTTCCTGATCTTTTGTAAACAGAGGAATTTTCTCCCTGAAAACCTTGAGGAGTTTCTTGTTATCTCTTGAGTTCTAAAATTTCATGAAGATATACCTTGGTGTGAATCTGTTTTCTTTCATTGAGCTGGAAGCCTGTGTACCTTTCAACACGGAAAGTTCTGTCTTTCTGGTCCAGGAAGTTGTTTTGTATTTTTTTCCTCTGGCGATTTCCTCTGCTTCATTTTCCTCGGTCTTGGCCTCTAGAACTCCTAACATGTGGCTGTCGGCGCTTTTGGACAGAGTCTCCAGTTTTGCTGTCTTCTTGCATTGATTCGTCATGCCTGAGATTCCATTGACCTTGCCTTACACTCTATAGTTTCCTATTCCAGCTATCCCATTTTCTTATTTTCATTCTGATTCGTAGGCCAGCTATCATATTTTTGGTTTCTTAGGGCTCATTTTTTGTTCTTTGTCCCTTTTTATAGCACCTTATTCATGTTTCATGGATGCAGTGCCTTCTTTTATAGCTTCAGTTATTTTCAAGTGCTATTCTGTATATGGTCTGACTCCCTTTCTTCTTAGTTCCCTTTCTGCCCCTGTTTTGGTCTTGGGCACTCTCAAATGAGTAGTCACCCCTGGCTGTACAGTTGTATTTAAGAGTGTGCATGTGTGGTTGTATGTGGGGTTGACTCACTGGCTTTGCCTTAGATGGACAGTCAGGCAGGAAACTGGTGACTTTAGGGGGACCCTCAAATGTCCGCAGATATAAATTCTCTCATCTCAGTTGATGCCAGTTTTAGGAGGTCTTTCTCTTGGCCTTGTCAGTTTCCCCAGGTACAGTCCTCATCTCCAGTCTAGGGAGACATGTGGGCAGTGGGAGGGCTTTGAGTTGGGGGATCTTAACTTTGCAGGAATCTTCCACCCCTCCTTCCCCCCAGTGGTGTCTGCTACCCCAGGTCCAGAACCCTTCCAGAGAGTACCCTCTGGTTACTGCTGATGGGAGCCAGCCCTGGTCTGGCCGCCGGCCCAGGTCTGGCCGCTGCTTGCACAGGCGCTGACCAGTCCTGCTGTTAACCTCCCCTCCTTGGTCACAGATGCCTGGGGCCTCCAGGCCCTGAGCTTGCTGGTGTTCGGGGCAGTGTTGGCCAGAAGCTTCCTCCACTCGACCTAGTCACTCTGTGTATGCAGCCACTTCCTGTGTTCCAACGCTTAATTAATATCCCACAGCTGCTGCTGTCTCTTCTCTAGTGTTTCATCCTTGAGAGTTTATACCTTTTACGGATTCCTTTGTGGTCATTTTATTAGGGTTTTAGTAGGATCTCGAACACACTGCTGTGTTCAGTTGGCCATGTTTAACTGGAGGCCCCCCTCATGCATTTCAGGAAGACGGAGGGCGTGTGCTGGTTTCCCCTGTTGGCAAGTCACTGCTGCTTTCCCCTCCCCTCTGTTTCTGTGCTACTGTTCCCTGGTGTTCTCTGTCCTTGTTTTGTCCTGTGTGTGTCAGATTGTTGCTCTGGGTCTGTATGGCTCTTTCCGTGTGGTTGGCGGGAGTGTGTGCGTGCGCTTGTGTTTGAGGGTGAATGCACACACGCCTGCCGGGGGTGTACGTGCCTCTGCCTCCTGAATTGAATGTACTGTCTGTGATTTGCCTCAACACCTTCTATGACGAAGAAATACTTTAATAAATCGTTGAAATTCCAGAATCTTTTGGTTGGAAAGCCAAGGGTTAATGATGACTGCTCTTGCAGAGGGGTTGGAGGGAGACGTTTATCTAATCTCCCTCTCTGAATAAGGCCCTTTACTGATCAGGACCGGTCACCTACTTGCACCAACAATAAGACCCTTGTCACAGACGAGGCAGGTTCTGCAACTGATACTCTGCCTGCCTTGAGAAATGCCATCAGGGAGACCTGGGGCTTGGGCCCGTCCTTATCCCAAGGCCACATAGCACTGTCGAATTTTCCTTTCCCTTCAACCAGATGTTTTCCCGGTGACTCTCTTCCTGGGACCTCTGAAACGAGGAGACAGGTTGAATTCATTCATTGACTCATTGCTTGTTTGTTGCACACCCTGGACAGGCTGGGAGTTGGAAAAATAAAGGTGAAGAAGAATCCCTGCCCTCCAGGATCTCATAGTCTATAGTCAGGAAGAGGGAAGTGTCAGCCATCGTGGTGGGGAGCGTCTGGGCTGAGAGAGACATGCACACCCTGGCCCGGCACAGGAGCCAGTCCGACAAGCTCTGGGACTCCTTGGAAAAGAACACTTTAGGAATAATCTGGAGGTGGAGGTGAGAAGGTGCCTCTAGGGAGAGGGAGTGATCGTTACAGAAAGCAGGATTGGTCAAAGCACGCAGACAGTGGTAGAAGGTAGAAGATGGGGCTAAAAAACCCAGTGACATCCCCCCCGCCCCCCACTCCCTGCCAGAAATGAAATATGTTCATGGTGGAAAATGTGGGAAACAAAAAAAAAAAGCATGCAAAAACCAAATTGCCCTTTAAATCTTATTACCCAGAGATAAAAATCGGTTAATATCACGGTTTGGGTATGTAGTTGTATATGTGTATTTTGAAGCACAGTCTTTAATACATACTGTTCCATCAGTTGGCTGTATTTGCTTCGTTTATTCTATACTGTCGGACATTCACGTTGTTTTCAGATTTTTTTCCTTTTCTTTGTTTAATATGATGCTTCAGGAAACATTCCCAGAGGTCGACTTACCGATACAGGCTGCATCATACTCCAGATATCTTGAATTTCCTCAGCATGTGGCCAGTGTCCTCGTTGCTCACCTGCTTCTGCATTTCTCTGTTCAACATGTCTTACACCCAGATGTTGTGTGGCTGTTCCGGAGGTTGTAGGGTGATGCTTTCTGAGTAAGGCACCCCACAGACAGTTAAGACCAAATTTGTGGTCTTAAATGGAGTTAGCCTGACTCCCTGGAAGCCTGCAGATCATTGAAAAATCTTATTTTAGATCCCATTTTATTCTTCCACTGTCAAACCAGAACTAAGGGAGCTGGGGGACTGACAGCTCAACATGCTTCCCCTCACCCCCGCCCCGTACTTCTGGGAGCAGGCAGGTGAGGGGTGGCCCTGCTCGGGCCCCGGTACCCCCCACTCTCCGTCAGTACTGCCAGCACCGCTGTGAAGTGGCCACATTGGCCCAGCTGTTAACAGATGCGGAAACTGGCTAGGCAGTAGCACAGAGAGTGAAGGGACCTGCAGGGGTCTTAGCCCTCAGCTGATTTCTCCTTTTCCCTGGAGTCCGATGTTGCCCCTGCCACGCTCTGCCTCCTCCGGGCCCCTTATTCTCCATCACCCATTTGCCTTTCAGAATTGGGATTGAAACAAAATTGTTTCCGGCCCCAGAAGGGGCTTGCTTAATTCCCATGTCTCTAAAAATATCTGTGAGACTCTCCCCGCCCACTCTCCTCCCTACAGAATCTGCTTCTCTCTCCCCACCCCTCAACTTGGGGGAAGAAATAAGATCTCCCTCTCATTGCTCTTTCCAGGCTCAGAGTGGAATAAATAAGAAATGCTGAGTTTCCACAGTTAAAAGGGGAAAACTGTCTTTGTTCGGTCTGGAGAGCTGCCACCATTCCTGGGTCCAGGTCCGCACTCAGAGGGTCCTGCCTCCTGCTCCGGGAAGGGAATCAGGAGGAAGAGAGGAGGAGACACGAGTAAGGACCCCTCCCTCCCTTCTGTGTGTGGGGTGGCAGAAGGAAGCCAGGCCCTCCTGCGGTAGGCGGGCAGTTAAGAAGTGAGGCTTGGTGTGGGAATGAAGCCGGGCTCCCAGGCCCTGGGCCCCGCCTGGTCAGCGCAGACCCAAAAGGAGTCTGTGGGAAGCCTCCAACCTCAGAGGCTGCCTGAGGCTCCCGGAGCTTTCTCAGGCATTCCTGGATTGGGACAGAGCCTCAGACCCCTCCCCCGCCCCACCCCCCCCAAACCTTGGATGCCTGCCTAATTGAGGCTTTATTTATTTCCACATTTTCCCAGCTCTGTATAAAGAGACAAGCAAGTGGGTGAGGCCTACAGAAACTGTAAGAGCGTGGGGCTGGGGGTAAGAGGGTGGCTGGGGGCAGAGGAATACTCAAGGGTCTGCTTCCTTCATCCTGGAGGCGCTGTGGAGGGGGAAGGAGCAGGGAGGGGGAGCTAGGGCAAAGCAGCTGCCAAGCGAGGCCATTGTGGGAAGAATTTCTTTCCCCCCCCCTCAGAAACCCAAAAATAGCCATGTCAAAGGCACAAGCCTTGTAAACGGGGAACCAGCTGAAAGCCATTTGCTTCTCAGTCCTCCTCCCTCTTCCTCTGCTCTTCCTTGCCAGGCCCCTTCGTTCTGAGCTCTTGCCCAGTCCTAGAAGAACTGGGCCACCCAGTCCTGCACCCTCACTCCTAGCAGGGAGCTCCCAAGTGTAACCGAGTCACAGCTAGGTGCACTCACAGGTGACCACATCCTAATCTGAAAAGTCGTCCCTGCGTTTGCTTTTCTTATAACTGAACTTTCCCATTCAGATTTCTTAAAGTGAAGCAGATCTATAGCTAAAATGTCGACAAAAAAAAAAAAGGTAAAGACTGGATCTGGATCTTGAAGCAGTGGGGATTGGTCAGATGTAAGAGAGCAAACGCCACAAAACCCATGTGCGGTCACAACTGGTTTTCCCAATTACAAAATTAACATGTTGATTGTGCAAAGTTTGTAAAAACAGGAAAGCACAAAGATGAAAAGATAAACCAACTGTCCAGAAAAATCATCTGCTGTGAACATTTTGGGGTTTAAATGATGAGAGGCCCTTTTTGGTTTTCTCGCTTAGAGTTATTCCCGAGGAGAAATCCTTCCAGGCATTACCTCGTGGATGTCGGCTTGTCACGCGGGGCAGTCAGCAGAGGGTGGCAGGGCCTGTCCTTCTGTAGGGGCGGCACCCCTCCTCAGGGGTGCTGGGTGGGGGTGGACGCTTGGTGGCTGCCCTAGTCTCTTTGGGCTGCTGTAACAAGTACTACAGACCGGAAGGCTCAGAAAACAATGCAGTTGACTTCTTACCGTTCCCGAGGCTGCCAGCATGAGCAGGTTCTGGCGAGGGCCTCTTTCAGACTGCAGATGGCTGACTTCTGATTGTGTCCTCACATGGCAGAGAGCAGAGAGAGGACACGGGCTCTCTCTTGACTCTAGAAGCCACTAATCCCATTCCTAAGGGCTCCACCCTCATGACCTCATGTAATCCTAATCACTTCTGGAAGGCTCCACCTCCTAATACCATCCTACTGGGCAGTTGGATTTCAGGGGGGACAAACTTTCAGTCCAGCTCAGAAGCCCTTCAGTGACTCTGGCCAGGCTCTGCGTCTGCGCTGTAGCCATCCTGGGCAGAGGGTCAGATGGACACAGGTTTAGGGTGGTGACAAGTTAACCTGAAACCTAGAGCTCTCCATCACAAAGGGGCTCTGACTGGAGATGCAGGTTATCTAGAGCACCTCGCTGCCCCTCCTGAACGCCGCAGGGAAGTCTGGCCTGGGGGGAGCCCAGCGTGTACAACATACAGGGGAAGACAGCACAGCCAACCCGCAAGGTCCAGGGTCACTGGTTGATTCAAGCACGGCTTTTCGCCCCCTGTGGAACCCATCAAAACAAAACTAAATTGAACTAATCTATCCTCTAGTGGTTTGTCAGAAAATAATAGGGTTTGATGTGTGTGGGTTTAAATTCCAGCTCTACCTCCTGCTAGCTGACCGTGACCCCTTTTTGTAACCTTGTGGAATCGAGATTTTCTCATCTGTGCAATGGGGAGAATAATAACAGCCTCTTGGGCTTGTGAACATTAAACGAGAACTCGGGGGAGCTGCATTTCCTTGTCTTCCCTGCCCTCCTCCTGTTTCGTGGGGAATTCATCTCAGGCGCTAAGGGGAGGAAAGGGGGACCGGCGGCCATGTCCTGTTCTACTCACCTCAGGCGTGCTTCACCCTGATCGCAGGCCCTTCCTGCGCTCAGACCCAGCAATGCCTGCCAGCTGCTTACGAAGCTGAGTTTATCGTTTTGGTAATACTATACCCAGGTTTTTAAATATATATTTTTTATTAAATATTAAATTTGAAATGTTAAATATGTATTTTTCCATGTTCTCTTAGAAAAAGAACAAAAACTTCAGAAACATTTTGAGAAGAGTATTGACAACAGTGAGGATTTTATGCATATTATTTCCTATTTTTTGGAGTTATCTGGTGCCCCAGTGACAGTCCCCAACTTAGAGTGTTGAGGAGTCAACGAGATGAGTGTCGAGTGGCCAGTGTGCTGAGCGTGCACACCTCTGTGGCCCAGGCGGTGTCTGCTGCTGGCACACCCACCCTCCCAAGCTTCTCCACGGTTGTTTGGAGCCTGCTGGGCAGCAGAGAGGCAGACGTCCTGCACCCTTTGTTCTGGACTCACCTCTGGAAGAACAGTTGGCTGCTCTTCTTCCTGCCTTTATCCGACCAAACCCTGTGCCCTTCTATGGCTAGACCTCATTATTTATTCCTTTGGTAACCACTCTGTCTACCATGTGCCCCTAGAGTTGACAGTACTTTGGGAACTCACACGCTTGAAGCAGCATGTGTCCATAACGTGTGCACAGATGCCCCCGGGTTGGAAAACCCTTGTGTGCCTGACTGGGTGCAGCCTGTCCTGTTGAGTTCTTCCTGCAAGGCTCTCCCTCTCCTCTGCACTACCCACAGATGTGCATTCTGTTCCCTCTGTCCCCTGAGATCTTGTCTCCCTCAAGGCAGGGTGAGGTGGTAAAGCGAATGCTGGCCTGGGCGTCAGAAGGTGTGGCCACTCCATGCAGCCGCGGACTAAATTACTTCCTGGCTTGGGTCAGATACGCTCTGGTCAAAGTCTAGAGTAAAGACATTCTGGTGAAGTATAGAGCTACGGAGCCTTCGCTGGTCCATTCAGCTTCCACCACAGAGGAACCAGTCAGCATCCCTCGCCTACCCTGTCCTCAACCCCACGGGCTCTGGAGCCCTGTGTTCACCATCCACAGGTACGTGCATCTGACCCCGGGACAGCAGTGGCTTCCTTGGGATCCAGCCGCCTGGGCTGTTTTGGAAGCGGTGGCCTCTATTTTTAGTAAACTGCCTAATTGGAGGCCTCGTGGAGCCTATCCGCTCACCTTGTGCTTTGATCTCTCTGTCTGGCTTCTCTCTTTACATGGAAAAAGTTGAAGTTCATGCGCCGACCAGAGCAAATCTGTTTTTGCTGGAGACAGAGGTTCTCGCTGTGGAAACCCTGCCCCTCCCACGGCCCCTGTTGTCTCTTAAGGAATTTCCAGTAGGCTGTCAGCACTGATGCCGGTTCCTTCCTGATAGGGTCCCTCGTGATGAACGAGCATCTCCCTCTCTTATCTGTTGTATCAGGACATCACGGGAGTGAAAAGAGTATTGAAAAAGATGGTAGCATAATTCTCTGCAGGAAAACAGATTGGTTTCAAATATGCTGTCCGTACATCCTGCCTCAGACAATGGCCCTTTGCACATGATTTCCCTGACTTCTGATGCCCTCGTTTTATTTTAAGCTGGAATAATAAAATCTTTGAGTAAAGCTGCTTTGTTCCTTTTTAGCGACAGGACATCTCATAGAACATGAGGTAGGGTGTTTTCTTGGGAACAATCATCATTTAACTTTTCCCCAAAGAGAAGGAACGTTTTATGACGGGGTTAGTGGGTAGAATACATTCAAAACCTGAGGGAGGGGTCTCATCCTGCTACCCCCCACACCTTCTGCAGTTGAGGGCTGACATTTCAGAGACAATTGAGGTCATCTAGTGAATGACCCTGGCATCTCACCTCACCTCAAATTTAGAAATCCTGGGACTAAAATTAACTCAAGGCGTTTAATTAGCTTCACAGGAGAGGTGGGTCGAGCCTGTGTGGTGCTGAGGAGGGATACTGGACCTGTGGGGTTGGGAGGACCGTTTAGGGCAAGGAGGACTTCACTGGCAGTGAGATGGCAGCCCTCTGGACACTCCTAGCCATGTGACCCGTCCTGATTGCTCACCAGACAGCCTTGTTGGCCAGCCGGTGCTGTGTGGGTGTGGAGTTCTCAAGCAAGACCAGGGCCCCACGCCTGGTTCGACTCTTTCCTAACTTGCACCGCTCTCTCAGCTTCTCGGGATGTGAACCGCCGCCTCTTCACACTGATGCTGGGGTCCTACATACCTTGTATGGTTTTTGTGAGGAGTAAATTCGAAAAGAATTCCGTGACCCAAGCCCAGCTTCCTTGCTGGGGCATGCTGCGGTGCCTGCTCCGTCATGGAGACAAGGACCTGCCACTTCTTGTGCGAGAGTGTTCTGGAAGGTTGAGGCAACAGAAATAAATGTCAGCTGATGCCTGTGGGCTAGTAGACCTAGCACCCTGAGTGGGGCGTCTTTGTTCTCTGACTCTGTTCTAAGGGGCACCTTCTAGAAAGTGACTCTCTCTGGCCATCCCATTTGGTACTTTGCGTTTTGATGACTGCCCTGACCAAAGACCCATGAGCTGGACACTCGGGGCTTTAACTTTTCTGGCAGAAAGGTGGCACCTTGCTATTTCCTCGCTATTCATTCATTTGGTGATCTCTAAGCATCTACTGTGTTTCTGCTAATGAGCTAGGAAATTGGAGGAGCTTTTCGTCCTGATGAGGGAGCTCTAGGCCTTGCTGGGGGGCGGACACATGGACACCTAAGGAGGGGAATAGTGCACCTGCACGCAGGTACCAGGAGAGGGGCAGGGTGGGAGGAGAACTGGAGACAGCTGGTGGGATTCCCACCAGGGGCAGGGTGTGAATCAGACCTGGAGGGAGGTGTATGTGGGAGCATGACCGGTCCTCCAAAGACGTGGAAGCTCTGGGATCCATGGAGCACAGGTAACACACTGGCCTGCCGGGAGGAGCCTCGGGGTCACTCAGTCTGTGTGGGGGGAGGACAAGGTGGAAACTCCTTTCTGCCCCTGCTGTCCACATCCTGGACGTTCTGGGTTTAGCCAGCTGGGGAGTGTGTGAGCATAAGTACGTGGGCTTTTCACACCTTCTCTTCCCCGGACCACCTTGTCCTGGAAGAGAACCTGGTTATACTTCTGCAGAGAGGACCCTGTCCAAAGCCCCACGTTTGGGGAGTGGTCTACTGAAACCCTCAGGAATAGGAATGAGGTTAGACACATGAATTGAGGTCAAGGTGGCAGGTTTGGTTGTTGTAAAATCTCCCTGTGGCAAACATAACATTTTTTTACTTTCTCTTTGGCACGGGCTGCGTGAGTTCTCATAAATTCTGATACTTGGAGATACCGGCGTAGCAGAGGCCAGCACGCCCAGACACCCAGGAATGAGGCCTATGAGAGGCCACAGAGGGATGGGTGAGCAGAGACTTTCGCCTCCAGGCCCTGGGGGAGCAACCTGCTAATTGTGTAACTCAAGTAAAAACAGTTTCTTTTTGGTTAACTGTTTTATTGAGATAATAATTCACGTGCCATATAATTCACGCATTGAAGGCAACCAGTTCAGTGGTGTTTAGTGTGTGTGACAGAATTGTGCAACCATCAACACAGCCAATTCTAGAACATTTTCATCATTCACAGAGAAACCCTGTACCCATAGCCATCGTTCCCCACTTGCCTCCCACACCCCCGGCTCTGGGCAACTTTCTGCTCAGCGGAGTTGCCTGCTGGATGTTTCCTATAAATGGAATCCTACAATATATGGCCCTTTGGTGTCTGCTGCTTTCGCTCAGCACGATGTTTTCAGGGTTCACCTACGTTGTACCAAGGGTCAGACTATCGTTCCCTTTTACGGCTGAATAATATTCTGTTGTGGATGTACCACATTTTGTGTGTCCGTTCATCCGTTCGTGCACATCTGCGTTTCCGCTTTTTGCCTGTTATGAGTAATGCTGCTGTCAACACCCATGTGCAGTTTTAGTCGAGGGCACAGTTTTCTTGGGTTGTTGGGCCAGATGGCAACTCCATGTATAAGCTTTTGAGGAACCGCCAGACTGTTTTCCACAGTGGCTGCGCCGTTTCACATTCTGACCAGCAGCGTAGGAAGGGTCTAATTTCTCCACGCCTTCCCCACACATTGTCCATCTTTTCATTATACCCATCCCAGTAGGGGTGAAGTGGTATTTTGGGGTTTTGATTTGCATTTCCTCGATGGCTGAGCCAATTTTTTAACCTCTTTGAATGTGTTTTCTTGTGAGTAAATGTAGGACGATGATGAAGAATGTGTCTTTTATTTGTCAGATATTCTTACAAGCACCTACTGTGTGGAGCACGTTGCTGTTGTTGTTGTTGTTGTTGTTGTTTTAAAGATTTTATTTATTTATTTGACAGAGATAGAGACAGCCAGTGAGAGAGGGAACACAAGCAGGGGGAGTGGGAGAGGAAGAAGCAGGCTCATAGCAGAGGAGCCTGATGTGGGGCTCGATCCCACAACGCCGGGTTCACGCCCTGAGCCGAAGGCAGACGCTTAACCACTGTGCCACCCAGGCACCCCTGGAGCACGTTGTTCTTAAGGGCTCTGTACGCGTTAACTCGTCTAACCCTTGTGACAGCCTTTATGAATTAGGCACTGTTTTTACCTCTGTGTTGTAGATGAGAAGAACTAAGGTCTAGAGAGCTTGAGTCACCTGCCTGAGGTCGCACTACTGTGCACCTGTGTGAAAACCGATGTCACCCATGCCCAGCATTTCTTGGCATGCTGGCAGTGGTTTCCTGGACGCACGTGATGGAATACGCCAGGTTGATCCCTCTGGGGCCACATGTCGGCTGTATGAGCTAGTTGATGGTGAATTACCAGAACTTATTTTCCTTTCCTGATAGTTCTTTCTGTGTCGCCAGTAGAGGAGATGTACCGTGAAGAATGGGCACAAGTTGTTCTCTGCCCATTGGGCGGCTGTGTCTTTTCATCCTTCCTTCCTGCTGAACAGTCCAAGGCTGCAGTCAGGTTTGGGTGGGAAGCCACAAAGGCAGAACTACTTCTCCATCCTTCCTTTGTCCCTGTCACCTTCCTCCCCTGGCTGCTGGCAGAGTATCACAGGGACAGAGGCCCAATTGTTTTCTTTCAGCTGTGTCTTCTCTGAGCCTCTCCCCCAAAGTCACCCCCTAGGGCTCAGTGAGCAGGCCTTTGCAGGGCCAGGCAGCTTGCTCCAGGGAGCCACCCCCTCCATTCAGAACAGGGGCCAGCCCATCCAATCTTGCTTTCCATCTGTCCCCCAAAAGAGAACTTGATGCCCAGCGGCCTTGGCCACCAGCTCTGTTCTTAAGCCCCTATTCTGTTATTTCCCTGAGACAGTCTGTTCTAGGACACTTGGTAAGGTTTTCTGTCTTGATAGAAGCTTGCTCTCTTGGGGTTCTTACTGGTTTGGGGAGTGGTTGGCAGATGCTGGAGCCGAGAGGGGCCTTGTTGCTTTCAAGTCCATCTGTGGAACAGTCCCAAATTCCCACCGTGTGTGTTTTGTTTTTTCCTATATTTCCTCTTGTATCGTGGTTTCCCCACTTGAGGGTTACATAAGCCTCACACAAAAGCCTAGAAATAGACTTTTGTTGTTCATCCTCAAGTGGACACTAATCTCATTCAGAGTAACCTGAGATGGGCCTCACTTTCCCCCAGTGTCAGGGAGCGCTGTCTTCCGCCCACAGTGCCTGTTTGCCTGCCCTCGTGGTTGGAGGGAGCAGAGCGAGGGCCCGATGGTGCTGTTAGACCATTTCACCTGCAGGCTCCAGACCAGCTCTGCAGTGGCCTCTGCCACCATTCCCTGGCCAGCCATCTTCCAAGTCCTAGGGCTGCCTGTCACTATCTGCGGCAAATGTATTTTGGCAGGTTGCTCTAAAAACTGTGTGGGAACCCCCTCCCCAGTGCTGCTCTTACCGGGGCAGGACTGCTCTGGCCTCGCGAGACCCTCGGGATGAGAAAGCACGCAACTCCAGAGCCAGATGGTAGATTTTGTCTCCAAGTCACATCCAGTGAGGCAGAGGGGGGAGGGTCGGTTACTTGGCGGGGGCAGTTCTGTTGGAGGCCCTGGCACAAAAGGCGCTGTTTCGGACCATCTGAAGTCCTGTAAGGAGGAGATGCTTTCAAGCCAGGCCTTGTTCCTCTGGAAACCACGCAGCTCTTCAGAACGGGCAGTGCTCTGTGACCTGGGCAAGGCCTTTTAATACACTTCAGGTTTTCTGTTTTTAGTTTTGGTCTTGGTTTTTTTTACACTTTAATTTTTTAAATGGCAGTTCCTGTACCGTATAGGACATAGGACATCTTCCACCCAAAGGGAGACTTTTAAAAAACCTCTTATTGGAGTAACCCGTACATACAGAAGAGCTTACACATCACAAGGTACAGCCGGATGAATTCTCGCAAACCAGGCAGACCTGTGTCGCCAGTACCTAAATCAGGAAGTGCAGCATCTCTAGGTGGGTTGGGGGAGCTCCTCCAGGGTTAGTATCTATGGGGTGCTCTCCTGGGCCATTGTGTCCCTTCAACCCTGAGGACACAGCAGAGGTACTCAGTACTTATTAGTCCATCGAATGGTTGATGAGTGAAAGGAAATTTGATTCCCATGCTATGGGTCCTTCCCAGAAAGCCTGTGGTCATTTCTGGGCATTTCTACCTCTTGGCCCTTTGTGGTCAGCTTGCAGAAGTGCCTCTGCCCGGAGAACTTGAGGGTGGCAGACAGCGATGAGAAGCACAGAGCCTGCTGTGGGAAAGCCTGTGGTCTTAAAAGACTTGATATGTGGCTGCTCCTGAGAGAGGGGCTGTTTCTCCAAGAACACTTCTGGAGACCACTCTCCCAGATAACCCTCCCCCTGCCCACCCACAGACCTCACAGGGCCCGGACAGGGCCCACTGTGGATTATTGTTGGTCTAGGATACGTCTTCCTGAGTTTCTCAGTGCCTCTGTCCAGTTGAAGGCTCTGGCCAGGCCAGTTGGACAGACTCAGGGTGGAGAGCTGGTTCATGGGGAGACACGTCAGACCCTGTCAATAAGCAAGACCTTTGTTTATCTCACAGGCTGGGTTTTCATTAGGGCTGATGAGCATTGTGAAAAAAAGACCCCGTGTGTGCATAAAAATTGCTGCTAAGCCTCTTTAACTGACCAATCTGTAAGTTTTCTCAGCCTTGGAAGAACAGTTTGGGAATGGCACATTTTAAAGATGGGTCTTAAAGCATTACTGTGTCAATGCAGAGCCCCAGGAAATGGGGATTTCTGAGATTGGGAATTGCCAGTAGGAAAGAGACAGGAGAGCATCCAGGATAAGCACTTCTTTGTCAATGGGAGGCTTCGTATAGTGCTTGCAGGGGATCTCAGCTCCTCATAAATCCCTTCACTGGGGTGGTGCCATCTTTGAAAGCGGAGAATAAGCTGAAGAGAAACTCGACGTCAAGCCCCCTCCTCTCTGAATGAAGGCTTTCCATCTTGCACACATTTACTTACTAATTTGCTCCCGCTTCTGCGATTTGGAAGTTTAACCAGAAGCCTGTCAGGTTTTGATATCCTGCAGGCTCCCTACCCCAAGAGGGAGAGTGTTGGTGCTTGTGGGTTTTTCTGTGAATTGAGGAGAAGCATGTGGGTCTGGGAAGAAGAAGGTGCCTCTTCCGGGTGGCCCCACCTCCTCCCATTGACGGGGGATCCCGGACAGGACTGGGCCCTGTTCAGGTTGCTCCTGACTCCGTGGCGTTTGGGCACAGAGCCTGTCCTTAGAGGGATTTCTGGGCTCTCGGTGCCAGGCCGCTTTCCTTCTCCAGGTGTGTAGCAGGCGCGCCCTGAGTCCCGTGCTGCTGTTGCTGGTGGATGCTTGGGTCTGACCAAAGAGCAGGCTGCCTCTGCACTTTGTCCTGGGCACTCTGTGGGGGCAAGGAGTCCGGTGTCCCTTGGGGGGAAGGGAAGCGATGGAGGGCCGTGGCTCTGACCTGACCTGTATTCTGGTGGGCTTGATGCATAGGCCCCAGGCCCAGGTCATCCCTGAGGGTCTCCTGCCAGACCCCTCTTGTGAGCACCCCCCTTTTCCCCTGGTGTTCCCAAACGTGGACAGCTAGGGAAGCCCAGTGATTCCTGATATTTTGCAAGCCTGAGTTTCTCTGTCTCTAGCACATTTGGATTCTTGAAATAAATCTGGGAGTTTCTCCCCAAAGGACAATTCAAAGTCCTTTGGGCTTCCAGTTGGTATGGGTCTTGTTAAGCTGAGCCCTGTGGTGTCCCCAGGCCTGTTTGCTGCTGAGGCTCGGCAGCATGGTTGTGTATGTGTGTGTGTACACGCCTTGTGTGTGCTCTGCAGTTCAGCACATCGCCGGTGTGGGCAGCGAGCTCTCCTGCCTGCACGCGCTGTGCTCCAGCCGACACTTGCACTGAGCAAAGGCCAAGGAGCTGGGCCCAGAGCTCAGGGCAGGGGCTGTGGAGGCAGGAGTCTGCTTCCCGAATTGCTGGGTCTTCAGGGCACCTCTTCCCGGGGCCGGGGCTCTTCGGGGCTTTGCCCCCTGTCATCACACAGAAATGCTGTGGCCTTGGTTGCCTCCGCCCTCCCCTCTCTCACATCCTCCCAGGTGGTATTGTCGCCTTTTCCCAGGGGACTTACCGTGTCACTGGAGGGGAAACTGCCGTTCTCCCTGCCCACCCTTTCCCTCAGGATGCCTGAGGTTTGCATTTTCTTGCCTCATTGTGGCTGGCAGGGTTTTGGGGGGTGCTGTCCCCAGCACAGGGTGTTGGGCACCTTGTAAAATCACATCTCTGGTGGCATCTTCTCTCCCTCTGTACCCCGTCCATCCCCACCTCCCCCCCTCTACCAGCAAGCTCTTCCCAGCTGTGTTTTGTCTCTGCTCTCCCTCCCTGTCTTTGCTTTCATCGGGTCCTCTTTGGCCCAGCCAAAAACTGTGAGTGACTTAATCCAGCTGGATGGCCGCCCTGGGCCAGCGAGCCAGCGGCAGAGTGAGCCTGCTGCGGCGTCGCACAGAGATCAGGGTCTCCCCTTGAGGCCGTTGTTCCCAGCTCTGCGTGGACATTAGAAGCATTAGGGGACTTCTTAATAATTCTGATGCCCAAGTCCCACCCCAGAAAATTTAACTCTGAGTCTCTGGACATGGAACATCTACTTAAAAATCTTCCCAGGTGATTCCATGATTCAGCAGAAGTGGAGAACCATTGCTTTAAGCTCTAAAACCTTGCATTTTGACTGCTTGCCTTCTTTCTAGCCTTTCTTGTGAGGCTCTGGTCCCGTCGAGCCTCTTCTCCCTGCTCCAGACTGTGGTACAGAGGGTGAGTGGGAGGCTGCTGCGGACGGACTTTGGGGGATGCCACGGTTCCTGGCTCCCGACGGTCGAGTGGCTTTCAGGGTTGCCCAAGCGAACAGCAGCCTGTTTTCCCGGGATCTACCTGGCAGGCCTTTAGGTAGGAAAGCAGTTAAATTGCGTGGAACAGCAGCACCCCCTTCCTCCCAAGCTAAGGCAGATTCAAAGGCTGGGAGCTGGGATGTGGGAATCTCCATATAAGGCCACCGTTGCTCCAGCCTGCCTGCCTGCCCGCCTGCCTGTGTGCCAGCCTCCGCCTCCTTCCCAGAGCAGCTCCCTCCCACCTGCCCCGGGCTCCTGAGAGACCGCTCCCACAGGCCGGAAGGGCCACTTCTGCCTGGGGGTGCCTTGAGCCTCCCTCATTCCCTTTCGTCTTTAGTTTTCTCCTTTCCCTCCTAATCTAAAACGTCTTGGGAGAGAGGGCTCAAAAACTCATACAGCAGGTATAACATATTCACCTAGTAGCTGCCCTACTCACTGCTGAGCTCTCGGGTGTATGGGGCACTTGGACAGACTCTCTTTCCCTGGCAGTTCACTGGAAGAGATTGCAGGCAGTGGTGTAAAAAGGAGGTGTGCACCTCCAGAAATGAGCGGAGTGTGTAAGACGGAAGGCAGAAGGGGCTGCACGTGAGCGCCGTGCTCTAGTGGATAACGTTCTCTCCTGTGGGGGCCTGGTTAACAGCTTCCAGGCAAACAAGGGGAGAGGCTAGCACGATCCATGCGGTGCTGGGTTAGAGTCAGAGCTCTCGGTATGTTTAGTTTAATAGAGTTATATAAGGAGAGACAGAGAGAAAGAGAGAGTGGGGTGGATGCAGGTGGGTGGATATAGACGGATTCTGTGCACCTCCGTTTCCGTGCTGCCAGCTGAGAAGGCCCGGAGGCAGCTGCACCGCAGCACCGGCGAGCATGCCTGGCACCCGGGTCTGGGTCCTAAGTACGTTCTCTAAGCTCCTAAGCAAGGCTCCTTGGAGACGTGGCCGGCTCTAGGACCGGGGCAGGAAGTGCACAGGCTGGGCCTGGAGCACCTTGCAGTGCCAGACGTCAAGGAGTACTTGCAGGATGTGCTTGTGCATGCACCGATGGGACCCGTCAGAGACGCGGGGGCCAACCAAGGAGGCCTCCTCATTGACCGAAGCTACAACAGAAGACAGAGTTTGGGCACCAGAATACATAATGTAGGATTGAATTATAATCCAAAGTAGAAAATAAATATCTGCAAGCCCGTTTAAGTAAATGATCGAATGAAGAAATAAACAAGTGAAGGAGAAGAAACACAATCTCCTTGCAGAAAAATTCCAAATAACTTGGGTGGCGACTCCCCGCTCAGGGAGGTGGAGCGAACTCCCCACTCCTTATGTGTGGGCTGCGTGTAGCGACTTCAGTCCTAAGACGGGAAATAGTAACTTTTGAGTGCGGAAGACCAAACAACACAGCCTCAGCCCCGTGTTCACGGTCAATATCAACAGTGAGAAGTCCTGTGCCCTGGATGTGACTGAAGAGAAGGGGGTTTTACCTCTGTGGTCTTCTTCCCCCAAGCCCCGAACTCTAGTTGAACCATGAGAAAAATGCCAAATTCCAATGGAGAGATATTCTACAAAATATCTGACCAATCAGTGTCATCACGAATAAGATAAGTGAGAAATTGTCATAGCCAAGAGGAGCCTAAGGTGACATGACGACTCCATGTAATGTGAGGTCCTGGAACAGAAAAAGTATGCTAGGAAGAGACTAAGGAAATCTGAATAAAGCAGGGACTTCAGTTAATAAGCATAGATCACTATTGATTCATTAATTGTAATAAATGTACCACACTGGTGTGAGGTGTTAGTAATAGGGTAAAATGGGTGAAGGGTATGTGGGAATTCTCTGTACTAGCTTCACAACTCTTCTGTAAATCTGTCGGGGCACCTGGGTGGCTCAGTTAAGCATCTGACTCTTGATTTCGTCTCAGGTCATGATTTTCAGGGTCATGACATCATGCTCCACATTAGGCTCCGTGCTCAGCAGGGAGTCTGCTTGGGATTCTCTCTTTTCCTCTCCCTTTTTCAAACAAACAAACAAATAAATAAATAAAAATAAAATAAAATAAAAAGAAGTACCATAGAAACTTGGAGAAAGAGGAAGTCACTCTAGACTGGGGAGCCAGAAAAGGCTGTGAAAGGAGATGCCTTGAAAGAAGGGAAGACCTGCCCCTTGGCCCGGAAGCCCAGGCAGGTGCACAGCACCGGACAAGTAGGGCTGGGGATGGTGGGAGCAAAGTTAGAAGGTGGGTGGGCTCGGGCCATGATTGCAGCATTACCAAGGGCCTCGGCTTCCCTCCATCTCCCTGTGGCCCTGGGTGCCTCACCGCTGTGACCTGTTTATCCAGGAGCCTCTGATTCCTGCCTCTACAGCAGGAGGCCTGGTGATGGTGGCAAAGGGTGACGCTGGGGAACGAGCCACCATGGAGGCCTAGCATCCTTCTCAGACTAGCTGTGCTTTCGTTATAAGACTCTTTTAGAATCTTCTGTCTGATTAAACCAAGGCAGCAGGACCAAAATGGGGGGGCCTGAGGAGTGGCTCCTCTGTCAGCAGTTCCCTTGGCACGTGAAGGGAGGACTGGCAGCCTCCTCACCTTCCTGCTTCCCCATCGTGTCCTGGGCTTGCTGTGAGGTCAGACCTGCGCTCCAGTCCCCTGCTGTTGGGCTTACCCCCCACCCCTTCCCTGCACCTCACTCCCTTACTCCTGCTTACCTGCCTGGGGTGGGGGGGCCTTTCCCACCTGCCCTACTCAGAATGGTCCCCCACCCAAACTCCTCTGTGCCTGCTCCTGTGTCATTGTCTACTCTGGCCTTTAACCACTACCTGATACTTTATTTCTGTTACTTGTCTGACTTTAGACCGCAAGGTCAGCCTCATGAGGTCAGAGGTTCTGTGAGTTTTTTTCAGTGCTATGCTCCCCATGCCAGAATGGGCGCCTGGCATGTATTCGGTGCTCCATAGAGATCTGCTAAGCGGATCAATGCGGTGGTAGTAGCTGCTTTGCTTTTCTGAGTGTTTTTTATTTATCCACAGTGGAGATGATGCCTCAGATTTACAGGGACAAAATGTTCATGTACTGAAGGAGCCTTAGTAAATGCCCTTCCTCGTGTCCAGCCGAACTCCGTGTCAGCAGCTCCTGCCCCCTGAGCCTAGCTCTTCCCGCCATGAGCTTGCTGGACAGGTCTGATCCTGGTGCCACAAGAAGCCTTTAAGACCTTGGATTTCTTTGTTCCTGGCCTGTTCCTGGCCTCCTCACGCCATGCTTTCCCCAGGCTGTGTTCATGCCTTTATTTTGCGCTGACCTCTGTGTGGTGGGTGCCATGTCTCCCTCATCCCTGTCCCCGGGGCCTGGCGTCCAGTGTATGTTTGTCGAACTAATGATTTTTGGAGACTGTGGCCCTATCCTATAACCCCAGCCCCCCCTCAGTCATCCCTCATTCCCTAGGTTAAACAGCCCTGGCTCCTTCAGTCGGCTCCTGTAGGCCTCTATTTGGGACCCTTCTCTCCACTGCTTGTCACCCCTGTGAACCAAGTTCTGTTTATTTCTGGCCTTTGTTAAGTCCTGACTTGTGTGAACCCTGTCCTCAAGCCACTTTCTCTGTGCTCCTTCCTCTGGAGGAAGATGGCCTCCTTGGCCTGGGGCTGGGGCTGCCTAGAGAGGCCTCTCAGAGCAGGTGGGGGTTGAGGGGGGGAGCAAGGGAGGACTGAGCAGCCTGCTGGGGCTGTGTGTCAGCTGCCAAATCCTGCGCCGCCCCCACCCAGAAGGGAGGACCTGGGCATTTCCCTGTTGGTGGCACCAGCACCAGCTCCCTGGGCTCCGGGAGGCCGCCTGGTGGCCCTGGGCTTCATGGGGCTGAGGTCAGCTCTGCCCAGCTGCCTGTGTACCCTTGGGCCGTCTGACCCCTCAGGGCCCTGCTTCGTCACCTGCTGGGTAAGTGATGTCTCAGGCCTTCCACTCTGATGGACATGATCCTTTCCCAGAAGGAATCCTTTCTGTTGAGAAGGGACTGTCACTGCTTCCGTCTCCATTGCATCTGAGAGAAGGAAAGCTGAGTTCAAGTTCTTTTCTTGATTGCCACCCTCTTCAGCTTCCCTCATTCCTCAGACTCTGCCCCGCCAGTGCTCCTGCTCTGTCCTTCACCCCTGGACTCATCCTCTTCCCTTTCCTGTGACACCCCTGCTCCAGCCAGGCTGTCCTCTCAGCCAGCCCTTAGTGGTCTCCCAGAGACCTTTCCGGCTCCCCCACTCTAAACAGGCTGATGTCTCTGCCTCTACTGCTCCACTTGCCTTCTTGCCTGAGTGCCATTACTTGTGGCATTAGCCTAGGAAGGTCTGTTTTCTATGAAGCCAGGGAAATAGAAAAAAGGTAGTTGGAATATAGGCCAAGCACAAAAAAGAGGAAAAAGAAAAATACAGTTCTTTAGTACCTGTTCTAGCCCTGAGTCACTGAGGCCTAAATCCTAAGGGTCGTCCCTGGCTGCTCTTTTTTCTCAGCCTCATAGACCTTGAGTCGTTTTGGCTCTGTGTTTTCAGCATATCCCAGAGTCACACGCCATCAGCATTCCAGTGTGGGCCATCGTTTCCCCTGCCTGCCTCACATGTCTAGGGTCAGAAGATTCTTGTGAGCTGCAGCCAGGCCATCTGCCCTGGCTCACCTCCAGAGCAGATCACGTCCTCCAGGCCCAGCTGGCTGTGGCCACCTTGGACCCCCTTTGTTCCAGTCTCACAGCAGCCCGGCCCACCAGCTGCCTCAGGCCAGCCCCAGCTCGTCCCTGCCTAGTGGCCTTAGCACTCACTTTCTCCTTCCCTCGGCCTTGCTTGGCCTCCCTGCGTGCCCAGCCCCCTACTTGCTTCCCCTTCCTTCCAGTCACTGATTTGACTACCCAAAATGGGGTCATTCTTTGTTTTCTTCTTACTTGTCTGTATCACCACAAGAATAAAGTGAGCTTCTCTAAGGGTGGCCCTTTGTCCTGCTCTCACCTCCCCCCAGCACCAACCAAGCACAGTGCCTGGCATGAAATTGGTGCTCAGTAAATCCCTGTTGTCTATACCTAAACGTTTGTCTAGCGAGTTCTAAGGTGATTACATGGACTCGTAGGCAGGGCCTTGAAGACTTCCTATCAGTAGATGGGATTATAAGCGTAAAGTAGAATTAGAGTCTGGGCCCTGAGAACTTAGGCGGGGGCCGCGGGCGCACGAGCCCAGGCATGAGTCGGACAGGAGCCTTCTAGGTTGGCTCCCAAAGACTATATGAGCTATCAGGAGAAGAGGCTGAGACAAGGGACATTTGCAGAGGCAGGCAGGGAACTGGGGCATAGCTGCCAGGTGGAAACCAAGAGAAGCAAACTATAAAAGCAGGGTTTAGTGGTTCTGTTGGTGGGGAAAGGAGATTGATTGACTTCCAGGGCCGGAGCTCAGGAAGTAAGCATGCTGGCTCTGGGGCAAACTAGGCTAACGTTCTAAACCGCACTAGTCCTGTCCAAGTCAGAAGGCTCATACCCGTAACGGGTGCTCATTCGTACATAGTTTGTATCTAAGGTCACCACACCTTCCAGGAAAATAGTTCTTACGTTGTCCAGGTCCAGCTGTGCTATGAAGTGTTGATACCCTATAGAAGAAAAGAGAGGTAGGATTCTGGGGGCCCTTACTTTGGGGGGACAGGTGCTGCTCCTACCCTTGATTTGAGGATTGGAAACGGGGAGAGGTAGGAATAGGAAACTGGAGGGTGGGAGGGTTGAGATCTGTGCCCACTGAGGCCTCTGTTCTGTGCTGGGGAGGACCTGATGCAAGGCCACTGTAAGCTGGGCTGGAGTTGGCCAGGCTCCATCTCTAGAATGATCACTTCCACACAGCAGTGTGTCAGCCTACATGAGACATTTCTTTCTGCCTCCTGCTCCGTTTCTACCGTTTGTGTTGCCATTCTCCCAATGTGGGAATCCAGGTTGGCCTGGACAGTCGGTTCTTTGTGAGTGTGAACATGTGCGTGTGCATGTCGGATACGTAGCCACAACACTGTCCCGTTTGTCAGCACCCAGTTCAGTGACATGAAGTACATTCAGGCGGTTGTGCACCCATCATCACCACCCATCTCCAGAACTTTTTTATCTTCCTAAACTGAAACCCCATAGCAATTAAACACTAATGTTTGTCCTTTTGTGTCTGGTGTATTTGTTTTTAAATTCATCCACGTTATCCCGTGTATCCAAACTTCATTCCTTTTTATGGCTGAATAATACTATCTTGTACGTGTATGCCACATTTTGTTTATCTTTTCATGCATCAGTGGACACTTGGGTTGTTTCTGCCTTTTTGCTATTGTGAATAATGCTACAGTGAGCCTGGGCATACAAATATCTGCGTGAATCCCCTGCTTTCACTTCTTCTGGGTATATATCTAGAAGTGGAATTGCTGGATGATGTGTTCGTCCTGTGCTTAATTTTTCAAGGACCTGCCAAACTGTTCTCCTCAGCGGCTACACCATTTTATCTTCCCAGTTGCAGTGCACAGGGTTTCAATTTCTCCTCATCCTTGCCAATATTTGTTGTTTTTTTAAAAGATTTTATTTATTTATTTGACACAGAGAGAGAGCCAGCGAGAGAGGGAACACAGGCAGGGGGAGTGGGAGAGGAAGACGCAGGCTCCCAGCGGAGGAGCCTGATGTGGGGATCGATCCCAGGACCCTGGGATCACGCCCTGAGCTGAAGGCAGATGCCTAACAACTGAGCCACCCAGGTGCCCCTGTTATTTTCTTTTTCTTTCTTTTTTTTTTTTTTTAATTAAATCCGTCCTAGTAGGTGTGAAGTGGTTACTCTTTGTGGTTTTAGTTTGCATTTCCCTAATAACTGATGATGTGTTGAGCATTTCTTCATGTGCTCATTGGCCATTTGTTTATCTTGTTTGGAGAAATGTCTGTCCAAGTCTTTAGCCCATTTTTTGTTTTTTTGCCATTGAGTTTTAGGAGTTCTTTATATATTCTGCACATTAATTCTTTATCAGATTGTGATTTGCAACTATTTTCTCCCATTCTGCTAGTTGCCTTTTCATTCTTGCGATAGTGTCCTTCAACACACACAAGTTGTGTGTTTTTTTAAGATTTTATTTATTTATTTGACAGAGAGAGAGAGAGAGCATGAGTGGGGGGAGAGGGAGAAGCAGGCTCCTTGCTGAGCAGCGAACCAGACACAAGCTCAAACCCAGGACCCCGGGGTCATGACCTGAGCTGAAGGCAGACGCCTAACCAACTGAGCCACCCAGGTGCCCCTCAGCACACCAAAGTTTTGAATATTGATAAAGTCTAGCTTATTCTTTCTTTTGTTGCCTGTGCTTTTGGTGTCCTGTCCAAGAAATCACTGTCAAATCCACTGTTAGGAAGTTGTCGGCCTTGTCTTCTTCTAAGAGTTGTATATTTTTTGCTCTTACATTTATATTTAGGTCTTACATTTAGGTCTTTGATTCAGTTTAATTGTCACGTATGGTGTAGTGGGCACTTGGTTCTTGTGGAATCCTGGTGCCGTGCTGGTTGGGTGAGTGAGGAGGGTAAGAGCTATTCTTTCCTGTGTTCCCTTGCCCCCAGTCTTAGGAGCAAGGTGAGCCTTGGTCGAGTGGTGATGGCTTCCCAAGGAAAGCTGAGGGCCCTTGACTGCGTGGTGGGAGCCTGTGGGTCTTTGCTGTGCAGCCAGTGGCCCAAGCCAGCAGCCCAGTCTGGCACAGCAGGTATGAGAAGGGACTTCCTGGCATTGGCAGCAAGTGAAAAAGGTCCTTGTTGGATTCTTTTCTCCCTTAAAAAAATAAGTTTAGCCAACCCTAACAAAGCCCCACAAAGGCAGGGAGGTTGGCTGGTTGACAAAGCCCCTAGTGGTTCATTTCCACAGCAGCCCTGCACGTACTGTGTTGGGCACAGCAGCCCCTCTTCTCTTCTATAGCTCCCAGGCTACAGCCCCAGTGTGGCCATGGCACTGGGCACAGCTGCTCCCGTTGCTGCTTGGGATTAGCAGATGTTCCCCCACTTGTAAATGGGCCCCTTTCTGCTGAATCCATGGAAGCCTTGAATCCCTCAGAAAGCCCACCCTGCCTCCTGAATGGGGCCAGAGCCGAATCTTGAAAAGGAGACCTCCCAGGGACGGGACCACCTGCTCATTGAGTATCGCTGCTGGCAGGAGGTGATAAATGCTCAGCCATGCCCCCTGTGTGGACGCATGTCAGAGCTGATAGATTGCATGTCAGCCCTTTGGGGTTGGTTGGCTCTAGTTGCTGCAGTAGAGGTCGTGTGTTGATGTAGGTTAGGAATTGGAAAGCTGGGCTCTAGTCCTTGTCCTGTCTGGGCTTGGCATCCACGTCTGAAACGCGGGACAGGGGGGCGGGCCTCGAACACCTTCCCGGCCTGGGTTGGAGGCAGCACGCCGTGCGTGTTCTTCCTGCGGGAGCCTGAGTGGAGCTGCGTAGGTCTTTCAAAAGGCCTCCCCTGTCAGCCGCCACATCTTCATTATTTCTATACCTGTGCAATGTTTTGTTTTGTTTGTAAGTATACAAGTAATTGCCTTTTACTGTAGTTAGTTACAGGATTGCATAGACATCACCACAGTCTAATTTTAGAACATTCCCCTTCCACCACCTTGTACCCCTTACCTATCACCCCTAATCTTCCCCCAGCCCCCGGCAACCACTAATCTACTCTCGGTCTCTATCCATTTACTTGTTCTGGTCATTTCCTATAAATAAAATTATGCAGTATGGCCGCACCCACCTCTTGCCTTTCAACTTGATCATCTGCCGCTTGCAACAGTCCTGGCTCCAGGGCTGGTACTTACAGACCATGGGCCCCTGGAGGTCAGGTTCCCTTTCTGGGCCCTGCATCTCCTTCAGGCCAGCTCCTGCCCCTCATGCCCGTCAGACAATGCAGGATTTGTTATTATCTCACCTTTGCACGGGGAGCATCCTGCCGTCCACTTACCAAACATGGGATTTGGTAAGGTTGGGTATTCCTACTTTATAACTGAAACATTTATAAGATTATGTTATATATGTTATAAAACATTTATAAATAAAGCATAATATTTATACAATGAATCTGCAGTATAAACTTAGAGGGGTTGGTTGGTTTCGTATATCATTCAAAAGTATGTGCTAACGGCACCCGGGTGGCTCAGTCGGTTAAGCGTCTGCCTTTGGCTGAGGATCCCAGAGTCCCAGGATCGAGTCCCACATCGGGGCTCCCTGCTCAGCAGGGAGTCTGCTTCTCCCTCTACCCTTTACCCTGCTTGTGCTCTCTCTCACTCGCTCCCTCTCTCTCAAATAAATAAAATCTTAAAAAAAATATATATATGTGCTAAAGGTCATTTCGTACAGTGCCAACATAGGCATATGGAGGAAAATCAAACTCGTTTTATCGAGGACCTCACCGTCTAGCATGGAGAACAGATGGGCAGTTTCATGAATAGTCCCATGAGTGGACTCAGGGCTACATGCAGGGCTCCTCCCTTCAGAGAGGACAGGGTGACCACCCAGGAGGTAAAGGATGTGAGGCAGACATTTCTGGCACGAGATGGCTCTGAAGGAAGCCAGCCTGTGTATCGGTGGGTCACCTAGGCCTGTGAGGAAGTGGCTCTTGAGAGCCTCAGACACAGGGCAGAGAGCTTGGACTTGACACCGTGGGAGCAGCTAAGGCACGGCCATGTTTATGTTCACGAACACTTCTGGGGCCGCTACCGGCAACCACAGGGAGGCCGGCCCAGCCCCGGCTTCTGACTGTCGAATGGCGCTGAAGAACTGAGTGCTGTGCCTGGGAGAAGAGAATCCCCAGACCTTACTGCAGATGCCAGATGCTCCTGCCATGCCTCCCACAGAACACATCCCAGGTTTGAGGCTCCCGTCTCCTGACTTGATTTGGATCCGTGGGCCGTGCGATGACTGTGAGGTGGGCAGTAGGAAACAAGTGGGTGCAACACTCAGACGTGGGCCTGCCTGTGCCTGGAAGCTTATGTGGAGGAAGGCTGGGCCACAGTGCAGGTGAAGGGTCTGGTGCTCCAAAGAAGGGCAGACGCCCCACCTCCTACCTGGCCCCATTACAGTGTGGTGGGAAACCAGACTCTGATCTCCCCCAGGGCCTTGAGATAGGGACCGGGAGGCACAGGGAATAAATGTGAGCTGCTCTGCTGCCCTTGGATAAACCCCTCTGTTTGGCCCATCCTTTTCAAGAGCCTACTGGTAGTCAACTCAGACTTGCCCAGTGTGGGCATGGAGGCTTAGTCTTTCCTCTGCTCTCAGGGAGAGGATGGCCCATGATGCCTAGTGCTCCCTCCAGGCCAGCCAGGCCAGTTCTCCCTCTTCACCCTGCTGGCCTCTTCTTTGTCCCCAGGTAAGAGACAGATGTGCCTAATGCCTTCCTCCCTTTTCCTTGTGGCAAGCATTCAGAGAAAATGTATTGAATAAATTGTCTTCTTACCACCACCCCCTTGCTCGGTGGGGGGTGCGTGTGTGTGTGCATGCGTGCGCACTGAGAAAGAGCAGGGGAAGCAGCCGGGGTTGTGTGCCAACCCTGAGCCCTCACTTCATGAGAACAGTATCCTCTCTGGTCTCGTGGCAACTCTGTGAGGTGAGGGATTTGTTTTATTGTGGTAAAATATACATAACAAAAAAACTGTATTAACCACTTTAAAGTGTACAATTCAGTGGCATTTAGTATGTTTGTAATGTTGTGCAACCATCACCACTGTCTAGTTCCAGAACTTTCTCATCATTCCAAACGGAAATCTCATACCCATTAAGCAGTCACTCCTCATTCTCCACTCCCCCATTTATCCCCTAGCAACCATTAATCTGCTTTCTGTCTCTGTGAATTTGCCTATTCTGGATATTTCATCAAAACGGAATCATACAATGTTTGTCCTTTTGTCTCTGGCTTCTTTCACTTAGCATAACATTTTCCTCTACGTTGAAAGCGTGTGTCAGTGTTTCATTCTTCTTATGGCTGAATACCATTCTGTTGTATGGCTAGACCACATTTTGTTTATCCACATATCCGTTTTTAAAGATTTATTTATTTTAGAAAGTGCAAGAGTGTGAGTGGGGGACGGGACAGAGGGAGAGGGAGAGAGAATCTCAAGCAGAGTCCCCTCCGAGTGATGGAGCCCCATACCGAGCTCGAGCCCGGGACTCTGAGATCACGACCTGAGCCAAAACCATGAGTTGGGTGCTCAAGCAACTGAGCCACAGGGCTCCCCATCCATCATCCATTAATGGCCACTTAGGCTGTTTCTACCTTTTGGCCATTGTGAATAGTGCTGCTGTGAAGATTTGTGTACAAGTTTTGTTCAGACACTTGTATTCAGTTCTTTGGGTGTAAACCTAGGAGCAGAATTGCTGAGTCATATGGTAACCCCGTGTTTAGCTTTCTGAGGAACCTCCAGACTGTCGTCCCCAGCCCCTGCTCCATTTTACATTCGAAGTAAAGGATATTGTCACTCCCATTTTACACTGTGGACGCTGAAGCTGAAACTTTGCAGCTTGCTCAAGGTGACTTACATGGTGATTGGCAAAGCTAGGATTCTGTTCCGAGGGGGGTGCTCTTCTTGACTCCTGGGCTGTGGAAACGTCAAGTCCAGAGGCTTCATTAGATCTTTGAGCCTTTGTGGGGAAGAAGGGGCTGGGAGCACAGTCATCTTTGGCTCCCCCGTCCTAGTGATGGGTCCACAGGTGGCAGGTTCTCTGTGCTGTAGCCCATAGCACGGCTGACCCAGCCTCCCCCTGCGGGCAGAGTTGCAGCGGTTAGGGTTCATGGTGGAGTCCTAAAGGGCAGGAAGGGGTGCAGAACCACAGCTTTCTCCAGAGGAGGCCCTGTGATCACAGACACAGACCTGGCGTTGGAGGACTTGCCGCGAGGGTGCAGGTGCATCGCGGCCTCAGGGCTGCCCCATGCGGCAGCTGCGGTGTGGGGGATGGTTGTGAAACTGCCCTGTAAACCACAAGGGCTGTAGGATCCAGGGGAGGCTGGCCACACACCTGGGCAGGGGACTTTGCTTACTGCTAGCCATGCAAGGAGTGGGAGGAAAGTTCTGCCTGGCGGGCACCTACGGCAGCTCCTCGTCCATCCCTTCTGCCCTGAGGGGCCAGCAGGGGCTTTTGCTCCCTCCAGTTCTAGGTGGTTTCGTGGGTGTGTCTGAAGACTCCTTTTCCATGGGCCTTTCAGTTTTCTCTGAGAACTTGGACTTTGAGGATATCCGTCTGAAGAGAGCTGCTCGCTAGGGAGAACTGTGGCCTTGGAGGGCAGAGTATCAGGTAGCCTGCCCTATACCTGGATGGCATCTGGTGTCCACCTCTTGAGAGAGGGTCTCATGATTCATTAGACTTGGGACTGTGAGCAGTTTGGTGGTAGCAGGAAGAGCCAGAGACAGTCTCTGTCATCACGACCAGCACATGTTCCTCAGGGCATGGGGTCCCAGGGGTGCCTGAGAGGGGGTGCAGTACTCAGCAAAGCTCCCCAAGGGCCACTTTCCCTCCATAGCAAATTCAGGTCTAACCTCCTTAATCCCCGAGAAAGGATGTATGTGCTGTCACCCTGGGCCTGGCTCAGGTGGCCTAACCAAGCGTCCAGCGTGGCTGCCCGGCAGGCCTCTGTACGGGAGCTTGTGGGGAGGGCAGGGGAGGTCGTGTTCCTGCCTAGGCCCTGTCTGATCCCGCCCACCGACAGATTCTGCAGTAACCCTGGGCCACACTTGTCCTGGGTGACCCCAGTGGGTTCCAGGTCCCTTTACCACTGTGAGCCCCACTTGCAAGCCCGTCAGAGTGCCTTCCTCCTGAGGCTGCCGTGAGGGTGAACGTGTAAGTACTTATCCAGAGCCCTGCCCGACCCTAGAAGATGATTAGGATTATTCTTGCTGCAGTGGCTCCTACCACAAGTGAGAGTCTTCTTGTCCTACCGGAGCATACTCACCCCTACTTCTGGCGGTGTGCAGAGATGCTGGCTGGCGGCTGACACCAAGTAGCACTGCTTTTCCGACTCCTTGAGAGGGTCGTGGGGAGTGGGATGGAGCAATAATACAGAATACAGGACATGTGGTAAAAGTCTTGCTCCCTAATTTTTCATTCCGTGTGTGTGTATGTGCCTATACACGTGTTCTTCCCAGCGTGGAAAGTGTGGTTCTCTGTCAGTTGTGCGCAGGTAGGTTTGAAATACACAAACTGTTGCAGGACCTGCAGTGCGCTGGGTTTGCCTTCACCTTGAAAAGCACTTTTTGACCTTGAGATTTTGTGAGCACTTCTTTGCCCTGAGGGAAAGCCTTTGTTTCTGTGGGTCTCTGTTTTCCCATCTGAATGGAGCAGTGGGGCATAAAATGGAGTATTTCCATTCTATCCAAATCTTGCCTGGCCTCTGGTTGTATAAGCACGGCTGCCTGGAGGAAAGGGTCCCCACCGGTAGCTCTAAATGGCCAGTCTTTGTACTTCTGTCCTACTTTCCTCTTCTTTCTCTTTGGCTCTCAGAAGCTTACCTCCCAAACTTGCAGGATCCAACAAGAAGTGGAAGCTACCTGTTTTCCCTAAAATGCACCTGTTTGGGCCAGGGATGGGGGTGGAGGGTCTCCAGGTGGTAAGGCTGTTGTGGGCAGAGGTTCCCTTGGCCTTTTGTGGGCCAGTGGGCAGATAACAGGAGGGCTGGGTTCTCAGCAGGATGTGGTCACATCCCTGGAGAGCGGCCCTTGTCTTAGTCCTCCTGCTTGGTCACTTCATGCTTACACGGACTTTGCCCTTGGGATTTGTCGACACTGATGCGGCTCTACCATCTTAGCTGGTGTAGTGTGGAGACCAGAAGAGGACTGGAAACCCCCGGATGGTTAGATGGCCATCTGGTGACATCGCTGGCTGAGGACTTAACCCATAACTTGGCAGCATGGCAAAGTTGGATGGCCTGAGGACAGCCATCCCTTTTTTGGAATCGAGCAAAACTAGGTGCCGCTCAGCCTCGTAGGAGGCCTGGATTCCTAACCTCTGGAGGTGCAAAATGAGAGCAGGGAGCTTGTCCAATGGAGCTGGCCTCTGCTGATGGTATCGGGGTGAGGGGTTCCCTCCGGCTGGATTCCAGTTGCAGCCTAGATATCTGCCCTTGCTCTCCAAGCACAGGGTCTGGCCTCGTTAGTAGATGGGTTGTCAAGTATCTCTTCTGTCCTCCCTGCTGAGAATGCAGATGGCTCTGGCCTGCTCCTGCCCTGAGTTGGAGAGGGCCACACCTGGTGGGGGCTCTCTGGAGGCCCTTGGTGGAATCTGCCCGAGCTCTGGGTGCAGGGGCTGTCGTTGAGTGCAGCCTAGTGAAGGGGCGGGTGGGGGTGGTGGTATAGGCAGCCTCAGAGGGGCTTGGGAGTAGTCAGTGCGAGGACCCAGCGGTGGGGGGCGCAGCACTCCATACCCAGCTGGGACAGTGAGCCTCTTGCAGGTGCAGGTGGCACTGGTGCTGCTGGAGCCGCTCCACAGCAGGTGGCGCTATTGAGACTCAGGAGGAACTGTCATGCCGCGTTTGCCAGGTGCGACCCTGGGTCAGTTTTCTGGTTCTCCCTGCTTTTCTGACCGGTGTCGACTCTGCTCTCTCTTCCTCACATGTAACGGGGTTAGATCAGGCTCACGTCATGAGTAATGTTTAAAGAGGCATGAAAGAGGTTGTAATCATGAGATCCTGACGCACAGGTAGTAAATAAATGTTCATTTCCTGCAGCTGTAGCTTGTTATGTCTTTGCCTTTTATTGACACTTCTGAAAACTCTCTGGAAGGAGGTAGGGACCTCATTTTGCACACATAAAAAACCGAGTCCCAGAGAGGTTGTCAGAAGTCTAGGGCATGGTTGCTGACTAGGTGTCATGACCACGTTCACCGCGTTCAGCTGCAGGGCCAGCTGGGAAACCTCGTCGGTGGCTGGTGGCTGTGTGTCAGGCAAACACAGTTACTGTGCATGAGGGAATGGTGAGCAGGTTCATGACCCCGAGCCCTGTAACAGTAGTTTGTAAAGACGAGCACGTGCCTTCAGATGGCCCACTAGAGAGTATAGTGAGCAGAAAGTATTAGGATTCCTGTTCGTGGGTTTTTTGTGCCCGTTTAGCTTACCTGTGTGTGTGTTCTGGTTTACAAAGTATTGGTACAGTGGCACAGGTGGATAACTGATCGTGTCCACGCATCTGTGTATCACAGGGCGTACACTGGCACCTGTGACAACCATGAGTCCTAGCGGGGGGAGGGCAAGGACAAAGGAGGAAAAGTCCCCCTGGAAGAGCTCCTCCACTGTCCCCTCCCCTCTCGGCTCTGTGACCCTGCTCATGGCCTTAATCCTCACAGTGGTCCACAGCATCAGTGTCCTTGTTCCATGCACAAGACCCACCCCAGAGAACCCATGAGCCTTGTCGGTACCAATGGGGAGCGTGTGCTTCTGTGTGGGGGAGACTGAGCTGAGAGAGCAGAAATCACCACCCCTAGTTCGCCCAAAGAGGGTTCAGATGGGGCAGTGGCATGATTCTGGAGAAGACCTGGGATTAGAAATTCTGAAGAGCGGAGGGGCTGGAACTGGAGCAAGGAGGTGGGGAAGCCTAGAAGGACCGTGCAGGCCCTGCCCTGGGTTGGAGGGGGGCGCTCTTGAAGCTGTGGGAGCAGCGCTCATCTGGGGAGGGGGGCTCAGCCCCTACATGCTTGTGGGCCTCCCCAGCCAGAAGACCAGTGGGTGGGTCCCAGGCCTCCTCTCCTGCTCATTGCTCCCGAAGAACCCCCTTGGTTGGTTGCAGGATAACCCACCAAGCCCCTTCCCCAGCTCAAGGACTCTCCGGGAGTGCCCAGGAGAGGTACTACAAGGCTGCTTTACTGAGGAAGAGCACTAGCTAGTCTTAGTATGCGTGTGGCCCCCTCAGAAGTGGGACTCTGGCCCCTCCTCTTCGGGTCCCCACCTGAAGTTAGAGGCCTCCCTGAGCACAAGGCTGGCTCTCCTGCCCTGCCACCTCCTTTCTGGGCTGAGCCCAGAGAGTCCATAAGGAAAGGCTTCTTGGATCTGGGAACCTTACTCATTCCCCCTCCTGTGGATCAGAAAGCCACCAGGCAAGCTGGGTGAGGGCTCTGGAACTCCGTGCTCCTCTGGTCTGGCTTCTGTAGTTGGGCACCAGGGGATGAGAAGAGAGGTGGCAGCGCATCGGAAATGCGGGTGGGTTGGCCTGGAAAGTACCAGGAAGCTCGTATGCGCTCGAGCTGGAGGGGGTCCGGGAGCTTCCTGCTTCCTTTTGTTCGACAGATGAACAAGGTTTCCAGTAGTGGGTATAGTGGGTCTGAGCTCGGCATTCACACCGGACTCAGCATCCTGACCCTCAGAGCTTGAGGAGGGAGGCACCTGACAAAGCAACCCCCAGCTGGCTGCCATTGGCTTTTTCTCCCCCTGCCGCTTCATCAGGAACCCAGCTAAGGAAATGCTAAGTCCTTGGGGGGCGCTCAGTAGGGAAGCTGGCAGCTGTCCTGGAAGTGGGGGCAGCCTCTCCACCTCATGCCCCACACCACCAGGGTCCTGGCCAAGGCTTCCCTCCCGGGAGAGCCACCAGAAAGGGGCATTAAGGTAGTGCCTTGCCTGACTGCAGGCCAGGAGCTCTTTGCCCTTGGTATGGTGACAGCCAGGGCGCCTCATTTCCCTCCCCAAAGCGCCTTCCTGTTTGGGGGAAGGGTGAGAGGCCAGAGGATGGAGGGTAACGGATCATCTTTAGGTAGGTCCTCCTTGCTGACCCTCACCCCAGTAGGAATTTCTTAATGCCTTCTTTGCTCATTCTTGGTGTTCTTTTCCTCAATTCAGTGTCTAACTGTCAGAAAAGGACAAAAGTTAATATTTGTCGTCCAGCGCCGGCCGGGCAGCCTCACAGCGACTCCTCAGGGGCAGTCCCGGAAGGCGGTGGGGGTCACCTGCCCCGAGCAGGCTTGGCCTACCTTTAAAGCATTTCTGATATGTGTGGCTCCAGCCTGCCAGCCCCACAGCCTGCCTTCCAGGATGTGGCTTCTCTCCAGCTCCCTCCTTGCCTCTAAAAATAACCTTGCTATTTTGGAACCACCTCTTCTGGAGCTTTTTCTCACTGCTCTCTTGGATCAGTAACCCCTGTGAGACCAGACTCTTGGCTGCCTCTGTCCTCCCAGCTGTCCTTACGGAGCTGTCCCCTTCCTGTCTCTCTCCCCTTCCCCCAGTACCAGCTGGGATCTTGTTCTCCAGCCAGGAAGGAATGTCCAGCTGCATGTCCTCTGAGAAGAGCAGGCTGTCACCTCTCCTCCCTGGGACGGGTAGGGAGGAAGTGGGGCCGTGGGGGTGGGGGCGAGGCAAAGCACCACCCTGTGCCTCCGTTGCAGTTGGGGATCCACACAGCTGCGAGGGGCTCCGGTGCCTGTTGAAGCGACAAGGGCTGGGAGGGCCTGGGGATACGGGGACACTCCATGCTGCCTTACTCTGACCCAGGAGTACTGGCCTCTGCGTGACTCCCTGCCCCATCTTCTTCTTGCAGCCCACAACCCTGCCTCAGGGAACCATCAACATGAACCAGTGCACAGACGTGGTGGATGGGGAGGGCCGGACGGGCCAGAAGTTCTCCCTGTGCATTCTGACCCCTGAGAAGGAGCATTTCATCCGGGCAGAGACCAAGGAGATCATCAGTGGGTGAGTCTGCCCCGGTAATTTTGGGTGGAGGCACCCCCGCCTACCAGCAGGTTCTCGGACCAGTTCGCTTTGGCACAAATTGGGCAGTGTCGCCATCACTTTCTTCCCCAAGCGTGTCCCCTCTACTGAGTCCCCTCTCTCTCTTCACAGCGCCACCGTGTGCCCAGTCACCACGCCAAAAACTGGCCTCCCCCTCCACCTGTCTTTGCGTCATCCCCTTGTGCACATACTCTTCCTCATGTCCCACTTGCGCGGGCCTCGCTCTACTGGGCTGCCCCGCCTCCATGGATCCTTCGGCTTCCTTCGGCCTCTCATTGGTCTTCCCGCCTCCATTCTCACCCCTCCACCCGTGTATCACTCGACCACGAGGGTTTCAGTCCCCAGAGCACATCTGACCTTGCCTCTCTTCTGCCTGAAACCCCATCCCCTGGGAGTCAAGTCCAGGTTCCTTGGCTGGCCCAGGAGGCTTCTTCCCAGCCCTCCAGCCTCACCCCCACCATCCTCGTGTCCCTCAGCACTGAGCTGCTTGTCACCGCACATCCTCGTGCTGACCACCAGCTCTGTGCCTTCATTCCCACCCTGCCTTCGGTCTGGAATGACCCCTCCATCCTTCAGGCTGTTAGAGTCAGCCTGAGTGTCCACTCTTCCAGGAAACCTGCCCCCATGAGGCACTTGGCACCATCAGCTGGCTCTTACAAAAGATGCAGATTGTCTGCGTGCACATCTGGCCTCCTTCAGCCAGCAGTAGGTCCTTGAGGGTGGGGGGCTGGGTCTCAGTCACTGTAGTGCTGCCGTATGCACTGGCTTCTTTGTCCACTTGGAAAGAATAGACAGTCTCTGAGTCACACCGCTGTCCTTGGCCATGCCCTGTGCAGAGGCTTAGGGGAAGCCCTGGGAGGTGGAAGGGGCCCGCGTTTTCAGGTAGCTGATAGTCCAGGCTAGCAGAGCTCCGTGCTCCTAAGCTCACGCAGTGTGTGCCTTCCAGGAGTCCCTGCTCCTGGGGCGTCTGTTACCAGCTCTGTGTGACCTAGCCACACAGTACATGCGGAGTGAGCATGCTCGGCAGGCCCGGCCGGGAGCTCCGGCGCTGGAGCTTGGAGAATCCCATTGGTCCTTTAAGGCTGAGAAAGCGTTGAGAAAAGGGAATTGGGGCATGGTGGGGTGGAGGTGGTTAGGGATACTGGGCTGATTATTGTAGTGCAGAGTTGAGGGAGCTAGAAGGTGAAGGCTTTTGGTTTCATCAAGTGAAAGGACCGAGCACTGGCTTGAGCTTCAGGATCTCAGGCCAAGGCTGCTGTTGAGGAAGCGAGAACAGTGGTCAGAAGGACCCCAGGTTTTGCTGAGTTCAGAAGTTCAAATCCACACTGTACCGGGCTGGAGCCAAGGGCCAGAGCTGCACTGCAGAGTGACCAGAGGGCCCTCTGCTGGGGGTGCCAGCTCAGCCCCAGTCCTTCTCCCTTGGAGAGAGGCAGGTTTGCATTTCTGACTCCTAGGGGCGAACAGCAGGACCACCTTGCCTTTCCCTCTCCCTGGTCTTAATTCTAGAACCATGTGGTTCAGGAGTGCAGAGGACTCAGGGAGCCTGGCCAGCTCAGTCAGAGAAGCATAGGACTCTTGATTTTGGGGATGTGGGTTTAAGCCCCACATTGGGTGTAGAGATTACTAAAACAAAACAAAACAAAACCAAAAAAAAAAAACTTAAAAAAAAAATAGGGCTCTTACAGAGCCCTCATTCTACAGTTGGAAGATGGAAGCTCTGGAAATGCGAGGACCCTGACCAAGGGCACTCTGCAGGCACGAGGGACAGCATAGAACCGTTTGCTCTTCCCGGTTTCCCGTATCCGGCAGACACACCTGCACAGAGGGGCTGCTGCCCCACGGGACTCCTTGGGGGAGATCTAGCCCTCCCCCTCGGGAGCTAGGTCCCATGGAGGATCCTGAATAGCACGAGGAATGGGAAGGGGTGTCCGAGGTCCCCAGGACAGGCTGGGGCATGTGTGAGCTGGGGGACCAGGTCAGTGATGTTGTGGTGTGCCACATGGCATGAGGAAAACAGCTGAAGGTGCCTTTGGCAGATGGCCCAAATCCTACTGTCAGGCACCTGCCACAGGCCAGGGGACCTCCTGTCCTGATCCCCTCTCCTAAGGTCACTGCATGTACAGGGACAGGGGACTGCCATTCCCGTGCAGCTTGAGTAGACAAGGTCATTGGTGGACCAACATACCAGGTGTGTGTGTTCTCTGGGTCCCACATGTAGGCTGGGTCATCGAAGTTTGTGCGGTGGCTCGGAGACATAGCCAGACCTAGGATGGGATGTGTCACCTAGTGCTTTCCCCTGTCCTCATCCTGGGGTTGGGCCTAGCTCATCCCTGCCCAGCAGCGATACCCACGCAGGGTTCAAACCATGGCAACCTGTCCCTGGGCCCCTGCAGCCCCTCCAGTGGCCCCAACAGCAGCTTCTTTGTCTTTACCACCCACTGGCATACTAGCCCTCCTTTAGGGAGTCAGGTGGGGTAGTGTGCCCTGGGTACAAACTTCTGCCTCCATCTCCTCTCCCTCCTCTGCCTTTCGCCTTTGTGGACGGATGCTTCCCTTGGCATTCTCACCACTGGCACAGCTCCTTTGCCAGATAATCTCACTTGTGGGCTCTTAGACCCTGAGATGGGGCTAAGTACTCAGCTCCGTAATGAGGTACAGACTTCCTCTGGGCTGACTCAGAGCAGGGGTAGTTGGGGACAGTCCATCCAGACTTCTTTCTGGGGTCTTCTCTGAACAGAGGCCCTGAGCCGCCTGAGGCATCTCTCCCAGAGCTGGGTGGAGAGAGCTGGTAGTTCTCTTTCCACTTGTCTCGTGCCAGGATGGGCCTTCAGGATGTTGGGGCACAACTTAGCGCAGCTCTTTTAGAGGGGGTGGGATGTAAGCGGGAGCTTGCGGCGGGGGGGGGGGGCCTCTCCATCTGGGCTGTGCCCACGTTTTCCCCCTTCTCTGTGCCCCGTCTCTCGGTTCTGCCCCCCCTCGGTCTCACTCATCCTGGCTCCGCAGTCAGAGTTGGGGAACCCACTCTACCATGTCCTGGCACTCACTTCCACTACCGATCCTGTGGCCACATTCGCACCTTGCCTCTCTTCCCTGGGTGTATTTTACATGGTAACGCATCTGAATGATGTTACACACTTCCTGCTGGGCTTCCGCGAGAAATCCGAGTGCAGGGGACACATTCCATCATATGTCCCGGGCCAGCCCCAGCCCACCCTGCCTGTGCTCAGCCCCTGAGTCTCCAGCCCTCTTCAGGCGAGCACAGGAGCTCGCTGAGCTCCGTTCAGTCAGCAGTGCAACCGCGGCGGCGCAGATCTCTTCCCTCGAGGCACTGTCCTGCAGGCTTGCTGATTTGCTTGTNCGTGTCACCAGGAACAGCAACTGGGCCAGTGTGCACGTGCCTGTCACACGCCCCATGCTCCTGGGGCCCTGGAGGACGAGGTGACCTTGTTAAGCAGTGTCTCCTCTCCTAAGTAAAGCTCTAAGAAGGGTCTTCTGCAGACACAGCTTGCTGCAGTGCCCCAAACAAATGTCAGCCCCCCTGGCAGGCTGGAAGGCGGGTCTTTTAACCCCACAAGCGTGTGAGTTCCTCAGCTTGCCTGGGTGAGGCCCTGACTGTCTGCTCCTCTGCTGCTGGCTTTGCAGATGCAGTCATACCTCTTTTCTTGCCTTGGGGCCAGCCGACAGAGGAGTGACCCCCAGGACCTGCGCCTCAGGGCTCTACGGTGCCCGCAGTCGTTCGTGCTCTCAGCAAGTACAGAATGACCTGCTCAGAGCTGAACTGGGCTCGTCCCACATGCTGTGATCCCCCACACCCAAGCCCACTTCCCCGCTGCCAGCTCTCACCAGCACAACCAGCCTACCCTGCTGAGGTCCTAGAAGGTCACTAACTGTGACTCACCTCCCTCCTGCCACCCCACATTAAAGCAGCACGTCTGAGTGCGGAGGACCTGAGCCCTTCTTCCTGACCCCGGCGTGAATGTCGGTGGTGGCCGCAGCCTCCATCCAGGGTGCTGGCATTGCCGGCTCTGCCTCACATTGCAGCCCAGCTGCCACCACTGGGCCCAGGGTGGCAGCAGGCCCAGCACAAACCCTCATGTTCTGGAAGAAGGGGACCAGAGTCTGCTGCTGAACCATCCCCTCTGGAGAGAGCACCCTTCAGCACCAGGCCCCTCCTGTCTTCCACTCCACCTGCCCCCTCATCCAGCCCACCCAGATGTTCATGAAGCTCCAGTGAGGCAAGCAGGGAGCATGTCATGCCCTCATCTACCACCTGGTTTCGGAGATGAGGAGACTGAAGCCCAGAGGGTCAGGGAGCCACCCAAGGTCGTGGTTAGGGGGTAGCAGAGCCAGATCTGTACCAAGCCTCCCGCCTTCAGCCGCTGCTCTTCCCACGCTCCCCTGATACCTTGCCTGCTCCTGGTCCAGAGCGGACCTTCCAACATGTGGGCCTTGGAGTGGGTCCCTGGGCAGCTCTGCTGGGCCTTCCCCAAAGCCAAGGTGCCCGTGCCCTCAGTGTGCCAGTGGGGCCCAGAGGTGAGGGAGTGGGTCTGGGAGGTCAGCTGCTCAGCCCCTGGAAGTGACCCGCCACAGAGAACTTTGGTGGCATAACTGCTGGTTTGCTGCCTCCAGAGCCCTAAATGATACCCAGTAGCAGCCCATCTGTGCATTAGCCAAATCTACTGTGGGAAGACGATTTTAAAGCCAAGTGTAAGCCCCGAAGACAGGGTCAGTGACGGAAACCATGATGTGCTCTGTACTCTGAGGCCTGTGGTCAGGCCTGCCACTCCACCAGACTGAAGCACTCTTCATGCCTGGGCCAGCCACAGGGCCCTCTCCACCTGCGCTATGGTCATTGTGGGGTCAGCATCTGGGCCTGGTCCCAGCACAGCCTGTGGTTGTCCTGGGCTGCACTGTTGGCACTTCCCCATCGGTGGGAGGCTCACATCTGGGTCATGATCCGCCCTGCTCAGCTGCCCTGAGGCCTGGCCACAGGGTGGGCGCCCCCAAGTGGGAAGCATTGGGCCTGGTGCCTAGACTACCCAACAAGGTTCCTAGTCCCTGAGCTCAGGGGTCTGATCTGGTGCTCCCTCCTCTTCTCTCCCCAGGTGGCTAGAGATGCTCATGGTCTATCCCAGGACCAATAAACAGAACCAGAAGAAGAAGCGGAAGGTGGAGCCTCCCACACCACAGGTAGGCAAAGTGAGAGCTCCCCAGGAGGTTAGAAGACTTCAGAACCCAGCCTAAAATTCGGGGTGAGAAGAATCCAGATGAGGCCGAGGTGGTCATCAGCCCTGCATGCTCTCTCCTTCCCTCTGATGGTCTGTGGGCTCTATGCTTCTCTCCACGCTACAGGGCAGGACCCTCCACAGGATAGGATGGCTTTGCTCATAGGCTCTGGGGCCGCACAGGGAGGTCTTCAGTGAGCTAGCCAGTGCCCAGCAGCGGTGTTATCGCACGTGTCCCCTCCCTGGTGGTCCTGCCCGCTGCTGAGAGCAAAGGGCTGCTTGCTGAACACTTGCATCCTCGTGCATTCACAGAGGGTCCCAGAGTGTCCTGGCTGAGTGAGGAGCTCTCGGGAGACCCTGTTCCCTCTCCGGGCTTTGGCCATAAATGGAAAAAACTAGCAAGACCTTAACTTTTGTGCCCCTGCCCTAACTCCCATTTGACCAGAGTGGCAGGTGGCTTGAATAGGTCCCACCAGGTCTAATCCTTCCCCAAAGGCCACTCTCCTCCTCGTCTGCAGGGACACAGGGCACCCAGAAGGGCTCTGCACCTCCCTCCTGTGCTCCTCACATTCCTGGGGCCCTCGTGGAGTGAATTAACCTTTCTGAGCCTCCGTAAACAGCTTTACAGAATGGGCCTTTTGGGATCTAGTCACAGGATTATTGTGGGCATGGAAGGAAGCACCGAGCTCTTGATGGGTGCTCAGCGAATGCTCCTCTCTGCTCCAAACTTCAGGGTTACCGAGTGCTTTGCTTTGCCTGATCGAACCTCACAGCAACCCCAAGAGTGAACCGGATGGGGATCGGGGTCCCTTGGGCATCTTGCAAGACCCAGAGTCTGGTGGGGAGCCAGCCCATGACAGAACCTTAGCTACCCCCTGGGCTCAGGAGTCCTTACTGGCTGCTGTCTGCTTCACCGAGTGGTAGAGGTTGGCCCGGGCAGGGCTGGGAGGTATGTGCTGGCCTGGGTACCGCCGCCACCACCACCAGCCCCTACCCCCTGCCCCCCGCCATGCGCTGTCCCTGATGGAGTGCAGCCCTGGGCCTGCTCTCAGCTGCTGGTCATTGTTTGACCAAGGAGCCTCAGGCCAGCATCCCCTGGAAGGTAGTATGCCTGGCCAGAAGTCAGCAAAGTGCAATCAGAGACCTTCCTGGAGACTGAAAGTGGGGCTTCCTGCTGGGGAACAGCAGATACACACACAAGTCCCCTAACACTGCCTAGTCTGAGAGAAAAATCCCAGGCCGAATAACAGCGTTAGGCCAGCTCTGTGTTTCTTCAGTGATGCCTTGGAAGCAGTGCTGGAGCAGAGCTCCTGCCTCCAAATCAGGCAACTGCATGTGCAGTAGACACATTCGGCCCAGACCAGGGCATTGGGTTGTGTCCCTCCTGCCCACCTGTCCCCTCCCTCCAGATACTGCTGGCCATGGCTGAGCTTCACTTCTTCAGTTGGTAGCGGGAGCCACGTGATCACAGGGTGGGGAGATCACCCACTTCTCTGAGGGTCTCTTAGAGCCCGGGTGTCCCTACCTGCTCTGCTTATTCCCTTTCTAAGCCCGGCAGAAGCCAGCCTGGCAGGACTCTCTTCCTTCTGCCCCTTGCTCCCAAGAACATCACATTTGATTTCACTGCTTTCTGGAAGCTGTGAACTTTCATCTGGGGCCCATCTCCCTGTGACTCCCATCTCATGAGGTCACGTTGGGGATGTCTGGGCAGGCCTCCCCTCCACAGCCAGATGCTCGAGGTGTTTTGGTGCCCCAGATGGAGCAGGGAAGGAAGCCTGCAGCCTTCAGGGCCCCTGTACAGGCAGGAACCCAAGATCCCATATCTGGCCTCTTTTCTCTGTGGCCTGAGAGAGTTTTCAATAAAACCAGTGGGAGTTGGGAAGTATTGCTGTGCAGTGCCCTGCCCTCTGGGAACTCAGGCAGGAGAGCCCACAAGGCCCCACTTGAACAAGGGTGTCTCAAGCAGTCGGGAGTTCCGGCCATGGAGAGTACACTCATGGAGTGGTTTTCTGAGACCATCAGAGAGAGACCCAAGCCAGGCCCTGAGGGAGGTTGAGGACTAGGCTGCAGGGAGAGCAGATAGCCTCTAATTTGGGGGCAGGGGTCCCAGCAGAGCCCAGGCAGCAAGGAGACAGGCTGGCCCTGGCCAGAGCCTCTGAGGCCTGAGAGGTGTGGGTTCCAGAGCTGCTGCTTAGCCCCTGTTCACTCCAAGAGGAAAGACTTTCTTGATACTGAGATGCCTAGAGAGAAGGAGTAATAATCCACTCTGGGTATGACTAGGATAGGAAGGATGGAGATCTTGCTACCCTCTCTCCAAATCCCAGATCTGGGACTCTGGCAAGGCCAGGGGCCGCATGTCTCCCCTACCAGGTGCGTGGGTTGGGAGGCTTGGTTCATTAGGTGGAGCTCTGGAATGCTGGTTCCTCCCATCTCCCTCTTGGCCCTTACTTCTCGGCCTTTCTTCAGAGACCTGTAAAACAACAGACCTCAGTGTGAGCAGAGGCCTGCCAGGAGGAATGTCCCTCCTGGTCCGGTATCCTGGCTCCTCTCGGGCCCACACGTGTGTTGTGAGTGGCTACCTCTTCTTGAGCGTCGTGTTTTCTACTTGGGTGCTTTCTGCTACACCCACTCCAGGCCATATCCATCCTCGTTGGGCCCCTCCTCAGTGTCTGCCGGGGAAGTAGAGAGGAAGGCTTTCTATAAAAACCCCTCTAGAGAGGGTGCTGGCTTAGCTGGCATGCGGCAGCTACAGAGCCTGCTTGGGCTGGGCCTGCCTTCCTGCCCTGTGTCCTCTTTCCTCCCTGCTTTGAAAACGCTTTCTGAGCAGCCAGATAAACAGCACAGACCTCATCACAGCATGGAAGCATTGCTCTCCCTGAGCAGTGCAGGTATCTCGACCATGCAGGGACTAGCACGTAGGAGACCTGGCACTTCTCCTCCTCCTCTTCCACGGGCACCCGTGGTCTGTGTTGTTTTGAACCCCAGCACCCTCCCCGCCGCAGTGGTGACCCTGTGGAGAGCAGAGGCAGGGCCGCGTGGCCCCAACGTGGCCTATGCCAAGTCTTACTCCCCACACGTCTGCTTTGGAGAAGAGAAGCAGCTTTACCCAGAGATCAGGCTTCCCTGTATCACCCCCCACCCCCTCTCCTGGAAGCCAGTGTGGCTTTGTTCCTGCTGCCAGACTGTGCCTCTGTCTCCACTCATGTGATAAGGCTTGGCATAGAGGTGGTAGAAGGCAGAGCCTCTGAAGGAGAGAAGGAGAACTGCCTGTGGACCTTGGCTGCCATTCAGGGCCCTCATTCTCTGGGACGAGTTCTTCAGAAGTGGGGAGCATGGAGACGGATCTGCGGGTGCAGCCAGCCTGGCACGAGGTTGGGAGGCCCAGGGCCAGAAGGTGGGTCTGCAGCCATGTGGTGCTGAGAGATGTATTAGTTTCCCAAGCTCCCTGTCATGGCCCCTTGGATCTCAGGCCCAGAATTTCCTCTGCCTCTTGGGGATCCCTGCCAGCCCACCCGCTCACTGTGGGAGTCACCCAAGCACCAGAGAGGGGTGTGCATATGCCGTGGGCACTTCACCCACAGCATGGGGCTGAGGGCTCTGGCAGCCAGGGCCGCTTCCCTCAGAAGCACAGCTACCTGCCTCTTCCTCTTGGGCCCTTTCTGGCAACCGCTACCTACCCTTGGTGCAGCCTGTCTTCCACAGAGGGGACGAATTCACCGAGGCCAGTCTTCACGTCACCCCACCCAGCTCTGCCCTGAGCCCACCAGAACATGCCCAGCGTCTGGCTTCTGGTCTTTGAACAGAAGACTCAGTCGTTGGAAGGGGCCATGGCGGCGGACCTGGAGTGACTTCTGCTTGAGGGAAGCATTGCTAGGACATGGATTGAGGGCAGTATGCTGACTGGAGGGATGGGTGGCCCTGGGGCCAGCTATCCTTAGGTCATTAGAGCCTGGCTCTGTTGGAACCCTCATGAAACTCTGAAACCATTGCCATTTTATTCCAAGAAGTCCACTTCTTGCAAGGTGGGTCGAGCTGTAGGGAATCTCCAGCTTGGGAGCCAGGTGTGTTGACGGCTCTGAGCACATGGGCAGTCGGGTGTGTCCTGGGTCTGTGGAAAGAGCCTTCCTGTCTTATGAGGCCTGGAATCTTTGTAAAGCTAAGGAAAGCTTTGGACCTGCTAAAATGCCTGTCTTTTCCCATGGGGATACCTGGTGCCGTGGCTTCTCAGTGGGTCCTTTAGGCTGCCCATCCAAAGCACTCCCCCAGCCCCCTGCAACTCCTGAGGGTGTCTGGTGGTGGAAGAGGCTTGAAGCCCCACTGTGGCCCTTACTGTCCATGTGAGCCTGGGTGTGCCATCCTCTCGGCCCAGGCAGCCTCCCCTGCAAGATGTGTTGGGGAGGACAATGAGGAACCAGAGCCCAGCATGTAGTCCATGCTCAGTGGCTCTCAGACAGTCTGCTGGTTAATAGTGGGTCTGTGTGCATGTACGCGGGGACACATAACCCTAACCCGTGTCCTCTGTAAGCCTTGCCAATGGCCCCAACTTAGAATTGGGCTAAGGTGGGCTTTTAAAAATGAGGTTTGGCCACCAGGATGGGAGTGGAAGGTGGTCATTTGTCTGCTATCCCCCATGTGTGAGAGAAGACAGTGAGGACATGTCTTACTTTGGAGAGGCTCCAAAGCCATGTTGCTGGCAGTGCCCTCAGCAGCCGGCACCCAGGACTTTGGGCCAGGCAGGAGGGTTGGACCCAGGCTGTGAGCTCATGCTGGGGGGCAACTAGGGGTCCCAGCCCTGCCCTTGTCTGGGCTCTAGGTTTGAGCTGTTGAGTTAAGGTTCTCCGCATGCTCTGGAAATGGGCTCCGTGTATCTGGCCAAGTACCTCCCGCAGGAATGCTTCTCCCACAGAGCGGCGCCAGTTCTGATCTGGGGAGAGATGGGACGGACACTGTTCCCTTCTGGGCTATAAGCTCCCATCTAGTTTGTGTGGGTCGGCAGCTGGGAGGGCAGAAGTGTAGATGGGATGTTTGGGTTGTATCTGATGACTCTTTTCTTCACATAGTGTCCCAGGTGTCCCATTTTTGCTTTCTAGGACCAAAAGGGGGAGGTTGGGGAGGCCCAGGCTGGCCCCAGCGTGGGTGCTGTATGAACACGTGCTTTGCACTTACCCAGCAGGCCATCTCAATGGTGTATTCCTTATTTACCCTGTCCCATCTTTCCTGACTCGTGTCCTAATTACCTACAAGTCTAGGAATGACAAACTCTGAGCCAGCCACTTGTCATCTCACCTTTAATGCCTGGTCCATTGCTCTGGGCTCTGTGGTTTTGTTGGCGGGGAGAACTTGCCTGTGTTTAGTATTGGAACTCCAACCAGAAACCCTACGTTTTTGTTCCATGTATTTCCCAAACCCAGCCTGTAGCCGGTGGGACCAGCGCTTTGCGAGAACTGACTGGGGCTGTAGAAGAGAAAAGGCCACAGTGCCAGCCAGATGGAGCTTTCACCCTGACCAAGATATCTCTGTTCTGAGCCTCCCCTTTCAGGGATTCCGGACCACTGACAGGTGTCATTGACCTTGGTGTCCCTTGTAGCCAGGCACCTAGGCAGCCAGGACCTGTGTACCAGCCCAAGTTGTGCGCTCCTGTGGCCGCACAGACACCGCTCTCTCCCCCAGGAACCAGGGCCGGCCAAGATGGCTGTCACCAGCAGCAGCAGCATTCCCAGTGCTGAGAAGGTCCCCACCACCAAGTCTACACTCTGGCAGGAAGAAATGAGGGCCAAGGACCAGCCCGATGGGAGCAACCTCAGTCCAGCTCAGAGTCCCAGCCAGAGCCAGCCATCTGCTGCCAGCACCCTGAGGGAACCTGGGCTGGAGAGCAAAGATGGTAAGTGGGAGCTTGTGTGCCCGCCTGTTGTGGTGGCCAGCCTCACAGCGCTGGAACAGGCCTCCATCCCAACACAGCTGGCACTGAGAACTCAGGGACTCTGAGCCCCGGGTCTCAGGTTCCTTCACCTTCTGTGTCTATCAGCTCTTGGCAGGGCCTGGCCTGGGTGGGGCTGGGATTCCTGGACTCCGGCCTTGGCCTTGCCCCTCTGGCTCTTAAGTCCAATCTGTAAAGGAGGAAGACAGCACCTGCTCTGTCAGCCCTGGTTGGGTGCTGTGAGAATCAGAAGGCTCTAGAATGAGGTCTGTGTACCAGGAGGCCTTTAGTTCTTGCCACCGTGGCTGCACTGTGTTCATGGCCTAGTTAACCCTGGAAGCCCAGTGTGTCCTGAGAGCAGCAGTGGTTAGGGCAGCCTCGTCCTTCTCCTCGCCGTCCCATCCTGTCCGGCCTCTGGGTGCTCGGGAGGCTTTGCTGTGCTCTCTTCACGTAGCACTTTGGAATTGCCTGAGCAGAAGCAGGGCAGCAGTCTCCGCCTCCCTGCTCTGGGCCCCGGAGGGCTCTGTATGATATAGGCTGGCTTTTCCCATTTGCATTTTGTCCAGCTCATTAAAGACAAGTGGACAGTTGGGACTGACCCAGTTCATTCAGGCCAAAATGCATTTTGCAGCAGCTGGGGGTGAAGGTGCCTCAGTCCTTCGTGGCTAGTCCCCATGCACTCCTCTCATTCCCACAGAAGTTCTCTGCCTATTCCCTCCTAAAATGCACTAATAGGCTGAATGGCCAGTTAGCCCTTGATTTCCTCCTTGATCTTTGGTAAGAAGTGGTCGTTGGTGGGACATCTCCCCTGGGCAGGGGATCCTGCTTTCCCGAACTGTTCCCCAGACTAGAAGCTCAGGGACCCCTGACAGTGTAGCAGATGCAGCCAGCTTAGAGAGGAATGAGGCGCATGCGTGGGAAGGACATTTCATTGCTGTCCCACGATTCTGCCGTTGTGTGAGCCGTATACGGATGGCTTCAGAGATGGGAGGGAGAGAGATGGCCCCTGTTTAGATCTGCGTGGGCTCTTTAAAAAGTCCCCAGAAACCAAAGATGGCAACAGGCTAAGTGCGTCTCCTGCCTCCCCGCTCTCTCTTCCAGAGGAGAGCACCGTGAGCAGCGACCGCATGGACTGTGGCCGCAAAGTCCGGGTGGAGAGCGGCTACTTCTCCCTGGAGAAGACCAAGCAAGACTTGAAGGCCGAGGAGCAGCAGCTGCCCCTGCCNCCCCCCTCGGTCTCACTCATCCTGGCTCCGCAGTCAGAGTTGGGGAACCCACTCTACCATGTCCTGGCACTCACTTCCACTACCGATCCTGTGGCCACATTCGCACCTTGCCTCTCTTCCCTGGGTGTATTTTACATGGTAACGCATCTGAATGATGTTACACACTTCCTGCTGGGCTTCCGCGAGAAATCCGAGTGCAGGGGACACATTCCATCATATGTCCCGGGCCAGCCCCAGCCCACCCTGCCTGTGCTCAGCCCCTGAGTCTCCAGCCCTCTTCAGGCGAGCACAGGAGCTCGCTGAGCTCCGTTCAGCAGTGCAACCGCGGCGCAGATCTCTTCCCTCGAGGCACTGTCCTGCAGGCTTGCTGATTTGCTTGCTCGTGTCACCAGGAACAGCAACTGGGCCAGTGTGCACGTGCCTGTCACACGCCCCATGCTCCTGGGGCCCTGGAGGACGAGGTGACCTTGTTAAGCAGTGTCTCCTCTCCTAAGTAAAGCTCTAAGAAGGGTCTTCTGCAGACACAGCTTGCTGCAGTGCCCCAAACAAATGTCAGCCCCCCTGGCAGGCTGGAAGGCGGGTCTTTTAACCCCACAAGCGTGTGAGTTCCTCAGCTTGCCTGGGTGAGGCCCTGACTGTCTGCTCCTCTGCTGCTGGCTTTGCAGATGCAGTCATACCTCTTTTCTTGCCTTGGGGCCAGCCGACAGAGGAGTGACCCCCAGGACCTGCGCCTCAGGGCTCTACGGTGCCCGCAGTCGTTCGTGCTCTCAGCAAGTACAGAATGACCTGCTCAGAGCTGAACTGGGCTCGTCCCACATGCTGTGATCCCCCACACCCAAGCCCACTTCCCCGCTGCCAGCTCTCACCAGCACAACCAGCCTACCCTGCTGAGGTCCTAGAAGGTCACTAACTGTGACTCACCTCCCTCCTGCCACCCCACATTAAAGCAGCACGTCTGAGTGCGGAGGACCTGAGCCCTTCTTCCTGACCCCGGCGTGAATGTCGGTGGTGGCCGCAGCCTCCATCCAGGGTGCTGGCATTGCCGGCTCTGCCTCACATTGCAGCCCAGCTGCCACCACTGGGCCCAGGGTGGCAGCAGGCCCAGCACAAACCCTCATGTTCTGGAAGAAGGGGACCAGAGTCTGCTGCTGAACCATCCCCTCTGGAGAGAGCACCCTTCAGCACCAGGCCCCTCCTGTCTTCCACTCCACCTGCCCCCTCATCCAGCCCACCCAGATGTTCATGAAGCTCCAGTGAGGCAAGCAGGGAGCATGTCATGGCCTCATCTACCACCTGGTTTCGGAGATGAGGAGACTGAAGCCCAGAGGGTCAGGGAGCCACCCAAGGTCGTGGTTAGGGGGTAGCAGAGCCAGATCTGTACCAAGCCTCCCGCCTTCAGCCGCTGCTCTTCCCACGCTCCCCTGATACCTTGCCTGCTCCTGGTCCAGAGCGGACCTTCCAACATGTGGGCCTTGGAGTGGGTCCCTGGGCAGCTCTGCTGGGCCTTCCCCAAAGCCAAGGTGCCCGTGCCCTCAGTGTGCCAGTGGGGCCCAGAGGTGAGGGAGTGGGTCTGGGAGGTCAGCTGCTCAGCCCCTGGAAGTGACCCGCCACAGAGAACTTTGGTGGCATAACTGCTGGTTTGCTGCCTCCAGAGCCCTAAATGATACCCAGTAGCAGCCCATCTGTGCATTAGCCAAATCTACTGTGGGAAGACGATTTTAAAGCCAAGTGTAAGCCCCGAAGACAGGGTCAGTGACGGAAACCATGATGTGCTCTGTACTCTGAGGCCTGTGGTCAGGCCTGCCACTCCACCAGACTGAAGCACTCTTCATGCCTGGGCCAGCCACAGGGCCCTCTCCACCTGCGCTATGGTCATTGTGGGGTCAGCATCTGGGCCTGGTCCCAGCACAGCCTGTGGTTGTCCTGGGCTGCACTGTTGGCACTTCCCCATCGGTGGGAGGCTCACATCTGGGTCATGATCCGCCCTGCTCAGCTGCCCTGAGGCCTGGCCACAGGGTGGGCGCCCCCAAGTGGGAAGCATTGGGCCTGGTGCCTAGACTACCCAACAAGGTTCCTAGTCCCTGAGCTCAGGGGTCTGATCTGGTGCTCCCTCCTCTTCTCTCCCCAGGTGGCTAGAGATGCTCATGGTCTATCCCAGGACCAATAAACAGAACCAGAAGAAGAAGCGGAAGGTGGAGCCTCCCACACCACAGGTAGGCAAAGTGAGAGCTCCCCAGGAGGTTAGAAGACTTCAGAACCCAGCCTAAAATTCGGGGTGAGAAGAATCCAGATGAGGCCGAGGTGGTCATCAGCCCTGCATGCTCTCTCCTTCCCTCTGATGGTCTGTGGGCTCTATGCTTCTCTCCACGCTACAGGGCAGGACCCTCCACAGGATAGGATGGCTTTGCTCATAGGCTCTGGGGCCGCACAGGGAGGTCTTCAGTGAGCTAGCCAGTGCCCAGCAGCGGTGTTATCGCACGTGTCCCCTCCCTGGTGGTCCTGCCCGCTGCTGAGAGCAAAGGGCTGCTTGCTGAACACTTGCATCCTCGTGCATTCACAGAGGGTCCCAGAGTGTCCTGGCTGAGTGAGGAGCTCTCGGGAGACCCTGTTCCCTCTCCGGGCTTTGGCCATAAATGGAAAAAACTAGCAAGACCTTAACTTTTGTGCCCCTGCCCTAACTCCCATTTGACCAGAGTGGCAGGTGGCTTGAATAGGTCCCACCAGGTCTAATCCTTCCCCAAAGGCCACTCTCCTCCTCGTCTGCAGGGACACAGGGCACCCAGAAGGGCTCTGCACCTCCCTCCTGTGCTCCTCACATTCCTGGGGCCCTCGTGGAGTGAATTAACCTTTCTGAGCCTCCGTAAACAGCTTTACAGAATGGGCCTTTTGGGATCTAGTCACAGGATTATTGTGGGCATGGAAGGAAGCACCGAGCTCTTGATGGGTGCTCAGCGAATGCTCCTCTCTGCTCCAAACTTCAGGGTTACCGAGTGCTTTGCTTTGCCTGATCGAACCTCACAGCAACCCCAAGAGTGAACCGGATGGGGATCGGGGTCCCTTGGGCATCTTGCAAGACCCAGAGTCTGGTGGGGAGCCAGCCCATGACAGAACCTTAGCTACCCCCTGGGCTCAGGAGTCCTTACTGGCTGCTGTCTGCTTCACCGAGTGGTAGAGGTTGGCCCGGGCAGGGCTGGGAGGTATGTGCTGGCCTGGGTACCGCCGCCACCACCACCAGCCCCTACCCCCTGCCCCCCGCCATGCGCTGTCCCTGATGGAGTGCAGCCCTGGGCCTGCTCTCAGCTGCTGGTCATTGTTTGACCAAGGAGCCTCAGGCCAGCATCCCCTGGAAGGTAGTATGCCTGGCCAGAAGTCAGCAAAGTGCAATCAGAGACCTTCCTGGAGACTGAAAGTGGGGCTTCCTGCTGGGGAACAGCAGATACACACACAAGTCCCCTAACACTGCCTAGTCTGAGAGAAAAATCCCAGGCCGAATAACAGCGTTAGGCCAGCTCTGTGTTTCTTCAGTGATGCCTTGGAAGCAGTGCTGGAGCAGAGCTCCTGCCTCCAAATCAGGCAACTGCATGTGCAGTAGACACATTCGGCCCAGACCAGGGCATTGGGTTGTGTCCCTCCTGCCCACCTGTCCCCTCCCTCCAGATACTGCTGGCCATGGCTGAGCTTCACTTCTTCAGTTGGTAGCGGGAGCCACGTGATCACAGGGTGGGGAGATCACCCACTTCTCTGAGGGTCTCTTAGAGCCCGGGTGTCCCTACCTGCTCTGCTTATTCCCTTTCTAAGCCCGGCAGAAGCCAGCCTGGCAGGACTCTCTTCCTTCTGCCCCTTGCTCCCAAGAACATCACATTTGATTTCACTGCTTTCTGGAAGCTGTGAACTTTCATCTGGGGCCCATCTCCCTGTGACTCCCATCTCATGAGGTCACGTTGGGGATGTCTGGGCAGGCCTCCCCTCCACAGCCAGATGCTCGAGGTGTTTTGGTGCCCCAGATGGAGCAGGGAAGGAAGCCTGCAGCCTTCAGGGCCCCTGTACAGGCAGGAACCCAAGATCCCATATCTGGCCTCTTTTCTCTGTGGCCTGAGAGAGTTTTCAATAAAACCAGTGGGAGTTGGGAAGTATTGCTGTGCAGTGCCCTGCCCTCTGGGAACTCAGGCAGGAGAGCCCACAAGGCCCCACTTGAACAAGGGTGTCTCAAGCAGTTGGGAGTTCCGGCCATGGAGAGTACACTCATGGAGTGGTTTTCTGAGACCATCAGAGAGAGACCCAAGCCAGGCCCTGAGGGAGGTTGAGGACTAGGCTGCAGGGAGAGCAGATAGCCTCTAATTTGGGGTCAGGGGTCCCAGCAGAGCCCAGGCAGCAAGGAGACAGGCTGGCCCTGGCCAGAGCCTCTGAGGCCTGAGAGGTGTGGGTTCCAGAGCTGCTGCTTAGCCCCTGTTCACTCCAAGAGGAAAGACTTTCTTGATACTGAGATGCCTAGAGAGAAGGAGTAATAATCCACTCTGGGTATGACTAGGATAGGAAGGATGGAGATCTTGCTACCCTCTCTCCAAATCCCAGATCTGGGACTCTGGCAAGGCCAGGGGCCGCATGTCTCCCCTACCAGGTGCGTGGGTTGGGAGGCTTGGTTCATTAGGTGGAGCTCTGGAATGCTGGTTCCTCCCATCTCCCTCTTGGCCCTTACTTCTCGGCCTTTCTTCAGAGACCTGTAAAACAACAGACCTCAGTGTGAGCAGAGGCCTGCCAGGAGGAATGTCCCTCCTGGTCCAGTATCCTGGCTCCTCTCGGGCCCACACGTGTGTTGTGAGTGGCTACCTCTTCTTGAGCGTCGTGTTTTCTACTTGGGTGCTTTCTGCTACACCCACTCCAGGCCATATCCATCCTCGTTGGGCCCCTCCTCAGTGTCTGCCGGGGAAGTAGAGAGGAAGGCTTTCTATAAAAACCCCTCTAGAGAGGGTGCTGGCTTAGCTGGCATGCGGCAGCTACAGAGCCTGCTTGGGCTGGGCCTGCCTTCCTGCCCTGTGTCCTCTTTCCTCCCTGCTTTGAAAACGCTTTCTGAGCAGCCAGATAAACAGCACAGACCTCATCACAGCATGGAAGCATTGCTCTCCCTGAGCAGTGCAGGTATCTCGACCATGCAGGGACTAGCACGTAGGAGACCTGGCACTTCTCCTCCTCCTCTTCCACGGGCACCCGTGGTCTGTGTTGTTTTGAACCCCAGCACCCTCCCCGCCGCAGTGGTGACCCTGTGGAGAGCAGAGGCAGGGCCGCGTGGCCCCAACGTGGCCTATGCCAAGTCTTACTCCCCACACGTCTGCTTTGGAGAAGAGAAGCAGCTTTACCCAGAGATCAGGCTTCCCTGTATCACCCCCCACCCCCTCTCCTGGAAGCCAGTGTGGCTTTGTTCCTGCTGCCAGACTGTGCCTCTGTCTCCACTCATGTGATAAGGCTTGGCATAGAGGTGGTAGAAGGCAGAGCCTCTGAAGGAGAGAAGGAGAACTGCCTGTGGACCTTGGCTGCCATTCAGGGCCCTCATTCTCTGGGACGAGTTCTCCAGAAGTGGGGAGCATGGAGACGGATCTGCGGGTGCAGCCAGCCTGGCACGAGGTTGGGAGGCCCAGGGCCAGAAGGTGGGTCTGCAGCCATGTGGTGCTGAGAGATGTATTAGTTTCCCAAGCTCCCTGTCATGGCCCCTTGGATCTCAGGCCCAGAATTTCCTCTGCCTCTTGGGGATCCCTGCCAGCCCACCCGCTCACTGTGGGAGTCACCCAAGCACCAGAGAGGGGTGTGCATATGCCGTGGGCACTTCACCCACAGCATGGGGCTGAGGGCTCTGGCAGCCAGGGCCGCTTCCCTCAGAAGCACAGCTACCTGCCTCTTCCTCTTGGGCCCTTTCTGGCAACCGCTACCTACCCTTGGTGCAGCCTGTCTTCCACAGAGGGGACGAATTCACCGAGGCCAGTCTTCACGTCACCCCACCCAGCTCTGCCCTGAGCCCACCAGAACATGCCCAGCGTCTGGCTTCTGGTCTTTGAACAGAAGACTCAGTTGTTGGAAGGGGCCATGGCGGCGGACCTGGAGTGACTTCTGCTTGAGGGAAGCATTGCTAGGACATGGATTGAGGGCAGTATGCTGACTGGAGGGATGGGTGGCCCTGGGGCCAGCTATCCTTAGGTCATTAGAGCCTGGCTCTGTTGGAACCCTCATGAAACTCTGAAACCATTGCCATTTTATTCCAAGAAGTCCACTTCTTGCAAGGTGGGTCGAGCTGTAGGGAATCTCCAGCTTGGGAGCCAGGTGTGTTGACGGCTCTGAGCACATGGGCAGTCGGGTGTGTCCTGGGTCTGTGGAAAGAGCCTTCCTGTCTTATGAGGCCTGGAATCTTTGTAAAGCTAAGGAAAGCTTTGGACCTGCTAAAATGCCTGTCTTTTCCCATGGGGATACCTGGTGCCGTGGCTTCTCAGTGGGTCCTTTAGGCTGCCCATCCAAAGCACTCCCCCAGCCCCCTGCAACTCCTGAGGGTGTCTGGTGGTGGAAGAGGCTTGAAGCCCCACTGTGGCCCTTACTGTCCATGTGAGCCTGGGTGTGCCATCCTCTCGGCCCAGGCAGCCTCCCCTGCAAGATGTGTTGGGGAGGACAATGAGGAACCAGAGCCCAGCATGTAGTCCATGCTCAGTGGCTCTCAGACAGTCTGCTGGTTAATAGTGGGTCTGTGTGCATGTACGCGGGGACACATAACCCTAACCCGTGTCCTCTGTAAGCCTTGCCAATGGCCCCAACTTAGAATTGGGCTAAGGTGGGCTTTTAAAAATGAGGTTTGGCCACCAGGATGGGAGTGGAAGGTGGTCATTTGTCTGCTATCCCCCATGTGTGAGAGAAGACAGTGAGGACATGTCTTACTTTGGAGAGGCTCCAAAGCCATGTTGCTGGCAGTGCCCTCAGCAGCCGGCACCCAGGACTTTGGGCCAGGCAGGAGGGTTGGACCCAGGCTGTGAGCTCATGCTGGGGGGCAACTAGGGGTCCCAGCCCTGCCCTTGTCTGGGCTCTAGGTTTGAGCTGTTGAGTTAAGGTTCTCCGCATGCTCTGGAAATGGGCTCCGTGTATCTGGCCAAGTACCTCCCGCAGGAATGCTTCTCCCACAGAGCGGCGCCAGTTCTGATCTGGGGAGAGATGGGACGGACACTGTTCCCTTCTGGGCTATAAGCTCCCATCTAGTTTGTGTGGGTCGGCAGCTGGGAGGGCAGAAGTGTAGATGGGATGTTTGGGTTGTATCTGATGACTCTTTTCTTCACATAGTGTCCCAGGTGTCCCATTTTTGCTTTCTAGGACCAAAAGGGGGAGGTTGGGGAGGCCCAGGCTGGCCCCAGCGTGGGTGCTGTATGAACACGTGCTTTGCACTTACCCAGCAGGCCATCTCAATGGTGTATTCCTTATTTACCCTGTCCCATCTTTCCTGACTCGTGTCCTAATTACCTACAAGTCTAGGAATGACAAACTCTGAGCCAGCCACTTGTCATCTCACCTTTAATGCCTGGTCCATTGCTCTGGGCTCTGTGGTTTTGTTGGCGGGGAGAACTTGCCTGTGTTTAGTATTGGAACTCCAACCAGAAACCCTACGTTTTTGTTCCATGTATTTCCCAAACCCAGCCTGTAGCCGGTGGGACCAGCGCTTTGCGAGAACTGACTGGGGCTGTAGAAGAGAAAAGGCCACAGTGCCAGCCAGATGGAGCTTTCACCCTGACCAAGATATCTCTGTTCTGAGCCTCCCCTTTCAGGGATTCCGGACCACTGACAGGTGTCATTGACCTTGGTGTCCCTTGTAGCCAGGCACCTAGGCAGCCAGGACCTGTGTACCAGCCCAAGTTGTGCGCTCCTGTGGCCGCACAGACACCGCTCTCTCCCCCAGGAACCAGGGCCGGCCAAGATGGCTGTCACCAGCAGCAGCAGCATTCCCAGTGCTGAGAAGGTCCCCACCACCAAGTCTACACTCTGGCAGGAAGAAATGAGGGCCAAGGACCAGCCCGATGGGAGCAACCTCAGTCCAGCTCAGAGTCCCAGCCAGAGCCAGCCATCTGCTGCCAGCACCCTGAGGGAACCTGGGCTGGAGAGCAAAGATGGTAAGTGGGAGCTTGTGTGCCCGCCTGTTGTGGTGGCCAGCCTCACAGCGCTGGAACAGGCCTCCATCCCAACACAGCTGGCACTGAGAACTCAGGGACTCTGAGCCCCGGGTCTCAGGTTCCTTCACCTTCTCTGTCTATCAGCTCTTGGCAGGGCCTGGCCTGGGTGGGGCTGGGATTCCTGGACTCCGGCCTTGGCCTTGCCCCTCTGGCTCTTAAGTCCAATCTGTAAAGGAGGAAGACAGCACCTGCTCTGTCAGCCCTGGTTGGGTGCTGTGAGAATCAGAAGGCTCTAGAATGAGGTCTGTGTACCAGGAGGCCTTTAGTTCTTGCCACCGTGGCTGCACTGTGTTCATGGCCTAGTTAACCCTGGAAGCCCAGTGTGTCCTGAGAGCAGCAGTGGTTAGGGCAGCCTCGTCCTTCTCCTCGCCGTCCCATCCTGTCCGGCCCCTGGGTGCTCGGGAGGCTTTGCTGTGCTCTCTCCACGTAGCACTTTGGAATTGCCTGAGCAGAAGCAGGGCAGCAGTCTCCGCTTCCCTGCTCTGGGCCCCGGAGGGCTCTGTATGATATAGGCTGGCTTTTCCCATTTGCATTTTGTCCAGCTCATTAAAGACAAGTGGACAGTTGGGACTGACCCAGTTCATTCAGGCCAAAATGCATTTTGCAGCAGCTGGGGGTGAAGGTGCCTCAGTCCTTCGTGGCTAGTCCCCATGCACTCCTCTCATTCCCACAGAAGTTCTCTGCCTATTCCCTCCTAAAATGCACTAATAGGCTGAATGGCCAGTTAGCCCTTGATTTCCTCCTTGATCTTTGGTAAGAAGTGGTCGTTGGTGGGACATCTCCCCTGGGCAGGGGATCCTGCTTTCCCGAACTGTTCCCCAGACTAGAAGCTCAGGGACCCCTGACAGTGTAGCAGATGCAGCCAGCTTAGAGAGGAATGAGGCGCATGCGTGGGAAGGACATTTCATTGCTGTCCCACGATTCTGCCGTTGTGTGAGCCGTATACGGATGGCTTCAGAGATGGGAGGGAGAGAGATGGCCCCTGTTTAGATCTGCGTGGGCTCTTTAAAAAGTCCCCAGAAACCAAAGATGGCAACAGGCTAAGTGCGTCTCCTGCCTCCCCGCTCTCTCTTCCAGAGGAGAGCACCGTGAGCAGCGACCGCATGGACTGTGGCCGCAAAGTCCGGGTGGAGAGCGGCTACTTCTCCCTGGAGAAGACCAAGCAAGACTTGAAGGCCGAGGAGCAGCAGCTGCCCCTGCCGCTCTCCCCTCCCAGCCCCAGCACCCCCAACAACAGGTATAGTGGCCCCGGACCACCCTCGCAGGAGCTTGCTCATCCCCTTCCTTCCCCAGGTTCTCGAACCCCCAGCCGAATGGTCTGCAGCAGCTCCCTTGGCTCCCTCGACGTGGCCAGCCGGCCCCCCGCCCACATGGACTCCGGCAGCGCTGGGGGGCGGGGAGCAGAGAGACTGGGGCGCACCTTTGCCTTTAAAGCCAGCAGGCAGTATGCCGCCCTGGCCGACGTCCCTAAGGCCGTCAGGATCAGCCACCGAGAAGACTTCCAGGTGGAGAGAAGGCAGCTGGAGCGTAGGACTCGGGCCCGGAGCCCTGGCAGGGAAGAGGTGGCCCGTCTGTTTGGCAACGAGAGGAGGTAAGGAGGGGGTTATAGGGCCACACGTGCCACAGACACACTCCCCCACCTTTACACAGTCTCTTGCACACAGTCATATTCTCCCTTACACGTACACACTCACACTCTCCTGTATTCTTGTCCTGCTTTTTACACTTCTCACACACACACACTTTGGCATATGTATTTCCACGTTCCCTAAGCCTTCCTTGGGGGAGTGTACTTGTCCTCCCTTTCTGTTCAGAGCATGTGGGAAAGCTTTCTCTGTTGACCTTGGACTTTGATCACGGAACTCTCAGCCCCCAGTAGCCAGAAACAAAGCATCTCTGGGCATCCAGACACCTAGGCCAGAGGCCAGCTGCTTCCTGTGAGTGCCTCCTGGCACTGAGACCTTAAGGGCCCCCGGCGTGTTCTCAGCCACCTGGGCCTTGTGTAGCTGGATCTTTTCCTTCCTGGCCCATCTCTGTCCTCTGAGATGACCATGGAGGCAGGAAGAGCCTGGAGAAGCAGATGGTGGAAGAAACTGCCCCTGCCCTTCTGGTCTTAGGCATGGGTGAAGGCATGGAAGGCGGTGGGGTGGGCAGCACAGGGCAGCCGAGGCAGCCTGTGATGTCCCCGGGCACCCTGGAGCATGACTGCATCCAGGCTTGGCCGAAATGTGAAATGGGGAGGCTGGCAGAACCACAGCTTCCTAGAGAGACACAGGATATAGACATGGGAGCTAGGACGGGGACTGGGACAGAGACATGGAACTCATTTGTGGTCAGAAGAGAGAAGGCTTCTGTGCTTCCCGGAGAGCTGGGGAGAGAGCTTGATTCCGTCTCTGAGGCCCTGGCCTGGACCAGAGCACTCGAGTGCCCCCTTCCCACAGAAGCGTCCGTCCCTGAGTCTGTAAATGGAGCCTTTGCTATGACAACAGGGTTCTCACCCAGGTCCAGGGGTGAACTGCTGAAGGTCCATGAACCCCTCTAAATGATGCGAGAGTCCATGTATACATCATTTTCATTAGGTTCCCAAAGAAGTTCACTTTTTGGAAAGAAAAGATTGAGACCGAAATTCCAAAAGCATTCCCAGAGTATCGTCTCCACCCTACCAAAGCCTGAGTAAAGCTCAGAGTTGGGGCATGCTGTGGGGACAGGGCAGGGTGGTGACGGGCTTCCCCCCTCGAGGGTCCAGTCCCAAGCAGGGTGCCTCTTCTTAATACACCACTTCTCTCCCAAAAACCCAGGTGGATAAGACCTGTGCACCTGTGGGTCCACCTCCAGAATAAGGAGGAGATGCCCAGAGTTGTTGGTCTTAAAAAGAGAAGGAAACAGATGTGCCTGATTCCTAGGCAGAGGGAGAGGGAAGCTGACCTATTTCCTAGGAGGTGACCTCCAAGCACTCAGCTGTCGTCTTGTTCAGTTAGTAACCCTGAGAGGTCCTGTGTCCCTTCCCAATGTGTGGGTACAGAGATGGGGCCTCAGAAGCGGGGATACTCGAGGCAACAGCCTGGTGCAGGCAGAGCCAGGACGTACCTCCCTGCAGGGCCTTTAGCTGGGAAGACCCCACTCCCATGACATGACCCAGGAGGGGCCCAGGCTGTCCTTAAAGCAGCTAAGTAAATAATATAAGTGGAGGGGCTTGCCGGAGACTTAGAAGGCCTGTGGGCCAGGGCAGGGGAGGCTTCAGACTGGCTGACGGGCAGGCCATGGGTCCTGGAGGCTCCTGAGTGGGCAGCTGTGCCCTGGTGTCGTGGCAGACCAAAGAATTAACATTAAGCACACCTGCTTGGCTTCGAACTTGTTCTTGTCTAGTAGCCTGGGGTAGATGGCATCTCCAGGGCTTTACTTTCTGCATGCTCCTCACCACCATGGAGGTGGGTTTTCACCCTGGGAGCCCACCAGCTCTGCACCCTAACATTGTAATGTCACTTTCTTACCCTAATGACATCTGACCGGCTGCTGTCACTTTGCGAGGCCTGCGCTCTGATCCCAAGTAGCCCACCCAGTGCTTGATTGGATTCCTGGGTCCTGGTTGAATAGAGCAGAACCCCATATTGGCAGGACGTCTGCCACAGCTATCCAGAGTGGCAGCTGAGCCAGGCGTGCCCAGGAGCCGGGCTGGGGGGACAGTGAGGACTGGTTTCCTGACAAGCCGTGGGCACCAAAGAAGTCTTTATGGGCTGATCCACTCTGCCCTTCACGTTTGCTTTGGAGCTTTTAGAATGTTTCTTGGATGGTGAGTCACTGCTGAACCAGCCTGGGGAGGCCATGGCCCTCGTTGAGTTCTTGGCGACCGACACCAGGACCGGCTCTTGTGCGGTCCTCACATCCCCTCGGCTGGGCACCTGCGGAGGTGAGGCGGAGCGGAGGCGCAGGTGCCTCCTTTCTGGGCCGTCAGCCAGCCCGGGGAGACCTTGGCGGCCACCCCTGTGGTACCTCAAGGGGGCCAGTATACAAACTGTTCACTCACTTTGCAAAATAAGCCATGGCTGACCTGCCCAGAAGCCCCCTCTGTGGAGAAGCTGCATTAAGTGCCACTTTTCCTTCCTCGTTTGGCTCTTCTCTTGGCAGTCCTGGCAGGCCTGCAGCATGCGAGTCACAGGGGATGCGGTGGGGCACTGTTTCACACGGCCTTCCTGCGGCTTTCTCGGCCCCAGGGTCAGTTGGAGGGGCTCTCATCCTGCAAGTGATGGTACCTAGGTCTGTGCGTGGACCTGGCACCTTACCCAAACCCCTCTAGGATGGTGGGGCACGCGGNTCCACGTTCCCTAAGCCTTCCTTGGGGGAGTGTACTTGTCCTCCCTTTCTGTTCAGAGCATGTGGGAAAGCTTTCTCTGTTGACCTTGGACTTTGATCACGGAACTCTCAGCCCCCAGTAGCCAGAAACAAAGCATCTCTGGGCATCCAGACACCTAGGCCAGAGGCCAGCTGCTTCCTGTGAGTGCCTCCTGGCACTGAGACCTTAAGGGCCCCCGGCGTGTTCTCAGCCACCTGGGCCTTGTGTAGCTGGATCTTTTCCTTCCTGGCCCATCTCTGTCCTCTGAGATGACCATGGAGGCAGGAAGAGCCTGGAGAAGCAGATGGTGGAAGAAACTGCCCCTGCCCTTCTGGTCTTAGGCATGGGTGAAGGCATGGAAGGCGGTGGGGTGGGCAGCACAGGGCAGCCGAGGCAGCCTGTGATGTCCCCGGGCACCCTGGAGCATGACTGCATCCAGGCTTGGCCGAAATGTGAAATGGGGAGGCTGGCAGAACCACAGCTTCCTAGAGAGACACAGGATATAGACATGGGAGCTAGGACGGGGACTGGGACAGAGACATGGAACTCATTTGTGGTCAGAAGAGAGGAGGCTTCTGTGCTTCCCGGAGAGCTGGGGAGAGAGCTTGATTCCGTCTCTGAGGCCCTGGCCTGGACCAGAGCACTCAAGTGCCCCCTTCCCACAGAAGCGTCCGTCCCTGAGTCTGTAAATGGAGCCTTTGCTATGACAACAGGGTTCTCACCCAGGTCCAGGGGTGAACTGCTGAAGGTCCATGAACCCCTCTAAATGATGCGAGAGTCCATGTATACATCATTTTCATTAGGTTCCCAAAGAAGTTCACTTTTTGGAAAGAAAAGATTGAGACCGAAATTCCAAAAGCATTCCCAGAGTATCGTCTCCACCCTACCAAAGCCTGAGTAAAGCTCAGAGTTGGGGCATGCTGTGGGGACAGGGCAGGGTGGTGACGGGCTTCCCCCCTCGAGGGGCCAGTCCCAAGCAGGGTGCCTCTTCTTAATACACCACTTCTCTCCCAAAAACCCAGGTGGATAAGACCTGTGCACCTGTGGGTCCACCTCCAGAATAAGGAGGAGATGCCCAGAGTTGTTGGTCTTAAAAAGAGAAGGAAACAGATGTGCCTGATTCCTAGGCAGAGGGAGAGGGAAGCTGACCTATTTCCTAGGAGGTGACCTCCAAGCACTCAGCTGTCGTCTTGTTCAGTTAGTAACCCTGAGAGGTCCTGTGTCCCTTCCCAGTGTGTGGGTACAGAGATGGGGCCTCAGAAGCGGGGATACTCGAGGCAACAGCCTGGTGCAGGCAGAGCCAGGACGTACCTCCCTGCAGGGCCTTTAGCTGGGAAGACCCCACTCCCATGACATGACCCAGGAGGGGCCCAGGCTGTCCTTAAAGCAGCTAAGTAAATAATATAAGTGGAGGGGCTTGCCGGCGACTTAGAAGGCCTGTGGGCCAGGGCAGGGGAGGCTTCAGACTGGCTGACGGGCAGGCCATGGGTCCTGGAGGCTCCTGAGTGGGCAGCTGTGCCCTGGTGTCGTGGCAGACCAAAGAATTAACATTAAGCACACCTGCTTGGCTTCGAACTTGTTCTTGTCTAGTAGCCTGGGGTAGATGGCATCTCCAGGGCTTTACTTTCTGCATGCTCCTCACCACCATGGAGGTGGGTTTTCACCCTGGGAGCCCACCAGCTCTGCACCCTAACATTGTAATGTCACTTTCTTACCCTAATGACATCTGACCGGCTGCTGTCACTTTGCGAGGCCTGCGCTCTGATCCCAAGTAGCCCACCCAGTGCTTGATTGGATTCCTGGGTCCTGGTTGAATAGAGCAGAACCCCATATTGGCAGGACGTCTGCCACAGCTATCCAGAGTGGCAGCTGAGCCAGGCGTGCCCAGGAGCCGGGCTGGGGGGACAGTGAGGACTGGTTTCCTGACAAGCCGTGGGCACCAAAGAAGTCTTTATGGGCTGATCCACTCTGCCCTTCACGTTTGCTTTGGAGCTTTTAGAATGTTTCTTGGATGGTGAGTCACTGCTGAACCAGCCTGGGGAGGCCATGGCCCTCGTTGAGTTCTTGGCGACCGACACCAGGACCGGCTCTTGTGCGGTCCTCACATCCCCTCGGCCGGGCACCTGCGGAGGTGAGGCGGAGCGGAGGCGCAGGTGCCTCCTTTCTGGGCCGTCAGCCAGCCCGGGGAGACCTTGGCGGCCACCCCTGTGGTACCTCAAGGGGGCCAGTATACAAACTGTTCACTCACTTTGCAAAATAAGCCATGGCTGACCTGCCCAGAAGCCCCCTCTGTGGAGAAGCTGCATTAAGTGCCACTTTTCCTTCCTCGTTTGGCTCTTCTCTTGGCAGTCCTGGCAGGCCTGCAGCATGCGAGTCACAGGGGATGCGGTGGGGCACTGTTTCACACGGCCTTCCTGCGGCTTTCTCGGCCCCAGGGTCAGTTGGAGGGGCTCTCATCCTGCAAGTGATGGTACCTAGGTCTGTGCGTGGACCTGGCACCTTACCCAAACCCCTCTAGGATGGTGGGGCACGCGGCGTCATCCACACGACCAGGCCCTGTGGTTCCCAGGAACTCCTGCTGCTGCCTGAGCTTCCCGGCTCATCACCTCGCACACTCTCTGCTGCATCCCTGCCCCCCCCCCCGCCTCTGCCCTCCCCCGTCGCCGCAGGCATTTTGCGCTCTGGCCGGCTGGCTTGGGAACAAGCTCTCTTCCTGGAGGTTCCTCAGCTTAGGGCACCAGCGCTCTGTGCAAGCTTTGTGTGCAAGCACAGAGAGGAGCAGAGGGCCCAGGTGCCCCGAGAGTTCGACCCTTGGTCTTCAGCCTTCTTTGATGGTGAAGAAACCCTAAGAGAGCCAGTTTTACTGGTAACCCTTCCTAAGTAAAAGCTGGTCTCTTGGCAGGGTCTCAGGGTTTGAGGCCATTTCCTTTTTCTCCTTATAGAGTCAGATATTAGTCTTCAGTTAGATTTTAATCTTTTGGGCTCAGAGGCCCTTCACTTGCTTCCCCTTGACTCTCTGCCACTAGCAGAATGCAAGCAAAACCCTTCCTGTGAGGTGACCTTGGGTGCTTGCCTGGATGTCCCTGGGAGGACAGGCCTCTGGTTTGGTGACATGTTAATGTTATTTAAAAAAAAAAAAATTCAACTGAGTGAATTCTAAAGACCTTATTGGCTTTATTCAACAATTCATGAATCAGGCGGCATCTCATCCATCAAACAGAAAGGAGCTCTGAAGAGCTGTACAGAACGAAGGACTTTTATAGACAGGAGAGGGCAGAACAAGGAAGTTAACAGTAGCAAAGAGCGCATTGTTTCTGGCAAGGTCACCTTCCTTTGAGGGACAACAGAGGGTCTGTCAGGTAGATTACCCCACCGGTGCTAAGTAGGTAATTCCAAATTGACTAGTTTAAGATTCCACTCCTGGGAGACGTGGGAACTGTGTTAGGTATTAACCACCATTTGGGGGCTTGGACTTATTAGCACAGTTGACTCTATTGAGGGCCTTTTGTCTTTTTTTTTTTTCTTCTTTTTTTAAGCATTTCCCCCCACCCTACCCCCTTTTTTAAAGTTTATTTATTTATCTATTTATTTAAGTATGAGGCTCAAACTCATGACCCCGAGATCAGGAGTGGCACGTTCCTCTGACTGAGCCAGTAGGCACCCCACAAATTCCCCCCTTTTGTTCAGACTCTCAGCTTAACTGAGTGGTGTGATCAAAATTTAAGACCTTAACACCACTCCCAGCNTCCCCCTGCTTGTGTTCCCTCTCTCACTGGCTGTCTCTATCTCTGTCGAATAAATAAATAAAATCTTTAAAAAAAAAAATATTTAAGACCTTAACACCACTCCCAGCTACTGCTCAAATTCTTGTAGTGTTTTGCTCTGTGGTATTTATAGGTCATGACTTTTTTTTTTGCTGAATCTCTGTGGTACTCATAGGTCACAACTTCAGGTTCCCATTTTTTTAAGTCAGTTATTCTCTTCATTCCTTTCTTTTGTTGCAGCCTTAAGGAGATCATTTGCTTCGTGGTTACTGGCTGCAAACGTGTTTAAGAGAATATAGTGCATGAGGGAGACTACTATGGTTATTTTAAGCAGGATAGTTCCCAATGTCTGGAGTGTGTTTTGGATCCATGGTCCCCAAGACCCAAACCAATCAAAATCAAATAACTCAGAGAAAGACCTCCACTGAAGGAGTCACTTTATTTAAGTGAAGTGGCTTTTTCAGTGATTTTTATGTAGCTGAGTTTCAGCTTTCCCAGAAGTATTAATCTAGGTGCGGTAAGTGGCATTGACCACAGCACAGACATTTTCTTGTTTAGCTGCAGGGTAATCAGGGGATCTCCTATTATGAAGAACAACTTTGGCCTTGCAGAGATGGGGACTGCTGGTGAGATCTTTTTATAATTGGGGGCAGATTTGATTTAGGGAATAACGAGAACATGGGAATACAAATGTACTATGATTTGCTTAGGAATTTGTGTTCAGTTGGGCGGTACAGTTATAATGGTAGAAAGGTGAAAACAAGGCATGGGATGTTCTGGCTGTAAAAGTCAGACTGTTTAAGTGACTCCTAAGTTCAGGGGGTCAATTGGGAATAGAAGAGAAATTGGTCACAGGGAGGACCAGGGGACCTCTAGTATCATGGACAGGTAAAGAGCTCTTTTTATGATAAACCCAGCAATCTGAAAGATTGTCCCACCCCCTGCCCTCCCTTAGTAATGGCCTGAGAGACATGGGTGATGGCTTTCTTTCCAGGCCAGTGCCAGAGTAAAGAAAAGGGATAAGGAAAGAATTTCATTTCATGTTTAAGGAATGAAGGCTTGATCCAGCATCTTGGGTGGAAGCTGTCCACTTTGATGTCAGCTACTTCCTAGTCAATATGATTTTGAAGTCTCTAGACGCTATGTAGTTCCTAGAGTCTGAAGGGGCCCTTTTCAATTGGGAGATGTGGACCCAAGGTTCAAGTCCCTGAAGTTTGGTTGCCATCTGGGGAGTGAGGAGGACCTGGAATAGCCCTTGAGGGCAGTCTTTGTTCTTAGTGATTCCAGATCAGAAGGATTGCAGAAGATAGGAAATGTTAGTTTGGTGAGTCATAGCCAGGTATTTGCAAAAACTAGAGTTCAAGAGCCAGCCAGTCCAGGGTATTTATATACAGGTATGGAGCAAAACCTCAAAGACAGTTACAGCCTAGAATCTAGTATCTACAAAGATGCAAACACAGTTTTTCTCTCTACAGTTATACCCTTTTTTAAAAAAAAAAGATAGCCACAGTAAAATTACTTTGTTTGCATTAAACTTAGCCTGATTTTGTAAGTGCAGCAAGAGTAGTGATTGACCACATAAGCCCTTTTTAAGACTGCTTTGATGGAACTTCGCATAAGGAATCTCAGATTGAATTCTCTGAGGCCAGGAAGCCAAGCCAAGGACTCGCCATTAGATTTTACCTGCAGTAGCTGTAGTTTGGGTGAATTTCTCTCTTCTCAAAGTTTCCCCCAAATATTCTGAGGGTCATAGGCCTGCCAGGAAGTGACCTTCCTTACTCACCTGGAAGGCTGCCAGGAACCCTGTGAGCAAGGTACCAGCCCAATTTTTCTAAGCAGTTCCTCAAAGTTATTTGGTCCTGTCTGAGTCTATGTATATCTCTAAAATAGGACATTCCAGTCAAAGCCTTGGTAATACAGCCAGCGTTTCCAATTATGTCCTGTTATAAGGAGAACAGATTTTTATTAAACTTATACAAAACCAAATATATTGCCATGAAAAGAATACTCAAGAGTTTACAAATTCTGGAGGGATCAGGTAGGAAGAAAAAGTAAATGTTTCATCTTTGTTTACAAAGGTATGCCCTACCACGTCATAGATCACTTAAGTGAAAATGTTTCCCTAAATCTACAAAAGCAAAACACTAAGGAACTAGCACCGTTGCACACAAAAAGTCATGTAGAATTATAATCATCCTCAGTTCATTCAGTCCTATGTAATTAATACTTGTTCTGCTTGAATCCGATTTTTCCGTTAGTTCTAGATATTCTTCCCCAGTTCAGTTTTATGGTCTTGGAAGTTGTTAGAAATCGTTACTCGTTGATGCACCTGGGTGGTTCAGTTGGTTGAGCGTCTGACTCTTGATTTTGGCTCAGATCATGATCTCAGGGTGGTGAGATCAAGCCCCGTGTCGGGCTCCATGCTGGATGTGGAGCCTGCTTAAGATTCTCTCTCTTCCTCTGCCCCTCCCCCCTTCTCTCTCTCCCTCTCTAAAAAAAAAGGAAAGGAAGAAATCTGTACTTGTCAAAGTCCTTTCCACGAACACTTCTGTAAAAGCGTCAGAGTAAATACAACTCCCTGTAAGTGACAGAAGGCTTTAAAATGCCCGTAGTTAAAGATCAGATGAGAGTTCACTGTAATGGACGTTTGGTTATTTTTTTGATATTCAACATTTTAAGATAACAGCTGGAATTATGACTGATAATATTGCATCAGGACATATTAGAGCCTAAGAAGGTTTAGTGCCACTTATTTGACAATGCTGCCCGTGTAATGTAACATAACAAATAAGCCTAATTAGTGAACATCTCTCTTTTAAAAGGAGAGAGGACAGGGGCGCCTGGGTGGCACAGCGGTTAAGCATCTGCCTTCGGCTCAGGGCGTAATCCCGGCATTATGGGATCGAGCCCCACATCAGGCTCCTCTGCTATGAGCCTGCTTCCTCCCCCACTCTCCCTGCTTGTGTTCCCTCTCTCGCTGGCTGTCTCTATCTCTGTCAAATAAATAAATAAAATCTTTAAAAAAAAAAAAAAGGGAGAGAGGACAAATCTTTTAGGATTTTCAAGGATCCTCTGAAAGATCCCAAAGTTACTTCTAGGTCAAGAAGACTTGATTTAGAATTACATTTTGGGGCAGCTTATCAAGATATTGAAAGGTGTTAAGACCTTTGGTCACATAGGATCTTAGGTCACTACGAAACAATACTCAGTTATCATTTAGCCAGCATGACATTTATAGACTTTATAGGCATATACGGAAAGTTACATGATTGTAAAAAAACAAAAACAAAACAAAAAAACCCCTAAGTTCGTTTAATAGAGGAGACTCAGTTGCCTTCAGTAATCAAAGACCTGATAAAGACTACATGAAACACAGGAAATTATTTTGATAAGACACAAAATCTTTGTTTTCTCAGCAGGTTACTTAAAAAGTAAAGAAAACCTTTCACAGTCTCTTATCAATAGCAGACCAAGAAAATTTTGTCCTTTTAACAGAGAAAACCAAATAATGATACCGTACCACCTTACTTTTGATATTAAAATTCATTTTTTTTAACTCAAGTTCGTTTTAATATTAGCCTGACCAGGCATAAACTTCTTTTCCCAAGATTCTTTCTTCACAAACCTTCTCCAGTTTTCTTTTTTACATTCTGATTTTGTCCAGTTTATTCTCTTTTCCATTCTGCAATAACTAGTCTCACCGTAGGGCAAAATTACTTTCTTTTCCCTCAGCAAAAATGGGTCTCCGTTCCTCCTATCTTCTCTTAACCAAAAACATACATCCTGCATATATTAGAATTTCTAACCCTTAAAAACCTTAATTTCTTGTGAAAATAAAGTAGTAAACAATTGTGAACTGTCTTATGTTAGCATTCTGTGGCTTGGCAAATTTATGAGTACATCTTGTATCTTCTGGAAACGTGCTTTCTCATAATAGGTTTTTCAGTGTAGCACAAAGCATGTTTACTAATAGACCCAAGTATCTTTAGCTTCTTTATGTAATGAAAAGCAAAAAAGTAGGTAAACCTGTGTTCAGTAATTAATGTTTCAGTATTTTATTTGGAAATGATCTGGATATTCAGTGACTTTGTCATTTAATTTAATTTAGTAAAACCCATAAGATATTTTTACCAAAAAAGATTTGGGGAACCATTTAAGTAGACATACGAAAAATATAATTATTGATGAGAAGTTTACCTACAAATGCATATCTCACTTACATATATCTAATTCATAGATCAGTTGTGTTTCGACTACCCATGAAAGCTTCGCGAAACATTTGGACAAAGTCAGCCATCATCCTACATTATTTTTCCTGTTGACAAAGTTTATAACAGACACACCATGAGCTCATTTGACTAGTAAAACCCAGATAGAATAAAAGTTGTAGGTACATACTATAGTTAATGTGGATAACTCTGAAGACGTGCCTGTTTTAACTAAACTGTAACAGATCAGCATTAATACTGAATATTTTCCTAGATTACATGAACCTGAAAGCATTGGGTTACTTTCTATTACAATTTTTAGAATGTTATTGTATATATTCAGATGTGTATATATATACATGTAATTCATGTAAGCACTTAATTTTCTTGAAGCCAATTAAATAGAGCTCTTTTACAAATTAATTTTGGCAATACCATCCATAGGTAGAAAATACACACACACACACACCCCTTACAGCTTCCATTCTAAAATTTTGGCCCTGCACAGATACAATAACACAAACTGTACTAGTTCTAAGTTGGGTCCATATTGTGTTTCTGGCAGATGAAATAAGTTTACCTGGTCAGATGGCTAAAGCTTTTTAATGATTTTGTGGAGAAGACACTTAAGATTTTTCATGTACCCTTGTTCCAAATAACCTTTCCCTCTTTAGTTTTTCTGATGAAATTCCCTCCCTGAAGTTTGTATTTCAAAGAGATGGCCTAGATAAGAGGTCCCAGAGAAGACCAGGTAGACCATTGACATCACAGAGGCACAGGGAAAGAATGTAAATGCTTCCAAGAAGGGCTTTTGTTTCCTAAGGCCAAAATTTTCACAGTACTTAGATGCCTTTAGGGATCTTTAGGTGTGGTTTTGGTACTGGTAAACAAAGAGATGGACTTCAGATTGTTTCTGCAGCCGAATTTCTGGTTTTGTGAAGATTTATAAGATGTAGACAGTTGCTTTAATTCCTCAAAGAATTGGGTTGCATCTTAAATGATATCATAAGTTGATCCACCTTTCCAACTACATTATCCTCAGTTTGCTTCTTTATATCATGGAGGAGCTTTCCAACTGTGATGGAAATCAAAAGATTTCTGTGTTCTGGATTTGGAAATGTTTGTGGAATGTTGTAATAAATCCTTTCACAGAGACTTCAGATGCTCTTTCGTCTGGGTACATCATTTCATTGCAGCTTAGGAAAGAAGGCCTAAGAAAACTTCCTCTGATAATCAGCTTCCAATTTGGCCAACTTCTGACCACAGAGCTATTTAAAAACTCCTCTTAAATATCTTGTCACTTGTCAGCCAGGACATACAGTAAATGTTTCTGGCAGTATTGAACAGCCCCCCTTTCCAGGTAAGAGGGGACCCCAAGAGGGTAAAAAAGGATACTTACTCTCTTCCCAAGATCCAGAGTTACTCTCAAAGACAGCCAAAAGAACGAACCAGCAACGTGCATGTCCCATTCAGACAGAATACCAAGCCAGATTCTTAGGACACAAAACAAGACAAGAAGGCAGTAGCTGTCCCTGACAGAGAAAGGATCAAGAACCAGTGTGTCTGGATTTGGAAAGAAAAGGATAGTGCGAAATTTTACTTTTGTCTTTCGACTGGGCATTAGAGATGGCTGTTCAGGAGAACTGACTCTGGTATGGTTTCTCACTTTTCTCTGGCTTCTACTAGTTTTCCCAGGATTCCCTCTGTAGCCTCTGGTATCTACCAGAATTTGGCAAGATTTTTTGTTAATTTTAATTTTAGTTTTCCTTGGCTGTTTAAGAGAATAACATAGCAGTTTACCAGAAAATCCCTCAGAGTCCCACCAACTCTGGGAGGAGCCCACATGGGGGCCTCCTTCAAAGGCAGCTATGGGGGCATTCAAGTTGGTGTTGAAGGATTTATCCAAAACGTTTGAGGACAAACTTTTTTCTAATGGCCCAGTTGCTTACAAACAATACTGCTGATGTCTGGGCCAGTGTTTTGATGTTATACTCCTAAGAGGGTGTAATGGGAGAGGCCTAGCTGTTGCTTTAGATATCTTTGTGTCTTTAATTTTTCATTAGCCTTTGCAACAAAACTTTCAGTGAAACTGTTTTGGAATCTTGAAGCCTTTGGAAGCTTCTGCATACCAATTAAAACAGGTACCCCATTCTGTTTGTTTGATTTAGGAACCCTTGCGTTTAATTGTAAGTGTACTTCCTAAATAAATGATCTTGTCTAACTGGAATATTCCCATATTGGCCATTGTAATTCTAAGTTATCTTTAGCAAGATTTTGCATTTTTGTAAATATTTATAGTTTCTGGGACTATAGTTCTTAGCCATAAAGTAAGTAGGTGTGTTGGAAGTTGGTGTATTCAACTGTGGGATTGATTGATTGATTGATTGAGATTTTATTTCTTTGAGAGAGAGTGCATACCCAGGAACATGAGCTGGGCGGGTAGGGGCAGAGGGAGAGGGAGAGGGAGAAGCAGACTCCCTACTGAGCAGGGACCCCGATGCGGGGCTCGATCCCAGGACCCTGAGATCATGACCTGAGCCGAAGGCAGACGCTTAACCGACTGAGCCATCCAGGTGCCCCTCAACTCTGGAATTTAAAGATCCCATTTCTTCTAGTGAAGCCTTTGAGTCTGCCAGAGCTAAATTAATACCTAAAAGGTTATGCTGCTGGGTTGGGAATTGTGTGGAGTTTTACAGCATACCTGCTGCACGGAAATTTTTTTGAGGTTGGCAGGTAACCAGTGTCACTGTCGTGTCCATTCTGTGACCAGCTTACCCTAACACAGGAGTCTTAGAGTTAGCTGGCAAATGCTCTGATAGGTTTTTAAGTGCTCGGCCCGTGCCCATCGATTTTGTAGCTTTTGGCTTATGAGATTCTCATCTGCCATAGCCTTTACCTCGTGCGGACCTTAACGTACCGGCAGTAACTGCGACGTTGCTAACCAGCACCCCCAGCAGTTCTCAGTTTGGAGCTGGGGACGTGGGGACCTCCTGAACCAGCAGACCTCAAAGGACGGGAACTGTGGAGCGGGGTCCCCATCAAACGGGGACTTGAGACTGAATGAGCCATAGTTCCCAGCATGGTCTAGTCAAGTGGGGGACCATAGAAAGCCAATTAGATCAGGAACTCAGTGGCAAGAGAGCAGAGCTCAGAACCAGGAGGAACTTCCCATGGCCCTCAGAAATGGTGAGGAAGACAGAGCCCTCAGGGTTCCCAGGTGCCACAGCTAGCTGTTTGTCATTGTCCTTAAAGCTGTCTGAAGTTTCCTTCAGGTCCCACCACTGCCACCAGATCTGTAAAACAAAAATTCAGCTGAGCAAAATGTAAAGATCTTATTGGCTTTATTCAGGATTCAGCATCCCACCTAGCAGACAGAAAGGAGCTCTGAGGAGCCATACAAAGTGAAGGACTTTTGGAGGCAGAAGGGGGTGGGACAAAGAATTCCTGGTGAAGAGTGCATTGTTTCAGGCAAGGTCACCTTCGTTTGGGGGCAGCAGGGGTCTGTCAGGAAGATTACCTCACCAGTGCTGACCAGGTAACTCCAGATTGACTGGTTTAAGATTCCACTCCTGGGAGAGGTTGAAACTGTAATTTAGATATCAAGTCTCAGTTTGGTGAGTGGGCTTAGCACGAATGACTCCCATTTGGTCCGGGTCCCTTTTTTAAACAACGTCCAAGTCTCAGCCCCCCCCCCCCCCCCCCCGTGGGCAGCCCCGGGGGTGAGGACTTGGTCTCGGCCCATGTGCCCCACCTGACCTCCCTGCCTTTGGCCACCATGGCGACTCCTTGTGACTCAGGGACAAGGATGGCATCCCCTTCTCAGCGATCACCTCGGGTTTTTGTTTCTTTAATTCTTTGGTTAATTTTGATTTACCATTATCTGATTTAAAAAGCCGTCCCTTTCAGTGTATTCATTTTCCAGCCTTCTTTTCTTTCAGGTCTTGCCCCTTCCCACCTTCTCCTGCTGTGTGGCTGTGTGACGTCACTCGCCCTTCCTTCGCCTGCTTCGCTCCCATCTCAGCTCCGTCTCCAGCCGTAGATGGCCTGATGATGCGCCAGCCTTTTCACACGAAATCAACTTGCTTTGTTTTTGTTTTAATTTGGTTTTTGATTCTTTTTACTGTTGGCACAAACGATGTTAATTCATGGGCCTTTTTCTTGCTCAATTTTGGATGCCCTGGGGTGGGGGCTGCATCATGATCTGCTGAGGAATGAATGCAAGGGGGACGGAGGCTGTCACCCTCCGAGGTGGTGGTTGCCTTCTGATCATGTCTGTGGCTCAGGAGAGGGTGCCAGGCAATGAGCTGTGTGATCGCCAAGTGTGTCATGCCGGGGCCTCCATTGTCAAGGACAGGCCTGGGGAAGGGGGAGGCCCTGGCCCCTGAGCTGCTGCCAGCCCCTGCATGGCTGCCCCCTCCACGGTGGTGGGACAGGGAGCTTGGGGAGGGGTGTCAGGTGAACTGGCCGGGTGTGCTGTGTGCACAGCCTGCGCACCCTGCGGGAGGGGAGGCCCAGGGAGGGCTGGGAAGGGCCAGGCATGGCAGTGTTGGCTGAAGGAGCGCCTCTGCAACTCAAGGCCAAGCCCGCCTCAGGCTGTGGGGGGACCCTGTCTCCCCCTCAGCAGCCTCGTGTCCTCTCTTGCAGGAGGTCCCAGGTCATTGAGAAATTTGAGGCCTTGGACATTGAGAAGGCGGAGCACATGGAGACTAACTCGTCAGCCGGGCCCTCGCCATCGAGCGACACTCGCCAGGGCCGCAGTGAGAAGAGGGCATTTCCCAGGAAACGGGTGAGCGCCTGGGGTCCGGGGCCAGCGTTGAGGCCCAGGCAGTGCCGTGTGCGGCCCCGGGGTCACAGTCAGCATGTGGCCCCGCACCTTCTCACAGAGCCCCCAAACACACCTGGACACGCTGCTGCTGGGCTTCCCGCTCTCGTTTCCTAGTTGTCTGCTCGTGTCTCTGCTCTCCTCCAGTGAGGGACTCTCTTGAGAGCGAGGCCTGGCTTCTGCATCTTCCTGTCAGAACTTCCTCCGTTCCTGCTGAAGGCTAGTCTGGCAAGCCTTAGATCCCAGGTCATAGCTAGAGCTGCTCGCTTCCTGTCTGAGGCAGCCCGGCCGTGAGGCCGAGCACCTTCCTTCCTCCTCCTTTCGAGTGGCGGCCATAGCCCTCGCTTCTCTACGTGGTCCACGGGCAGATCCCTCTTCTGAACCCTCCTCCTCCCGGGCAGCCCACCCGCCTCTTACAGCCCTGCTGTGTCCGATCTTCATCTTCCTCCCCAGCTTCTCTCTGGGCTCATGAGGTGCTCTGCTGCTGGCTGCCACAGAGTCCGCGGCTCTTCTTTCTGTGACCCTGAGAAGCCAGGGGATGGGGGTGGGACCAGGAGCGTGATGGTGACAAGTGCATCTGAAAGAAAAGGCTGCTCCAGCGACTAGCGCGTCTTTGAGCCCGCTGCGTGAAGCAGGAGGCGCTGGACGAGGAGTCCCGGGACGCCGGCTCCGGTCCCCATGCTGGCCCGGACTTGCCATGGGGCCCAGACAAAGTGCTCTCGTCCTCGCCTGGGAACAGTCTTGACCCTCCCACAGCTCTGGCTGCTGGTCTCCCTGCTCCCCGCCTGAGTGTACTGGCTTGTACTGACTGGCGGCTGCTCTCTGCCACAGGACCTCCCCAGCGAAGCCCCCACAGCTCCTCTCCCGGACACCTCGGCCTCCCCCCTGTCTCCACACCGAAGAGCCAAGTCACTGGACAGGAGGTCCACGGAGTCCTCCCTGACGGTGAGCCCAGGCGCCCGCGCACCGAGGCCTGGAGACGCTGCTCCTGCTGCTTCTGTCACTTGGGGTCACTGTCTGCTTATGTCCGTGCGTCCATGCTGGCTTTCCCCTCTGCACCGGCCTTTGTGTCTGTGCGTGGGAAGCAGATGCTGTGTTTCTTTCCCCTTTTTGGACTCCATGGGCATCCTGAGCTCTGAAGTCCCTGGTAGAAGAGGCCACTTGGCCAAGGCAGCAAAATCCTGACTTCGGGGAACCGGGGCCACAACAAGGAACCTCTCTGTTGTTGTTTTGGGTGTTTATTTCAGTGACACGTTGGAGGCGGGAGCCCCCTCTTGCTGGGGGCCCTTGCCTTGTCCGTGGTGTTTCACCGCAGGAGGAGGAAGGCCTCTGCCCTAGGGCCTTTGAGCTGCAGCAGGGGAGGTGCGGGTGGGGCGCGGTCAGCCAGGACCATCGCTCCTTCGGGGAGCTGAGAGCAGCAGGCCAGAGGCCCTGGGAGTGCAGGACAACTGCTCACAGGGTCACCTGGGGCTCATCTCTGTGTTGTCCTCAGCCTTCTGAGAAGGCCATGGTTGGTGCCACTTCTGCCCCTAGGCTGTGGAGCCTCCGCCCACGGGTTCCCATGAACCTGAATAAGGATAGGAGGGCTTCTTACCTGGACGAAGTTTGTTTTTCCCTTGAGTCTGAGTTTGGCTCAGAGGTTTGGAACCAGACACTCGCAGAACACGTGTTGCTGGTGGTGGTCCTGCCACTGTACACCGTTCTCATAATTCCCGCCCAGTCCTTCACATGCAGGAAGACATCACAGCCTGATCTGGTGGAGACAGCTGTAGGAAGGCGGAGAGCAAGCACATGGGGCGAAGGGAAGGATGAGTCACATCTCTTTAGGTGCTGGCTTTACAGGTGTCCAGGCGTGAAACACAAGCAAGGCCCAGCTGGGCTGCAGGTGGTCCTCAGGCGCTTCCCCAGCTGCTCCGCAGGCCCGGGTGCACGGCTGCAGGAGAACCCGGCAGAGACCGCGCCCCCTGCTTTCCTGCCGGCTGTCCGGGGTTTGCATCTCGCAGGGAAATGAGATAAAGCCCGTCCTGTTCGATAGGTGGCCTCAGGGCCTCAGCAGGCTTGCTGCTGCGTCTCTGCTCAGCACTGTACGTAGGCTCCGCTCTTCAGGCTTCCTCTCTCCGTCTTCCTGTGGCTTCTGTGAGAACTTCTGATTTCTTCTTTTAGGGCTCACTGCAGATTTTCCCCTTCACGGGAAACACTAAACGACTCTCCCTCTGGGCCGTTCTGTGCTGCCAGGCGGCCGCTGCCAATGTAGCCAGGGCTTCCCTCAGAGCGTCCGGGCAGCCTGGCCGCTGCTGCTCACAGGGCGCTGGGGCCGTGCCCGGCATCTCGTCCCTCGAAGACACGAATCTGTGGAGTGTTTGCTGGCAGGAGGAGAAATGCCTTTTCCTGCCGCCCACCTCATCTGCACAGAAATGCCTGCCCCTCGGTCACCCTTTCCCCACGACTGGGATATCAGTGTGCTTTCTTCTGAACTGTACTTTTTTTCTCCCTTTCTTAGCCCGACCTGCTGAATTTCAAGAAAGGCTGGCTGACCAAGCAGTACGAGGACGGCCAGGTGAGTAAGCAGGGCTGCTGGGGCCTCTGAGGTATTGGGGAGCAGGTATGAGGTCTACCTGGCCTTGTCCCCAGCAGGTGTGGGAACACTGGCTCGACCCCCCACCTCCAGTGTGGCCTCGTGTCTGGTGCACCAGGACTGGGGTAGCTGAGACCCCCGTCTCCTCAGGGAAGTGGAGGTGCACAGCCTCCCCCACCCTCAGTTCTGCAGTCGGGGGGTGGGGACCTCTGGAGAAGATTGCCCTCCTGCACCCTGAAGGGATCTCAGCCTCAGGCCAGGAGGTGTCCTACAGCACTAACTCCCTAGCCAGTAATCTTTCCTAAAAGTTCTCTGGGAGCCCAGGCTTCCCAGGAAGCCTCTGGTTGTGTGGTTGGCTTGTGGTTGCTTACAAGGCCGGCCAAGTGGACAGCAGCCGAGGGCTTCTAGACTCTACCAGAGACTCCCGCTCAGCTGCAGTCCTGGGAGGAGCCAGTGTCATAGTCTTGCCGTCAAACTCAAGCAGGAAGTGCCATTTGCAGCTGGACCTGCCAGCCCCACCTCGACCCTGCTTGGGGCTAGAAGGCCAGGCCTCCAAGAAGGCGTCAAGAGGAGCCTGCTAGTTCATATGGAGAGAGGCCCCCGAAACCCCACCCTCCAGAGCTCCCCTTCGTGCTTCCCGAGCGACTGTGCCGAAACATCTTCTTTTTCTCTCTCCTCCATATCAATCCCCTTGGCCTTGCTGAAGACTCAAGTCTCCCTCCTTGGTACTCACAGTGAAGACTTGGGAAGCTAGCTGGCTGGTTTGCTCCTGCTGGCTGCAGGTGGGCGCACCCCTCTGGTTAGCCAGCCAGTGGCTGTGGCTCACAGGCAGCCACCTAAGGGTGGAGATGCTGTTTCCACAGCCACCTTTCAGCTCTGAGGGGCCAGCCCCCTGTCTGCAGCCTCTGGAGTTGAGACTGAGGACTGCGAAGCACTTTTCACCAGCCACACCACTGTGGGTTACAGAGAGCCCATAGCCTGCGGCCCACCCCAGCTCTCCATGCTGCCTGGTCACGGGGGAGCCGCAGCTTAGCAAGTGCCCTGAGGTCATGTGCGCATGGCTGCCTGCGGCCTGAGCAGAGTCCTGTGTGTGTCTGCCACTCGTGGGAGGGGCCACCTGCCCTCTGCTTTTCCTGTGCTCTGGGAGGTTCCCCCAGGACTCTGGCTGTGGATCACCTTGGAGCAGTAAATGTGCTGCTCTGCCCTAGCTGAGTCTGCTTTTCCCTTCCCTTTTAGTGGAAGAAACACTGGTTTGTCCTTGCTGATCAAAGTCTGAGATACTACAGGGATTCGGCGGCTGAGGAGGTGAGTGTCTTGGTTTCCTTCCCAGTTGTGGAGACAGCTGAAGGGCTCCCAGCCACCGCTTCTCCAGGCTCAAGTCCCCTTCTGTCTGTCGACAGGTGTCTAAGTTGCCATCTTGGGTTTCCTGGTCTAGATTTGATGGGAAGGCTGAGCATAGTGTGACAAGCTTTTGATGTTCTCGTGACTGATTCTTCCTGAAACGTTGGGCTGTTTAGAGGCCCTGCTTTAGGCACCTGAGTGATGTGCTTCAGTGGCCTCTCTTTTCTCTGTTCTTTGAAAAACACTGAAAGAGATCTTATTTTAAAACTCAGGATGAGCAGTTTTGTTTTTCCTACAAAAATTTCATGGAGAATTGAGTCTCTTGAAGAAATGGAACTAAATCTTGTCCCTTGTCTTTTGGACAAAGATGGGATGTGACAAATGAATTTGGTTGGCTCAGTTGACTGTCTTGATTCCGTGGTTGAAGACCAACCAGAAGGAGCTCTTTTTCCTTCACCTACAAAAATATCTCGTTTGAGCAATTTGGCAAGTCTGTGTGTTCCTACTTTTTCCCTTGCATCCCACTCCAGGAATCCTTCAGATATATTTCCACATATAGGAAGACATCTGTGCCCCAGGTTAGTCATTCCTGCATTTCTGTAAGAGTAGCAGATTGGCAAGAATCTAAATATCTTCCATTAGGGGGCTGGTTATATGTATTTACATATCGCGAACCTCAGAAAAACTATTGGTATAAAATTAAGATGCCATTTAAAGTCTCAGTTCTTGAATACTCTTCTATATTCTGTGATTCAAAATCGACGGTGAGCGTAAGTTGCTTTTGCTGCATTCTGGAGTATGAGGGGTGCCTTGTGGAAAAGCACTTGCTCCCCACGCGCGCCGCCGGCCGACCTGGTGGCTTCTCCTCGCGCAGTACTGTCTGTACTGGAAAGTGCAGGAGCAACTGAGAGACATACTGCTCACTCACTTTGGGTGTTTGGCACTTCCTTAAAAATGAACCAAGTGAGTCTCTTCCTTCAAAGAAAACAATGGATAGTTTGGTGCCAGTGATGCTTTCAAGCGAAATTGGAACTTTGGAAAATGTGTTTTCCCCACCACAAACTTGGCAGCTTCCCTTCCCTTACAGACGGTCCTGATGACATAGGTGCTCATACTACCATGTTTTGAGCTTGTGTAATGAAATACGTCAATTTGTGGAAGATACGCATACCTCGATGTCTTCCAAATGACCAATACATAAAGTTACAAAATCACTCACGGGTAAAAGTCCATTCAGAGGGAAAAACCATGGATTTTAGTATAATGGAATGGAAAGTCCCTTGATAGGATTTCAGATTCCACTTTGCAGTTAACCTTTAAGAGAGTACAGCTTTTCACAGTGTATGTCAATCAGACCGTCATGCCATGTACCTTCAGCTTACACAGTGGTGTATGCCAGTTATTCCTCGACAAAACTGGGGGAAAAGAAAGAAATGACCATTAAAATATGTGTCTCTTTTCCAATCTCTATCTATGTAGGTTGGACTGTCTTTGTATACAGTTGACCCTTGAACAAACACAGGGTTAGGAGTGCTGTCCCCTTCCGCAGTTGGAAACCCGCATGCAACTCTTGACTTCCCCAAAACTGAACTAAGAGCCTGCTGTTGATCACAAGCCTTACCAACGGCACAAACGGTTGATTAACACAGATGTTGCATGTTACGTGTGTCGTATACTGTATTCTTACAAAAAAGTAAGCTAGAGAAAAGAAGAGGCCACTAAGAAAATCGTAAGGAAGAGAGAATACATTTACAGTACGGTACTATAGCAAAACAAAACAAAACAAAACAAAATCTGTGTACAACTGGACCCACACGATTCAAACCCGTATTGTTCAAGAGTCAGCTGTACTTCATTCAAAATGATATATTGAACAGAATGCATGCAGCAACAGATGTGAGAATCCAGCTGTCCTTGGAAGCCAAGCATTTAAAGCAAGATTTGCAAAAATCCCTTGCTGACTTTTTAAAATATTTTTTGTGGTAAAATAAAATGTTTCTTTGTGTTCTTAAATGAGCAAATACGTTTACTTTTGTTCTAGTTTATTTCTAATATGCTAATATCGTCAATAGAGAAAACTCACATAAATTGGGACCTCAGTTTTTAAGAGTATAAGAGACTTCCAGCATCAGGGTTGAGAAGCACTGGCATGGGGTAACTTTGGCAGGATGCACGGGGACATGGCGTGGATGCTTCCAGGTCGCATAGGATGGGCAGTATCCTCGCTTGTCAGTGTATATGCCCATTAAAAATAAAGCTAACATGGAAATTCACTTGTCTAGGTGTTGAGTTTTACTTTCTCTCTGCAGGCGGCTGACTTGGACGGGGAAATTGACTTGTCTACGTGTTGCGATGTCACCGAGTATCCAGTCCAGAGAAACTATGGCTTTCAGATACATGTGAGCCTGGGGTGGAGTTTGGAGACAGGCTTGGTGTGGAGGTGGGGGCACGGGCTTGAGCTGCTGGAACTTTTCTCCAAGAACCCGAGGTCCTGGTCCGGGGACACCTGTGGGCAAGCCTGACCTCCCACGGGCTTAGTCGCGCGCGTTCTTTGCGGTCTGTCCCTAGCACCTCATCCCAACCCCAGCTTGTGATCTGAACAAAAAAGTAGGCATTAGCACCTTTCTTCTCAATACTGTTTAGAAGCTTTGTGTTACTGAAGGGTCTTTCTTTTTCCTTTTTTTATATGCTGGCATTTGGGAAGGACGGGGAATAGGGGAAATAAGAATAGAAGTGTTAGTTAAGCTTTGAATATTAGGTTTTTACTCATTAATTCTTTCATTTGGAAATTTATTCATCCACTTACAAGTCTTTTTTTTTTCCCCACGATCTTGTGAGGGACTCAGGCGAGCAAGGCATTGCCCCTCCCACCCCCACCCTCAAAAAGAATCTGATCGGAGCAATGAAATGGTTCTCCTGGGCCGGTTATTAAAGCTGGTGGCTCAAGGGCAGGGCGTAGTCCTCAACTGTTGCATCTGCCCTCACTCTGACCCCAACTGCAAGATCATGGGGTGCCCAAAACCGCCTCAGGCTCCAGAGTTGGCCGGAGTGACTCACAGAACACAGGAAAGCACTATACTTAACCATTGTAGTTTCCTTGTAGCAGAAGGATGCAAATTAGAACAAGGCAGAGGAAAAGACAGGGAGAATTGTGCTGGGATGGCCCTAAACACAAACGTTCCGAGTCCTTGGGGACGCCTTCTGTCTTGGGTGATGTGTGGTCATGCCCAGAGCTTCCAGCCCAGGAGGCTCACCCGAGTCAGTGTCCAGAGCTTTCACTGAAGCTTGAGTTACTGTCCATGTAGTCAAATGCAGTTTCCTGCCTTCTCCTCAGAGCTTGGCTGATTTCACGTGTCACAAATCCCAACCTTCTCACTTCATGGCTGGTCTTTCTGGAGTGGCCAGGCCCTGCCCTGAATGACAAGGATTCACAGGTTACTTCCCAGGAGCTGGGACAAAGGCCAGACCTCTCTTTGGGCACAGCTAATTCTTCCCTCGCGAGAGCCCTGGAAGTGTGTGCTAACGAGCAGCCGGACAGAGCTGCCGCCTGGGACTCAGTTTCCCACTGGGAGTTAGAACTCCAGTTGGGTTGCCTTTAGCAGGGTGTTTCCTTTACATCTGCGGGCCCACCAACTCAGTTGTAATTCTGGACTCCGAGTAGATCAGACACCTTGGGACTAACTTCTATTAACCAAACCCAGAGGAGACCAAGGTTCAGACCCAAAGGCCAGTGAGTTTATTACAAGGAGAAATCCAGGCGGCAGCCCACCGGGCTACTGTTCATGCTATTGCCTCCACGCAGTGCAGCCGTGTGGACACCAAGGCCTAGTTGGAGGTTACACTGATGGCTTGGCTTCAGGGCCAGGGCATGAGCTGGTGGGTCTTGGTGGCCTGTGCTGCCCTGCTGTGATGCTCTTCTTCTTGTCCCTGCAGGAGGGATAGCCATGCTTGGTGAGCCAGCGTGTCAGCACTGGAGACAGTGGTGCATTCTGGCTTTCCGGGCTCATGCTAACCCCCCACCTTCACCCCTACCTCTCCATTTTAAAGAGCAGATCTCTCTGGCTAGGGCATCCCCGGGGTAAGAAATGTCATTAAGTCAGCACTCATCACTGGGCTTGTCATAGTTTCACTGTTCTAGGGCTGCTTCTGTGTGATGAGGCCGTGGCCTGAATCGTTTAGGTGACAGTCTGTCCCTCTCAGAACTCACCTGCTCTCCCCGTCACCGACGAGGTCATTTCTGAGTCACCTGTGTTCCCTGGCTGAGCTCAGCTGTCAGTCGGACCCCTCTTAACCTTACCCTGGGCCGGGCAGCATGAGCTTAGCTCCAGTGCTGATGCTTTTCCATGAGTCTCATGGCCTCAGAGTTCTAAGCCAGGAGAGATTGCTTTTAGTGCAGGAGAGTGGGTCCCAGGAGGGGCTCGGCCTGGACCACTAAAGGGCTTTAGGGTCTTGCAAGGCAAGGCTGGAGGGCCGAGTTTGTCGTCTTCTTGCCTGGCCGCCAGACCCAGTGGCACCTTCAAGGTAGCTGAGTGCGGAAACCGGGTGAGGGGGGCACTGCGGGAGCCCTGCGTGCCAGGGCAGGAGTCGGTCTTGTGTGGAGGTCGGGGGAAGCCCTGGAATGTGTTAGAAGTCACAAGGCAGTTGTGCCTTAGTAAGACCCATCCAGCAGGACACACAGCTCACTTAGAATGAAGGGGAAGGTCAGGCAGCAGGCCAAGTGGTGAGGGGCAAAGCAAGTGGTGAGAAGAACCATGGTGGAAGGGCAGCTGGGTGTGGCTCTGGCCGGGTGACGGAGCAAGTGTGAGGTCTCCCACCCCAGAGCACGATGAGCCTTGTGCTGTAGCCAGCGACAGAGGTGGCTTTGCAGCAGGGGAGCCTCTGGAGTTCTGGCCTGTGTTTGAGGCGTCCCTGAGAACATTAGGCAGCCGCGAACGTGGACGTGCTTGGGAAAGAGCTCTCCGGAGGTGGGAGATGAGCTCATGGGAGAGAATGGACAGATTGTTGAGGTCAGACTACAGAAATACCTGCACTGGGAGATGAGCTCATGGGAGAGAATGGACAGATTGTTGAGGTCAGACTACAGAAATACCTGCACTGGAGGAGGGAGCAGAGGAGCCAGGGATGCGGGGGAGCTGGCCCCGGGGACGGGGGAGGGCCAGGGCCCAAGGGACGGGTGCTTCCGAGAGCCCTGAGGCAGCAGCCCTGCCCTTGGCTTGCACGGAGAGGAAAGCGATGAAGGAGAGATGAGCTGGGTCGTGGGCAGGGGCCCTTCTCTATTAGGGGTGCCGGTGGGGGCCTGAGGTGGAGGATAAAGTCAGGTCCGAGCTGCGCCTTGCAGCGTGCTGGACCAGCACATGCTCTCTTATATTTTGGCCCCTGGCTGTGCCATCGTCCATCCCAAAACCATCTTGGGGATTTCATCTTCCCATCAGCTGAGTAGCTGACGTGTCTCACAGGCCCATTGGTCAGTAGCCTGAGCAGCCTAAAGAACAGTATCGATACCCTTGCTTCTGTGACACGGGAGCCCGTGGTGCAAAAGCAGGGCGATGGCCTCCAGGAGACTGCCACCTGCATTTCCGGCCCCTCCCCATCTTGGGTGCTGCCTGGCAATGTGGCTCAGCGACACAGAGGTTGTGTCCCAGAGGCCTCTCCGCTCCCTGGCCCTGCTGCCTGCTCTCAGCCCCTGTCTGGCTCCCCTCCCCTCCTGCCCACCTTCTGTCCCCACATCGTGCAGCTGCTCTCCCTCAGCCATGACCGCGTACTCCTCCATCTTGACTCCTATCCCACCAGGTCACCCAGGTCAGGGGCGGGCAGTCCAGGGATTGTCCTAGAAGAGCCCCCTTGCGCTCCCATATCCTGTCAGGAACTGCATACCATCTCCTTTACCTCCCCAGAACCTACCTCTTCTCTGTCACCATGTGAACTCTAACTACAACTGCCCTGGCGGCAGCCCGGCAGGTCTCCCCGCCTCTTCTCAGACAGACAGACGTGGCCCCCCATCGGGCTCAGCCCCCCCGCCAAGTCCAATGCCTACCACTCTCCTTCCCATCACCCTGTGCACCTGCTGTGCGTGGCTGCGTGCTGCTGGGGCTGGGACCGTGCTGTCCCCAGCCTGGGGGGCCCCTTCCCACTGCTTCCCACATACCAGCTTTGTTGTCAGGTTGTGCTCTCTCCTTCCCCCGAGTCTGTGAGCCCCTGAAAGAGCAGGGCGAGCCATCCGGGGGCCAGGGACGTTGTAGGCAGAGTCAGCCACGAAAGCAGATTTGCTCTTCCCTTTGCTCTCAGGCTCTTCTTTGAGGGGGGCACACTCGCTGCTCCTAGGACAGCCCCCTACCTGGCTGCAGTTCTCCCTACAGGATGTCCTTTGGGGGTGGGGAGGTGACAGTCCCTGATGACAGCTTGTCTTCTGTGTAGACGAAGGAGGGCGAATTCACTCTCTCTGCTATGACATCTGGAATCCGGCGGAATTGGATCCAGACCATCATGAAGCACGTCCACCCGACCTCTGCCCCGGACGTGACGAGGTAAGACAGCAGGGTGCCTGAGGGAGCCACCTTCCCTGCCAGCCAGTGCCTCGCTTCTTCGTGGGTCTGTGCTTCCTGTGTCCCAGCACCGCCTTCTTCCTTCCCTCTTCTGTCCCACCTCACCTGGCCCCGCTCAGTCTCCCTTCGGCTTCCTGGTTTTTCTGCCCCTGGCGACCTTTTCCTCCTGTAAGCCTGGCCAGCGGAGGAGTGTTTGTGCCCCTGTCGGAACTGAACTTAGTGGGAGGAGCCCCTCTGGCCTGGGCACTGCCTCCTGGCGGCGGGGTAAGGGCAGCCCCGGACGCCACCTTCACAGGCCACCAGAACGTCTCTTTGTCCTGCTCTTTTTGCTCCATGCCTCCGTCTGTTCGATTTCTGTGCAACCAGGAAAAACTTCTTTGAGACTCAGTGCTAGAACCGGGTTGGTAATCTTGTTCTTCCCCCATGTTGAGCCTCTGCGGTTCGTATACCTCATGATGTCTTCTTCCTCCTGCCCTGAAGGTTAGACACCTGCTATTTGCAGTTTAAGAGAAGATTCTGATGCATGGGGCTGGTTCCACGATGCCCGGAGCTCTGTTGTTCTCTGCTGAAGGCTTCAGAGTCTCTGCCTGTTCTGAGAACCTCCCGTTTACACTTTTCAGATCATGTACTTGGCATGATTCTTCAAGCGATTGAGTTGTTGGTCACAGCTGGGTTGGCGCCCCAGGGCCCGCCGTGTGCCCCTCAGCAGCCTAGGGCAGCTGTGGCCGCGCCAAACCTTTGTCAAGGGCTTGCCTGCTTCCTAGTGACACTGCACCTCTTTGACCAAGAAGGTGGGAACAGAGTCTACTCTCCTGTGTTTATTGGCATTGTTTGTTCATTCCTTCATTTATTAGGTGAAGAGAATATTTAGTTGTTCCTGTCAGTAAGACCATGCGTTGGTGGCCAGGACAAGTTCTCCAGGGTCCTGTTAGGAGAGCTTACCTGTTAGTGGAGTGCGTCCTGCCCGCGGAGATGAACAGGGCACTCCGTCCTCATGGGGTGGCCTCGGTGGCTGTCCTCTGGCTCTCTCCCAGCCGGGAGCAGAGACCAAAGCTTTGTGAGGCCAACACTCTAAGCACCTTGAGGATGGCCCCCTAGCCGGGTGGGAAAGGCAGCTCGGGGTTCTCCAGCAAGGCTGCTGCCACAGTGGCGTGGGTGGTGGACGTGAGAGGGCCTGAGGTCCCGTCCTGGCCGCCAGCCTTCCCCTGCCTGCCGCGTCCCAGCCAGCCCCAGCTGTTCCACGAGGGCCTGTCTCCGCGCAGGGATTGAGGGGCCCAGCTGGAGGAAGTCAGCTTTGGGATGGGGGTGTCGCAGGGCAGGCACGTGGCGTCGGCCTCAGAACAGGTGTGGAGGACACACGTGAGCATATGCACATGCACATATGTCCCAGGCTGACATTTACGGTTCCCTGCCACACTCAGACTTTGGGTCCGTGTGGGGACATAGGTGCAAGGGACCAGGTCTTCCGTTTGTGTGGGAAGGTTGACTTAGTGATTGTTTTCCTGATTAGAATTTACTTCAGAATTAGTGTATTTCAAACTGAGGGGGTCCTCACGCTCCCCGTTTGTCTTCAGCCTTTCTGCTTGTCTTATGTGGGCTTTTACAGTTTGAGGGAAATTTTTTTTCAGTGGTTACAGGGCCAAGTCCCAAGAACGTATTAGAAACAAATACAAGGGCAGCTTTGGGTGATCAACCGTAGTCCCCTTGCGTCTGTGGTGGGGAGTTGCAGGGGCTTCCTGCCTGGGGGCCGGACAGGCTTCCTCTCATGGAGCCGTGGAGGCTGCTGCCAGCTCTCTGTGTGGTCGCCACACCCTACACAGCTGTCAGCCTGGGTCAGCTCTCAGTTCAGTGGCACTGGAAGATCTCTTCTGGAGAACTTTTATTCAGATGCATGTGTGCTCTTAAATTGGCAACTTGCAGGTCCCACCGCCCTGAAGCCCTAGACAGATGGCCCAGAGCATGATGATGACCATGTTTTCCTTCCCTCGGGTGCCTCTTTCCCAGGCTCCCTTCTCTTTGACTCCCATTTAAAGACTGACGCTCCCTGGGACTCCTGGGTGGCTCAGCTGGTTAAGCAACCGGCTCTTGATTCAGCTCAGGTCTTAATCTCAGGGTTGTGAGTTCAAGCCCCATGGTAGGCTCCATGCTAAGCATGGAGCCTATTTTTTTAAAAAATTTAAAAACAGGTGCCCCAGCCCACCCTCTCCCCGCCCCACAGCATGGCCCTCGCTGGCCCTCGAGGCTCTGGGTGGCTTCCAACTATGTTCTGCCGGCTTGGGCAGGACCAGAGGCCACTCTGCTCAGGCCAGGGGCCTCAAACCACCACAACTGATGGTCCCGCCTCACCCTTGCTTGGGGGGCGTCCTCTTTAGGAATCTTTGCTTTGGGGCAAATTGGACAAAGGCATGGACTCCTTACTGGGCAAGTGGAGATGCCCTTGAATCCACTCCCTACTCACCTGCACAGGGCGGGCCACTGCGTGGTGCGGGCACACAGGTGCCACCTGGGCCATCTCTCACACGGGGCACAGTGGTCTCAGGCCTTTCATTCTGGGATCCATCTGTCACACCAGCCACCAGAGTGGTTTTCTTGAAATGCAGACCTGATTGGGTTACTCACCATTGTTAAAAAACCCTCGAGCCTTTGGGGAAAAATGGTTGGTCTCATTCATTCTGTCAGCACTGCCCGGTGCACGCATGCCACAGGGTTGGCCTCTCTCACGACCTCATTTATTTAGATGGTGGCCATGCCCAGTGCAGCCTGATGGAGACTCCATCGTGACTCTCTCCAACAGCATCTCCTCTGTCAGGGGTTCCTCTGAGGTCCGAGACTGGAAACTCTGAGCCATCTATGGCTCTTCCTTTCTCGTCCTCCCTCAGAACCGGTTTGGGTTCCCCCTACGGAAGGGACACAGGTAAAGGCAAAGTATCCTTTCCTCCCCTCTCCTGTGGGAACTGTAGCCGCATAGGAAGAGAATGTGGTGGAGCTGGCCGTCCCACCAGGGCAGGTGGCTGTCACCAGGAGCCGCACCTGATAGGCTCTCTGCCCCTTGCCCCCAGCTCACTGCCAGAGGAAAAGAACCGGAGCAGCTCCTCCTTTGAGACCTGCCCGAGGCCAAGTGAGAAACCAGAGGCAGAGCGTGGAGAGCCAGACCCCGAGCAGAAGAGGAGCCGGGCTCGGGAGCGGCGGCGGGAGGGCCGCTCTAAGACCTTTGACTGGGCCGAGTTCCGCCCTATCCAGCAGGCCCTGGCTCAGGAGAGGGCCAGCGCCATGGGGGCTTCTGACAGCCACCCCGAGGCTGAGGCCGGCGAGCTGGAGCGGGAGCGTGCGCGGCGGCGGGAGGAGCGCCGTAAGCGCTTTGGGATGCTCGATGCCACAGACGGGCCGGCCGCTGATGACATGGCCCTGCGGATGGAGGTTGACCGTAGCCCAGGGCTGCCTGTGACCGCCGACCTCAAGACACAGAACGTCCATGTGGAGATCGAGCAGCGGTGGCATCAAGTGGAGACCACTCCTCTCCGGGAAGAAAAGCAGGTGCCCATTGCCCCCCTGCACCTGTCCTCCGAGGATGGAAGCGACCGGCTCTCCACTCACGAGCTGACCTCTCTGCTAGAGAAGGAGGTAATGGGCGGACAGGTGGCGGGGTTCTGTGCAGCGGCCGTCCCCAGCACCCACTGTACCTGGTGGTGGCCTGAGTGGTTCAGCCACGTGACACTGAGGGACGTGCAGTTCAGACCGTTCAGGGAGGCAGACACACGGATAGACAGGTTCTTAGAGTATGGTGCAGGCACGAGAGGTACGGGAGGGTGCCACGTCATAGAGGGTCACAGGGAGGGGGCGCCAGGTTTTTCTAGAAGGAAAAGGTGTTTGCCATGCAGTGGGGACACTGCCATACAGAGCCAGGGATGGCCAGAGACTAGGCCGCTGGGATGTAGGACCCAGGTGGGGACTTTGCCCTACCCTGTTACAGGCACAGACTAGGGATTTGAGGCAGGAGAGGGGCGTGAGCAGTTAGGTTTCCATATGTGGTGGGTGGCCCTGGGTCAAAGGGGCCAAAGCTTGGAGGCAGGGATAAGCCCCAAGTCTTTTGAAGCAGCCCAGTAACCATAGATGGGATCTGAGGGGGTTACAGGTCAGGCAACAAGAGGCAGAGGCTGGATTCTGGACGTTGAGGAATATTTGAGATGTGAAACAGAGGCCCTGGGGTGGGGACGGGGGTGAGCTTGGCAGGCTGGGCAGACGATTGCCATCATCCCACCGACTTGAAGGATACCCTGTAATTCACTGAGCTCCAGAGCGTGCCCCTCTGGGATGCAGAGATAAGTGGCCAGTCCCTGTATTTGTGACATATCCAGAAATCAAATCTGGGAAACTTGGTAGTGGATTTGTAAATCTGAACAGTGAGCTTCCTGGGCGAGGAGGTACATCATTGTACTGGCCTTTTAGGAACACTCAGCAGTGTGTTTCAAATGTGTTCTTTTACAGAAGTAGCTAATGAAAGTAGAAAACTGGCCACATTGGCCGGCCCTCGCTTATCTTTTTCCTGTTAAACTTATGAGGCTGACATTTATCGTTAACACCAGCACACTAATTTTGTCCCATTTCTACACATACTAATATAATAACGAAGGCCAGGTGCAATAAGAGTTCAAACTCACATCACTCTCAACTGTCAGAATGGACCTGCTGGCCTGCAGGTCACACGTTGGACCATGACTCTGTCACAGACAGCAGAGTCTGAAAGCCGGGCGTCTCGGTGCCCCCACAGGAGAGCCTAGCTGCACTCTCCCCCCGCAGCGGGGCGGCCCCCACAGGCCAGCATCCAGTAGGCACCTGAGGGAGGGGTCCGGGAAGGGTGGATGGATGGGTGACTCATTCAAAGCCATTGAGAGCGAGAAGAGTGTTAAGTAGCTGGCTCACGTTACACATCTCGTGGAACCCTTCCCGCAAACAGAGTTTTGTATGGAATCCATTATATAAAAGTGGTCAAAAGGACCTGTTTCGGCGGAAGCTATGGCAGGGTCTGGAGCGAGGGCTGCCCTGGGGCGGCACTGGCCTGTTTGACCACACTGAGGAAACTGGAAGGACCCAGCAGGGTGGGCTTCTTCTGACACAGGCACAAAGCCCCCATTTCCTGGTGGGGTCTGCTCATCACATCCTTACAGGCACGCGGGAATTACGCGGGTGCCCTGGGTAACAAGTGTGCTGCTGTCAAGTACGGCTGCTGTCACGTACGGCTTGAGCTGGAACCTTCCGTACCAGATGCTGCAGATAAAGTCCAGATCAGCACGTGCACTGAAATGTGGCCGCATGGAAGGCCAGCCCAGGAGTCCCTGTGTGCTCCAGCCCAGTGAGAGCCAGAAACGCACGGCGGGCCCATGCTGTACTGCTGCCTTTGTTGCTTGCCATCACTTTGCTTACAAATGTGTGTCTCTTTGCCCACAGTTGGAGCAGAGCCAGAAGGAGGCCTCGGACCTTCTGGAGCAGAACCGGCTCCTGCAGGACCAGCTGAGGGTGGCTCTGGGCCGGGAACAGAGTGCCCGGGAGGGCTACGTGCTGCAGGTAGGGCTGAGGGGCTGTGCAGCCCTCGTTCGTTTGGGCTTCAGCGTGAGGACCCAGGCAGGCTAGGAATGTGCAAAACCTGGCTGAGCAGGGCAGCCTGTCCCACGTGCCACCCCCTCCGGGCTCCTCTGCTGCAGCGTCAGAGCTCGCAGGCTCGGGGGTCCTCTAGCTTCACCCTAGCAGGACGCTGTGGAGAATCTGCGTGAAACCTCTGTCTCTCAGGGTTTTTCTTGGTTTCTGAATGAAATCATCCTGCTCGTCTCTCCTCTTGGCTCTCAGAGTACCCAGCATATTTTTATTATAAATACCACATATCTGCATGTCATCCACGTGCTTTCACAAATGCCGTATTAGGTCCATTTTACCAATTGAGGAAATTGAGTCACAGAGCCAAGTGCCTCCTTACCACCAAGGTAGTGGCAGAGCTAGAACTGGTTGCCCATCCTTGACCTTGTGTGTACCACACCTACAGGGCAACCTGGGACCATTAGCGCTGGCCTAGTGGCCCCTCTTCTTCTTTTCTCCCTGGGCTGAACTGCCGGGGGAAGTGTGGCCGCCTGGCCATCAGCCGACTCTCCCAGCAGCCTAACGGGGACCCTAATGAGAAGGGCAGCAGCCTGAGTCTTGAGCTGAGACCCAAACCCGTGCCCTCCACCAGAGAGCTCCGTGCCCACATGCCGGCCAGCAAGCAGTGGGCGCTGTCCTGGTGTCTCGCCGGCAGGAGCCTGTTGTCCCATAGCATTCCGGGCCCCATCTGAGTTCTGGGGTACAAAACAACACACTCCTGCCCCATCCTGCTGACATGCTGGTGGGGAGAGGTGGTGGATGGAGTAGTGCTGGGGAAATGCAGAGCGGGTTGATGGAATGCGGAACTTGAGCTCTTGGCCAAGGCTGAGGACACAGCACTCCAGTCAGGTCCTGCCACTGACCAGTGCAAGCCGGTGCCATCCCCTGCAACGTCAGCCTCCTTGCCTGTGTAGACTTAGAGCTTCGCCTCAAGGGGCCTTTCCAGCTCTCAGTGACCCAGGGTCCTTGTGATAAGTGTCTGTGTCGACATTTCCAGACCGCAGCACCCCGGCCACCTTGGGCCAAGTCATCCCAGATAGCACGTGAGCCTCTGGGCAGAGTTTACCTTCCCTCCTGTCTCCATGCCGTTTTTTGTTGCGTGTTCCCTCTGCCTTCTCTTTCTCTCCCAGCTTTGACCGTTGCTCTGATCTTCCCCAGCCCCTTCAGCCACGGTAGGGCCACGCCCAGGTCTGATCCTCGGGCACCCGGGGCTGGGGATGGTGGGCATCCCTCTCCCCTGTGTGTGCTTCCTGGGTGGTTTTGTGCCGACTTTCCCGGTTTGGGGAGCATCTTTTTAAACCTGCACGAATTCACTTCACATCAGGTGGTAAAGATACTAGCAGCAGATTTTGCACATTGCTAACCTAAGAACGTGCCTCTGTGTCTAAGCTGGATGATTGCATGAGCCTGCACCAAAGCCCCTGGCAGCGCTGGGCGGAGCTGGTGTCGTAAAGCCTTCCCACTCGGTCTAACAACCTCCCTTTGTGCTTTGAAAATGCTTATAGCCAAGTCATTCCGAATGAGCAAGGGGCCTTTGGGGTTCAGGGTCAGGAGGAGCCAGCCGTTCCGGGTGGGCGCTGCACTAATGGTGCTGGGAGGAGGAGCTTGCATGGTTTGGACGTGGAGCGTCGAGTGTAACTTTAACATAACTGAGTGTCACATCTGTGGCTTCCCTGCCAGCATACCAGAGCTAGAGCGAGCCACAGGCAGGCCAAATTTCCTAGGCTGGGCTCTTCTCACTCTTGTCCATGTTGTTTTTGCCCCTGCATTAATTAGTTCTGTCTATTCTGCATGCCTTTTAGTTTGGGGAGTTTTGTTTCATTTGTGTTTTGTTTCTTGCATGCTTCACTCTCTTATTTTGAATTCCACGAAGATTTGTTTTATTGATTATCATGTTTTACTCCATGGTTTCCGTTTTCCCTTCGTTTTGTCTTCTTGCAGGTAGAGATTAGTTCTTCCTGTTACTGTAGAGGACGGGCTCCACTTCCCCAAGGAAAATGTTTCCAGTGTCACCTCACTGGCATCCTGAGCAGTTGCCTCCCTTCCTTCTGTCCTAGAAGGAAGTGGCATCACCACCCACACCCCCGGGTCCAGGCTTTGTTAGGGTTTGTTGCCTAGAGTCTACCTTTTGTTTTGCAAAACAAACAAACAGATCAAGCTCCGCTCCTCCCCCTGTCCTCCTTCCCAGCGTTCTCCTGTCCTTCAGTCTCCGTTTGCTCATCAGTGTACTCCATTATTCAGTTCAGTTGGGTTTAGTTCTCCTAGAAGCTGCTTGGTTAGAGCTGTTTGATGTTACTGTCCATGTGTTCTGTTTACCTAGAAGCAGCTAACTGCCAAAAAAAAGTTAAGATGATTTGTTGGATTTGTTTTTTAATTGAAAAAAAAATTATGCCAAGGATAAAAGGCAAACCCACCAAGGAGCTTTTCTGTGGTTGACCCTGGCCAGAGGTGTGACACTCAGAACTGGGAGGCCCGAGTGGTACTAACCAGTATTTAATCGGTTTTTTTAAGACTGAAGTGGCCACCTCCCCATCCGGTGCCTGGCAGAGGCTCCATAGAGTCAACCAGGATCTGCAAAACGAGCTGGAGGCCCAGTGCCAGCGCCAGGAGCTGGTCATGCAGCAGATCCAGTCCCTGAAGCACAGCTACGGGGAGGCCAAGGATGCGATCCGGCACCATGAGGCCGAGATCCGGAGCCTCCAGGCGAGGCTCAGCAACGCCGCTGCCGAGCTCGCCATCAAGGAGCAGGTGCTGGCCAAGCTCAAGAGTGACCTGAAGCTGGAGAAGGACAAGGTCCGTGAGCAGCTGGAGGAGCGGCAGCACAGCGAGGCCGCGCTGAGCGGTCAGCTGCAGGCCAGCGAGCAGAAGCTCAAGAGCGCCGAGGCCCTGCTGCTGGAGAAGACGCAGGAGCTGCGGGACCTGGAGACACAGCAGGCACTCCAGCGGGACCGGCAGAAGGAGGTGCAGAGGCTGCAGGAGCGCATTGCCGACCTCAGCCAGCAGCTCGGCGCCAGCGAGCAGGCCCAGCGGCTGATGGAGGAGAAGCTGCAGCGGAACTACGAGCTGCTGCTGGAGAGCTGCGAGAAGGAGAAGCAGGTGCTGCTGCAGAACCTGAAGGAGGTGGAGGACAAGGCCAGCGCCTATGAGGACCAGCTGCAGGACCACGAGCAGCAGCTGGAGGTCCTCCAGAAGGAGAAGCTGAACGCCAAGTTCGAGGGCAGCGAGGTCGTGCACCAGCTGGAGGAGCAGCTGGAAATGAGGGAGGCCAGCATCCAGAAGCTGGCCGAGCACGTCCAGAGCCTCAGAGACGAGCGGGACCTGATCAGGCAGCGGTTCCAGGAGCTGATGGATCGTGTCGCCCTGTCCGACGGGGACGTCGCTGAGCTTCAGGAGAAGCTGAGGGGAAGGGAGGCCGACTACCAGAGCCTGGAGCACTCCTACAGGAGGGTGGCCGGCCAGCTCCAGAGCATGCACACGCTGCTGAAGGAAAAGGAGGAAGAGCTGAAGCACATCAAGGAGATGCACGAGAAAGTTCTGGAAAAGAAAGATCAGGACCTCAATGAGGCTTTGGTTAAAATGGTTGCCTTGGGGAGCAGCTTAGAGGAAACAGAAATGAAGCTCCAGGCGAAGGAAGAGATCTTAAGGAAATTTGTAAAGGAGTCTTCCGAGGACGCGGAGGTGACACGGAGCTGCCCAGAAGAGGTGGACGACGGCACCGTGCTGTCAGGCCCGCAGCTGCAGGCTCCCGGCACACCCCCGGCCTACCCACATTCCAGGCTTGAGGATGAGGACCCAGGGGCAGCCCTGGGGGAAGAGCATGGTGACAGCAGCCCCAAGAGAGAAGAGAGTGTGGGCGCTTTCAAGTCGGAGGTGCCAGACAGGGAGGGGCACCCTCAGAGCACCGCAAAACCTGACCAGGGAGTACCTGGTGTCAAAAGGCAAAGAATCCGGTTCTCCACGATTCAGTGCCAAAAATACACGCACCCTAACGGGTCCGAGAAGACCTGGACCAGCAGCACATCCTCCGACACCAGCCAGGACAGGTCGCCCTCAGAGGAGAGCATGTCGTCAGAGGCCACCCCCAGCTCTCTCCCTGCGACCAGTGACTCCGACACCTATCTCTCCATCATACACTCCCTGGAGACGAAGCTCTACATCACGGAGGAGAAGCTCAAAGACGTGACGGTGAAGCTGGAGAGCCAGCAGGGCCAGAGCCAGGAGGCCCTACTCGCATTACACCAGCAGTGGGCTGGCACCGAGGCGCGACTCCGAGAGCAGCTCCGTGCCAGCCTGCTCCAGGTTGGAGCGCTGGCCTCCCAGCTGGAGCAGGAAAGACAGGTGCGGGCGAAGATGGTCGAAAATCACGTCGGGGAGCTCGGAGACTTCCAGGTGAAAAATAGTCAGGCTCTGGCGTGCTTGGAAAACTGCCGAGAGCAGCTGCGGTCCCTGCCGGCGGCCGGCCAGGAGGAAGCACAGGATGCAGGAGTGGGCGCCCCGGCCAGCGTGGAGGGCGCACTAGTCAGCACCATCCAGGCTCTGCACCACTGGCCAGCTCCTGCCGACAGCGCGGCCCCGGCTCAGCCAGAGGAAGCACGTTTCCTGGAGCTCGGGAATGCGATACCACAGCCACTGCACCGGCTCCAACTGACCGAGCAGGAGCAGCTGAAACTCCTTTCTGATCAGATAGCCCTGGAAGCCTCCCTGATAAACCAAATAGCAGACTCTCTAAAAAACACAACATCGGACATCTCGCGTGTTCTCCACGAGATTGCTCAGTCGGGAAAGTTGCCCCTGGAACCTGAAAGTGCTGCTCTCTGCCCTGGGGCCCCAGCAGACACCTGGGCTAAGAAGGTGCTGGTGGATGGTGAGTTCTGGAGCCAGGTCGAGTCCCTGAGTAAGCACCTGGGAGCGCTGGGCGGAGAGGCAGCCGGCGCTTCGGGAGGCGGGCAGCAGAGCATCCCGCCAGCCCTGGTCCCTGCGCTGGCCGACGCCACGTGGGTCAGGGCAGAGCTCAGCTTCGCGCTGCAGTCGGTGAGGGAGTCGTTCCAGCGGAGGTTGCAGAGCATCCAGGAGACCCTCCGGGGGACCCAGGTGGCCCTGCGGCAGCACAAGCGTGTGCTGGGGGACATCCTGGGAGCCTACCGAACCCCCGACTTTGAGAGAGTGATGCAACAGGTCTCAGAAGCCCTCAAGCTTCCTGCAGGGATTGAAGACGGCACACAGGCATCCTGGGACCTGAGCCCATTAGGAGAAGTATTGAGTCCTCAGAAAGCAGCCGGCTCCCGGGAGCCCTTCTGCATGTCCGACCAGAGCTCTGGGGCCCTTGTGACTATTCAGGAAGAACTTGCCATGCAGCTTAAAGATAAGGCCAGCCTCTTAGGGGAGATATCTGCCGCTTTAACCTCGCTTCCTCCTGTGGAGTCAGTAAGAGATTGTCAGAAGCTTCTCCAGGCATCCCAGAGTCTCTCCTATAACACTTACCTGGGAGGCCTCGGTCAGTATTCTTCATTATTAGTTCAGGATGCAATTATTCAGGCTCAGGTGTGTTACGCAGCCTGCAAAATCCGGCTGGAGTATGAAAAGGAGCTCCGGGGCTACAAGGAATCCTGGCAGGGCGGGGGAGCCTCCTGTCAGGAGCATGAGCAAGCAGTTGGGGCCCTGAGGGAGGAGTACGAGGAGCTTCTCCGGAAGCAAAAGAACGAGTACCTGGAAGTGATTGCCATCGTTGAGAGGGAAAACGCCGAGCTCAAGGCCAAGGTCACCCAGCTGGACCATCAGCAGAGGTGTCTGGAGGAAGTGGAGAGCAAGCGCAGCGAGAACATGTTCGCTCTGCAAGGGAGGTACGAGGAAGAGATCAGGTGCGTGGTGGAGCAGTTGAACAGGGCAGGGGACACGCTGCAGGCCGAGCACAGCAGGGTCCTGAGCCAGCTGGATGCCTCTGTCAGAGACCGGCAGGACTTGGAGCGGCACCACGTGGAGCAGATGCAGAGCCTAGAGGACAAGTTCCAGCTCAAGATCAAAGAGCTGCGGACCATCCACGAGGAGGAGCTGTGGACGTTGCAGGAATACTACTCACAGAGCCTGCAGCGCCTGCAGGAGGCCCTGCGCCACCACCAGCGGCAGCTCCCCGAAGCCCTGCCAGCCCCCGGCCCCCACCAGGCCCCCCCCTCCGGCTGGCCCGCCAGCCAGCCCCGGGGCACCCTGCAGGCCGCCGAGGGAGAGGCCGACTCCATGACAGGGCTGAGAGAGCGCATCCAGGAGCTGGAGGCCCAGATGGACATCATGCGGGAGGAGCTGGAGCACAAGGACCTGGAGGGCAACGCGGCCACGCTGCGGGAGAAGTACCAGAAAGACTTTGAGAACCTTAAGGTTCTGAAGCATCGTTTAATTTGCAAGACAGTGGGGGCGGCAGGCATTACTCAGCTGGTGGGGGGCAGTGTCTGGTACACAGGGCTCTCAGGGTGGAGCGAGACCCGGTTCCTGGCTCTGAGTTACTGTACAAGCGGAGTCAGGTTGACACTCTGTCCCTCCCCTGACTCCTGGCTGGTGGCTGTGGTCTCGGCAGGGCCTGGGCGAGGGTACAGCCTCCTGTTCAACACTGGTGACAGGAGAACAGGAGCATCGTGAGACAGGGAGCACGGTCCCCCTCATCACCTCTATGCCTGGTCCCTCCGAGTGCCCCCAGCAGGGGAAGCCTTTGCTGTCCCCGTCTCAGCCTCACACTCTTTTTCACCCCCACAGAACCCAGTCCAGGCCAGTACAGATGTAAACCTGAGCAGAAGAACCCAGGAGAGACGGGCCAGAGGGCTCCCTTAGAGGGCTGTCTCCTGACTGCCCTAAGAGAGCAGAGTTGGGTTCCCAATAGATGGGGGTATTTGCAAGACCGTGTCGAGGGTCACTCTCCTGTCCAGCTCCGTGTGGGGAACTGGCATTTAATAGGCCCTCTGTGGAGGAAGGGCTCTTCTGCCGAACAGGCCTCTCAGCCACTGGTATTCCTTCTCTGGGGCCTGTGAGAAATGACCTGTCCCCCGCACCCCCACCCCGCTTCGCACTCTGCCTCATTAGGCACAATACCCAGGCCCTTCGTGTCAAGGTCACATTCCCAGGCTCCTCGGGGCCTTGGGCTGTGTGGGCCGGCCCAGGTTCTCACCCAGCCCCTTTATAGCTAGAGATGGCTGCCTGCGTGCGAGCAGCATGGCTGCCCAGAACGTCCCCTAAGCTTCTCGACACGATCCCCCCGCACTTCGCACCACCCCTTGGAGCTGCGCGCAGTAACNGCTTCGGGAGGCGGGCAGCAGAGCATCCCGCCAGCCCTGGTCCCTGCGCTGGCCGACGCCACGTGGGTCAGGGCAGAGCTCAGCTTCGCGCTGCAGTCGGTGAGGGAGTCGTTCCAGCGGAGGTTGCAGAGCATCCAGGAGACCCTCCGGGGGACCCAGGTGGCCCTGCGGCAGCACAAGCGTGTGCTGGGGGACATCCTGGGAGCCTACCGAACCCCCGACTTTGAGAGAGTGATGCAACAGGTCTCAGAAGCCCTCAAGCTTCCTGCAGGGATTGAAGACGGCACACAGGCATCCTGGGACCTGAGCCCATTAGGAGAAGTATTGAGTCCTCAGAAAGCAGCCGGCTCCCGGGAGCCCTTCTGCATGTCCGACCAGAGCTCTGGGGCCCTTGTGACTATTCAGGAAGAACTTGCCATGCAGCTTAAAGATAAGGCCAGCCTCTTAGGGGAGATATCTGCCGCTTTAACCTCGCTTCCTCCTGTGGAGTCAGTAAGAGATTGTCAGAAGCTTCTCCAGGCATCCCAGAGTCTCTCCTATAACACTTACCTGGGAGGCCTCGGTCAGTATTCTTCATTATTAGTTCAGGATGCAATTATTCAGGCTCAGGTGTGTTACGCAGCCTGCAAAATCCGGCTGGAGTATGAAAAGGAGCTCCGGGGCTACAAGGAATCCTGGCAGGGCGGGGGAGCCTCCTGTCAGGAGCATGAGCAAGCAGTTGGGGCCCTGAGGGAGGAGTACGAGGAGCTTCTCCGGAAGCAAAAGAACGAGTACCTGGAAGTGATTGCCATCGTTGAGAGGGAAAACGCCGAGCTCAAGGCCAAGGTCACCCAGCTGGACCATCAGCAGAGGTGTCTGGAGGAAGTGGAGAGCAAGCGCAGCGAGAACATGTTCGCTCTGCAAGGGAGGTACGAGGAAGAGATCAGGTGCGTGGTGGAGCAGTTGAACAGGGCAGGGGACACGCTGCAGGCCGAGCACAGCAGGGTCCTGAGCCAGCTGGATGCCTCTGTCAGAGACCGGCAGGACTTGGAGCGGCACCACGTGGAGCAGATGCAGAGCCTAGAGGACAAGTTCCAGCTCAAGATCAAAGAGCTGCGGACCATCCACGAGGAGGAGCTGTGGACGTTGCAGGAATACTACTCACAGAGCCTGCAGCGCCTGCAGGAGGCCCTGCGCCACCACCAGCGGCAGCTCCCCGAAGCCCTGCCAGCCCCCGGCCCCCACCAGGCCCCCCCCTCCGGCTGGCCCGCCAGCCAGCCCCGGGGCACCCTGCAGGCCGCCGAGGGAGAGGCCGACTCCATGACAGGGCTGAGAGAGCGCATCCAGGAGCTGGAGGCCCAGATGGACATCATGCGGGAGGAGCTGGAGCACAAGGACCTGGAGGGCAACGCGGCCACGCTGCGGGAGAAGTACCAGAAAGACTTTGAGAACCTTAAGGTTCTGAAGCATCGTTTAATTTGCAAGACAGTGGGGGCGGCAGGCATTACTCAGCTGGTGGGGGGCAGTGTCTGGTACACAGGGCTCTCAGGGTGGAGCGAGACCCGGTTCCTGGCTCTGAGTTACTGTACAAGCGGAGTCAGGTTGACACTCTGTCCCTCCCCTGACTCCTGGCTGGTGGCTGTGGTCTCGGCAGGGCCTGGGCGAGGGTACAGCCTCCTGTTCAACACTGGTGACAGGAGAACAGGAGCATCGTGAGACAGGGAGCACGGTCCCCCTCATCACCTCTATGCCTGGTCCCTCCGAGTGCCCCCAGCAGGGGAAGCCTTTGCTGTCCCCGTCTCAGCCTCACACTCTTTTTCACCCCCACAGAACCCAGTCCAGGCCAGTACAGATGTAAACCTGAGCAGAAGAACCCAGGAGAGACGGGCCAGAGGCTCCCTTAGAGGGCTGTCTCCTGACTGCCCTAAGAGAGCAGAGTTGGGTTCCCAATAGATGGGGGTATTTGCAAGACCGTGTCGAGGGTCACTCTCCTGTCCAGCTCCGTGTGGGGAACTGGCATTTAATAGGCCCTCTGTGGAGGAAGGGCTCTTCTGCCGAACAGGCCTCTCAGCCACTGGTATTCCTTCTCTGGGGCCTGTGAGAAATGACCTGTCCCCCGCACCCCCACCCCGCTTCGCACTCTGCCTCATTAGGCACAATACCCAGGCCCTTCGTGTCAAGGTCACATTCCCAGGCTCCTCGGGGCCTTGGGCTGTGTGGGCCGGCCCAGGTTCTCACCCAGCCCCTTTATAGCTAGAGATGGCTGCCTGCGTGCGAGCAGCATGGCTGCCCAGAACGTCCCCTAAGCTTCTCGACACGATCCCCCCGCACTTCGCACCACCCCTTGGAGCTGCGCGCAGTAACTGGCCGGGCTCCTCAAAAGCCCTCCATCCCCAGTCAGGCCCCTGCTACGATGGCGCCTCGGCCAGCCGGTGTGGGGCTGGCTCCCGGGCGGTAATGCTGCTCCAGCAGGAAGCCTACGGTGCAGTCGCGGGAGCTCTGAAAGCCAGAGAGGAATGTGCTGGGAGTCAGCAGCAGTGTGCTCTGTGCCTCTGGGGGACGGCGCAGCCCGCTGACCAAAGCCAAGCACGTGCGGTCGTCAGCAAGCTCTCGGACGGCCAAGAGGCCGTTCTCACAGTTCTTTTTCCAAGTCAGTCAGAACCTTTTGAAAATTGTTACGAATCGTGACAAAGCTTCAAGGGCTCTTTCCCAGAAGTGCACAAATGATGCCCCCGTGGTGGTCCGTGCGTGTGAGCCCAGCACCACGATGGGCCAGGTCTACCTTTAGAAGTAATTCAGCAGAGCACTCCGCTCCTCCCCGTGGCACCCCACGGGTGTGTGGCAGGGAGCTGGGCACGCACACACCCTGCGTTCACTGGCAGCCAAGTGCTCCCTGCCCACCAGCGAACCCCTGTGCAGTGAGGCATTTTCAGCCCCCATGGCAGTCAGCTGGACATCGATAAGGCCCAGACTGGTGACATCATATCATTAGTTAGCAAGGAATCAGGTTGCGGGCTTCTGGTGGCCTGTCTCTGGGGGCTGGGACGCTGCTCATTCTGTGCACGCTCTGTCGTGTGCCTGTGAGCCTCCAGCCCGTCCGCGGTGTTCTCACTGACGCCCTTGAGACACAGGAGTTAAAACTAAATAGCGCTCTTGAGGGCCTCCGACTAATAGCTGTTACTTTGTGCAGTTTTGCCTGGGTCAGGAGACCAGGGTCTTGGCCTGACAGCCCCTCTTCTGACTGGTCTGACACCTTCCCTCACAACTCTGCACAGTGGCCATCGAGGAACTGGGATTGATCCCAGGGATTACTGGCTTAAAAATTCAGATTTGTTTATAGGTGAATCATTGTTAGCACATATGCTGTCCAAGGAAGTAGCTGGTCTTTGAGGCTAATGCAGCGTTTCTATAGGAAGAATTTTCACCCTTAACTTTAAATATTCTAAAGCTGTCCAATCAAACTAAACCCTAAAAGACCTACTAGCTGTGTGCTCGCTGTGAACCAAAGCACGCAGGGAAGATGAGGGTCTCAGAGCGGGCCAAGGGCTGGGAGCCACAGCCCCAGGACTCCTCCAGCTGTCCTGTGGTGTGAGGGCAGTGAGAGGCCAGCGGCTTCCAGATGGGGGCTACCTGGGAGAAGGAATGCCCAGTTACTGGTGGACCACAGTTAAGACCATTGGCCCAGTGCAGCCAGTCTGTTGCAGTAAGGTCCAGACTGTATGAAAATCTTGAATGGAGTATCTCAGGCCGATCAGTTAGTGTGGGGGCTCAGACAAGGACACCCAAGTGTGGTGATTTGGTTTCTTCTTAAACTCTCTTGAATCCAGGTGCAAGAAGATTGATCAAACAGTATAGGTCGGGAGGGAAGAGCCCCCCCCACCGCCCCACTTCACATTTGGAATGTAACATGGCCATATTCTTCTGGTTTTTAAAAAATCACTGAAAGGCCTGATGGCTACTCTGAAAGAGATCTTGCAAGGGATTTATACAGAAAGTGTACCTCCACGCACAGAACGGCTGCACAGACAGCCCCTCACAGCTGTGTGGCACGGTCACCTGCCCCTTTGGTAAGAGCACTCTGCTAAGTAAGCCAGGCCTGGGCTTCTGTGTGGATGTGTGGGATGGTTGGACCCCATCTTAGGGGTACCTGTGTCCTTCCCCCAAACCTATGCAGGTAAAAAACCAGCCTGCGTTGTGGCAAGGCCCGGAAGAGTGTGGAGAACAGTTCTGTTGGGTGTCTCGTTTCAGTTAGTTAATTAGAGCCCTTCTTTGTACTTCAAAAAGGAAGAAGGAAGGTGCAGGCTGGAAGAGAAGAGATCCTGTAGCCTAATCTGATTCCCTCAGTGGATACCAGGTGACGGTAGTCCCCCGGTTAGTGGCGGGGCCAGGCCTCCTGGCTCTGCGGACCCCCCGCCCAGTCCTCACCGGGATACCCATCATTCACAGGATGGTCTCCGCTCCCTCCGAGAGCTGACAAAGACATATCACTCTGACTATCGGTGAAGTGCCCTGTCTGGTGCTGAAAGCTTCTTGCTGTATAACTCAAACCAGACCCAGCCAGCCTCCGTACGTTTGTTCTCTTCTCCCTCCCTCTGGTCAGTCCTGCCTAACTGTGATTCTGTAAGGGTCTGGGGTCGGCTATTTTAAATCCCACTACAGCCACTTCCCACCCACCGTACCAACTTTCCACAGAGAAGCAGGATTCAGATCACCCAGATAAGAGCATTTATGTACAGTCTCTTTCCCAAATGCTCCGATAGCGTAAAATGCCCAGGCGCATCCGTGAACATCTGCAGACAGCCGTCAGATGGCTCCACTGGCTCCGTGCTTGGTGTCAGGAGCATGCTGTCTGGACTGGGGAGCCTTGAGGGGCCGGGCTAAATGGAACACCCAGTGCAGAAGTAAAGAAAAAAATCCATGGAGTCCCTTTTGTGTCTTACAGGCCACGTGCGAGCGAGGGTTTGCAGCCATGGAAGAAACGCACCAGAAGAAGATTGAGGACCTGCAGAGGCAGCACCAGCGGGAGCTGGAGAAGCTGCGAGAGGAGAAGGATCGCCTCCTAGCCGAGGAGACGGCGGCCACGATCTCAGGTGGGAGCTGGGCCGGCGGCCACTTCCACTCCAAGGGCAGGGCAGGCGGCGGGCTTCCTGAGCTCACCGCACGACTCTGCAGTGAGCAGCCTTCGCGCGGCCTTTTAGCTGAGGTTCCGGCTTGGTTATCCAACAAGCCTTTGACCATTCCTTCCAAGGAAGAGGCTGCTTTCAGGAGCCCTCTGAGAGCTTGTGAACCCAGAGCCAGCACCCCCAGCTACACCGGAGGGCCTGTCCCCAGCCTCGCCAGTCCCGTCGGCACTGCCCTCGGACCGTGTAAGGCCACCTCTGCCTGCAGTGCCCGAGCACAGCGGTGCCGAAGCTCCTGCCTGGTGACACACGTCACCACAGAGCCGACACGCTCTGCGCTGAGCAAGCCTTAGTGCCATCGGTTTTGTGTTACTCTCCCTCTGTGTGATTGTTCTTTACAGGGCTGGGGTATTTCAGGATGCCAGAAAAAACCCACCACCCTGAAAGCTTGCTTATTTTATAAACCTGTGCTTGATTTTAACGTTGACATTTATTTCATCAGTTTGGCTTTCTTCTAACATTTAAAAAAAAAAAAAATGCCCCTGCATCCCTTTTACGGTGGGAGTTCCCGGGAATCCCTGGGCTTGCGTCTGCTCAGAGAATCAGTTTGGGAGAGGCCAGCCTGACGGCTCATGGACTTCGTGTTAACAGCGGGCAGACATGCCGTCCTGTCCATCCTGCCCCCCTCCCCGAGCCTCTGGTGCTAATGGCCACATCCTTGCCTGCAGCCATTGAAGCCATGAAGAACGCCCACCGGGAGGAGATGGAGCGCGAGTTGGAGAAGAGCCAGAGGTCGCAGATCAGCAGCATCAACTCAGACATTGAGGCCCTGCGACGACAGTACCTGTGAGTCAGCTTCCTAAAGCCCACGGGAGGCGGCCCTTGTGGGCCGGGCTGGAGGGAAGCCCTGCAGGTGGGCAGTGGCACCTTTCCTGTGTCTTGTTAAGAGCCTCAGAGACATGGGTCTCAAGGGTGGGCATTGTCAGAGGCTCAAGGGTTCTGAGGGCAGTTCAGAGCCACCCTTTCTAGAGTCGTCCTTGATTCTGCTAGTGGAAGAAGCAGCCCTTTACAGGGGTTCCAGGGTGACCGAGAACAGCATCACGAGGTTTTGATTTTCGGAGCGTTGATGGAGTCAGGTCCTGGCTGATCAGACGCAGAGCACCTCAACAGTTAGTGCTGAAAATAAATCCCAAGCATGACTTCTCTCCTGACGTCACGGGAATTTTGTCTGTGGGACAGTTAAACCCCTCAAAGGACGAGCAGGAGAGGGTGCAAGAGGGATTCTCTAAGCCCGTGGTACGTTGAAGTGCGCCCTTTTGTAGCTGGGTCCAGATTCGCCCAGGCCACAGAATGCCCAGGACCTGCCCTCTGCTCAGCTCTTTGCCTTGTGTCTCGTTGCTCCTCGAGTTTCGCAAAGGGAGCTCTCAGGGCCTTGGAGGCCTGGTGCAGGGGTGCGAGCAGAGGGGTGAGCCGTGCCCTCTCCGCAGGGAAGAGCTGCAGTCCGTGCAGCGGGAGCTGGAGGTGCTCTCCGAGCAGTACTCACAGAAGTGCCTGGAGAATGCCCACCTGGCCCAGGCGCTGGAGGCCGAGCGCCAGGCCCTGCGGCAGTGCCAGCGTGAGAACCAGGAGCTCAATGCCCACAATCAGGTGAGCCTGCCGCTGGGGGAGCCCAGGCTGGACGTGGGGGCCAGGCCGCACATGAGCTGGCCTGGGTCCCTGAGCCACAGAGTGACCGCCCCATCCACAGGCATCTCCCGATGTCTGACGTTCCCAGTACAGTGCCAGAGCTCACTGCAGATGGTGGAGCTGGGGCCGTCGACTGCATGACCCAGCTGTTTAAATTTGGACTTATTTGGGCTCTAGCCCTTTTGGGATCTCTGTGATGTCTCCGTTTCTCCTGAGCATCTCTGGATTTCTGCTTCTCGTTGCTGGGGAGGGTCACTGCACCTGGTCCAAGTCTCCTGTCCCCAAGGCTGGGACCATGTTTAAACGTCCCCCAGTCAAGACCGTACACTGTTCACATTTTGGTCAGAGTATTCTGTTGAAATTTGCCTGTTCTTCAGAAAATTGGGGTGCATTTAAAATCCTGGCTAGGGGAAAGGCTCAGGGTAGGTTTAGTTTGATAAAAGCTTCTCTGACGTACCAAATTGGACCACCATCTGCATGACCCACCGGCTCGTCCTCCCAGGCGCTGCGTAGACAGACGTTGGTCAGCTCCGGCTCGAGGTCTCTGGGCCCACACTCACTCCGTACAAGGGCGCTGTGGCAGGACTGGTTCCCGTGAGTCACTGTAGTGGCCTAAGATGACCACTTATCAATTTGGAAAAAAGGTTCAGAAAGTGAGCAGGGAAGGTGGCAAGAGGGCCCAACCCTACAGAAACTCAAGTTGGACAAGCCACGAGACACGTGGATACTAGTTACGGTGACAGGGTATTGAGAATTATGGAGCCCTGCGTACGCAGTTCCACCATCACAGCGCCCACATGAACGGTTGTTACAGAGCTGTACGTCACAGGCAGTGGCCACCTTGCACGTTAAGTGTAAAACGCCGCCGCGTGCGTACGCCCTGCCCGTGGCCCCCTCCGCTCACCCACGTCTGCCTCTTCTGGTGAGAGAACAGCCTCTCCTGCGTGTGTCGTGTGAGTGCTGCCCCCAGGCGGCTCTGTGAAGCCTCCCCCGTCACCGTGTTGCTGTCCCGCAGGAGCTGAACAACCGCCTGGCTGCGGAAATCGCAAGGTTACGGACGCTGCTGACCGGGGACGCGGGTGGAGAGGCCGCTGGCTCCCCGCTTACACAGGGCAAGGATGCCTATGAGTTAGAGGTACTGCTCGGGGACCCCTCACCCCGCTCTGCACCACATAAGCCCCCAGCGGGGACCAAGAGGTGGCCCTTAGCTTATGGGATCATGGCAGGGATGAGAGCTGGGGACAGCAAGAAGGGCGTGGAAGGATTGAAATCGCCCCAGGCAGTATGGGGTCCACAGCGGCAGTGGGGACCCCTCGTGAGGAGGCCATGGGGACCTTTACCCCCATACCCACAGTTTCTGCCACAGCACAAACGCCACCCGTGTCCCATGTACTAGCCCTGTGAACACCACAGCTGCTGACAGCCCGAAGTGCCGTATTACTCAGGGGCAGGGAGGTTTATTTTAAGTCAGATGATTGATTCTTTTGTCTTTTTATAAAAGCACTTAGATTTCTCCCCATTCAGTTAACATTTCATCATGAAAATCTGCCCAGTGATGTGGGAGAGGCTGAGTGAGTTCCAACAGTTTCAGCAGGATGCTTTCATGGGCCCCGGGCTGAGGAACAGGCTTCTCGGGTTCAGGAGGAATCGTAGCAGTTTCTTCCTGTTTCTGTAGGTGGTAGGCCAGCTGTTAGCAATGGTCAAGGGTATTTGCCGGCATTTGTGGTTGCATGTCACTGACGAGGAGAAGGAGGGGTTCCCTGCTTGGCTCTCATCTCTGCTTTCAAGACTCTGGAAGTCCCTTTGCTCCTCAGTGTCAGCCCCTAATTCTTCTGTTATTCCAGGTCTTACTGCGGGTCAAGGAGTCAGAGATACAATACCTGAAACAGGAGATCAGCTCTCTCAAGGATGAGCTACAGACGGCGTTGCGGGTAACGGCGCCTCTCCGTGGGAGACGGGGCTGAGGACGGGCTTGGGGCCGAGAGGGACAGCCTTCTCCAGAGCTCGCAGAGGCCCTCGTGCATTCAAACTGTAGGCTCTTCTAGAGTAGATTTCATTCTTAGGGGGAATGTGGTTTCAAAAGTGAGCTCTCTTAAAACGCCAGCCTGTCAGCAGGTACAGTAAAACTGAGGTCTCACTGTGTCCCTGCCCTCCATGCCTCCTGTGTGCTTCGGCAGGGACCGTGAGAGCAGAGACAAATGTCCTGGAAGGTGAGAGCTTGGTGAAGCCCACCTGTCTCCACCAGGGTGCTCTTGGAGGCAGGGAGGAGATGATGGCCATTCAGTCACTTAGGAAATCCAAGGCAAGGGCGTCTGGGTTGCTCGATCGATTAAGTGTCTGCCTTCAGTCCTGGGATCGAGCCCCACATCAGGCTCCCTGCTCAGTGGGGAGTCTGCTTCTCCTTCTCCAATTGCCTCTCTCCCAGCTCTTGCTCTCTGTCTCTCTCTCTCTCAAATATGTAAATAAAATGTTAAAACAAAAACAAAAAAAAAACCCTCCAAGATAAGGGGTTTCCAGGAGGTCTGCAGTGGGTCAGGGCCACACCTGTGCCTGCCAGAGCTCTCAGGGATGCTCGCTCCACGTCAGACAGAGACTCTCGGCTCTGCCTGTTTCACTTTGTACCGAGAGTCCGCCTCTGGAAGGCAGGGGTCCACCCGCCTGCCCGACTTCGGATGGCACCCCCCCAGTCATTCTGCAGAGCATTCCAGCCCCGTGGAGACGGACCGCTTAGCCTGGCCCTAACCACCGCTTGCTTCTGCCCTTTTCATCCCGAAGGACAAGAAGTACGCTAGTGACAAGTACAAGGACATCTACACGGAGCTCAGCATTGTGAGGGCAAAGGCCGACTGTGACATCAGCAGGTTGAAAGAGCAGCTGAAAGCAGCAACGGAAGCACTGGGTGAAAAATCCCCCGAAAACACCCCCGTGTCAGGATACGGTGAGTTCCCCAGGCTCTGGGCTAGGACCCCACAGCTTGTGGTCCGAGAGTGTTACTGGCACTGGAGTGAAGGCGGAGCCTGGTTCTGTATTTAGATATGCATTCCGTTATCGAGAACAACCGGAGGGGCGCCGGGCCCAGGGCTGGTAGGCAGCCCGGCTTCCACGGGGGAGCCGTCTTCCTCTCGGCACGCTGCGAGGCCTTAAGGGGAAGTCACGCTGTCGGCATGTATCTTCCTAAGAATCCCAGGTTGCATTTTTGCGTTTTTCTGTTCTGTTCTCCTCACTCAATAGTTCAGTGGACAGCAGCTGTCACTAACTAGTTGCTTGATCCTGGGGCTTGACCATAAAATCTACAGAAAACGACTGTTTTCTCTCAGTCAGCCAAGCATCAGTGATCGTGGCAGCGCTGGTGGGTAGGCAGAGACAAGGTCACTTGCGCTGCCGCTGGAGGACGAGTCGGCTGTCTTTCTGCAATCGGGCAATACGCAGGCACCACTCAAAACGAAACTGTAGACTAACTCTGGAAGGGTCACAGAGTGACAGCAGGGGCTGCTACTGAGGGGGAGCCCGAGGTGGCAGGGGCCGTGGAGAGAGGAAGGCGTAGCATTTGCGGGGGATGCATAGATCCCGTGACCTGCCACTTGAACTTCTGGAAAACGAGTGCACAAATGTGCGAACAAGGAGGTGTAGCACTTGGCGCAGATCGAGGCCCGTGGCTTCACAGCACGACGGAACACCGCGCCGTCTTAAGAGCAGCCAGGCAGACGTTTCTGTTTTGACATGGAAGGAGTTCCATAAGCAGACTAAGTGTAACCGTCCGCCCTGGCAGGACACACGCATGTCCAGTGTACATGTGTGCAGTAGCCATTTTTAAGACGTCTGAGGGACTGCACCCCAACTGAATGGTCGTCACCTCAACGTGGCGCAGGGTGGCTTACGACCCTTCCTCTTTTGCTTCATGACAGTGCTGGGTTGCCAGGAGGAAGGTGGGGGTAAATATGTAATGGCACAGCTGCTCTGTGTGGCGTCCCAGGCCCCCCGTGCAGAGCCGAGCACAGAGCCTCACGGACGTCCTCCGGCTGGGCCGGCGCTTTGAGTGGTTGCCAGAAGGAGCTAGTGTGTTTTATGGTCATTGGCTGTGCTTTCTCTTGAAGTTGTTGAAGGAGAAGCCGCAGGTGTGTGGCAATAACAGAAAGCTTGGGAGGTTTGTAAACATTCAGTCTGGTTCCACAGGGTCTTAGAAAACAAAAGTAATGGGTCCCTTTGTTCCTTCAGATATAATGAAATCTAAAAGCAACCCTGACTTCTTAAAGAAAGACAGATCCTGTGTCAGCCGGCAACTCAGAAACATCAGGTCCAAGGTGAGTCTGGGGTGCGGCCCCAGGGTGTGTGGGGCTCGTGGACGTTAGAGAGAGGAGCGGAGTCAGAGTCCACCACGGGCTGCAGCAGGGGTCCCCGGTCCCAGAATTCCTCTGGCTCCACGTGCCTACCTGCTGGGCCAGTTCTGGTGGCTTCGAGCGCCGTGTCTCCTTCGTGCTGAAGTGGCACCGACTTCTGACAGTGACAGTTGAGGGGCCAGGCCTACAAGAAGCGGGGCTTGGAGGGAATTTGACCTTGGACTTTCAAGGCCACCTTTCCCCCCAGACCCCCTGGGCCAGCCCCACTCTGTCTGCACTATTCTTCACATGGCCCTGATTTAATATTGCTGCTGCCTGCCTTCAAGAGGGGAAGCTGCCACATTTGTTCCCCCAGCCACAAAGTAGCACGCCCCAACGTGTCCCCCGCCCGCTGCGCGCCTCTCCACGGGAAGGACGGGCGGGGGGTGGGAGCAATGAGCATGTTGCATTTAGGATTTATTGTGTGTGTGTCTTATTTTTTTGCTCTTTCCTCTGACAGTCCGTAATTGAGCAGGTCTCATGGGATAACTGAAACGAGCCCGCTTCCAGGTCCCCTGTCATGTAGGTAAACCACCTCTCAGCACCCACTCACCTGCGGCCCTCAAGGGGGTAGCACCTGCATGCACTGCTCACACCTCCACAGCAAGCTCCCTGTTTGTGACTTACCTGCTCCAGCAAGCACATACACCATCCTGGTCAAGTTTCTTTAACCTGTTCCGGGGACTTAACCGGCCCTTTAACCTCTTACCAGTGTTGACCGTTTGCCGAGGGGAAGCGCCCCCCTCCAGCTTGGCAGGCCGTCCGGAGAGGCAGCATCTCGGGCGGGCGTGGGCCTGTGAGCGGCCCCCGGCACTGGTCCACGTGCATGTCCATTGATCTGTGCATTCCACGTTCTCTGGGGAAACCCGTCTTGCCCTTTGTCAGGAGAGGCCCTGACAGACCCGGCAGCCACTGACAAGCAGTCTCTCACTGCCAGGAACCCCCCACCAAGTTAGTTCACAGGCCAAGGCAGGGCGGAGCCGGTACCTTGTGGGCATAGCCGGGCAAACGGCTCAGCAGAGTGAGAGGACAAGGAGGGGTTGGGGCTGAAGGTTACTGGCACTTTTTTTGTTTTGGTTTTAACAAAACAAAATGCCGCTGGAGGCAGAGGTGTAAAGAAAAGAGGTGGGGGGAACCACCGTGCTGGCTGAGAAACATCACCGTGTTTGCAAACACACAGGAGGTCAGCGGCCCGTGCCCGGAGATCCCGGTCTCCGCACCAGGCTGCACACCCGAGTGCGCTTCCCGCTGCGCGGCCTTGATCGCGTGAACTCTCTGAGAGGTTAAGAACAGCAGGAAGAGCCCCAGGGCTGGGCCATGCTCCTGGCAGAGGGGACCCTAACGTGGGCCCAGGGCCACACAGCACTGGCTCCTTTTATGTACGTGCCCACGGCTCTTTCTCAGGCGGGGTCCGCAGTCCAGCATCCTCTGGCTAAGGGTTTGCTCTAGGAAGACTTTTAAGAAATTCCCAAATATCATAAACCTAGTCAGTTTGGTTTTATTTATTCTTCTATGGCCCCAAATCCCTTATAACCAAATATGGTTTAGGCTTGATCGTGGACTTACCTTGGGCGTTTTCTGTAAACATGAAACACGTTCTGTTGAGCAACAGTAGAACTTGTTCTTTGGTTCATGGTTTTCTTAGTAAAGATTCTCTTCTGTTTGAGGTTGAACTGTAGCTGTCATAAATTCACTGTTAATGGTTTAGGCCTTGTGCCCGTGCCTGTAAATGACAGTCAGTGAAAAACGTCTGCTTGCTCCCTTCTGGAAAGCCTTGCTGCAGTGTGGCCACCCCGTCAGGACAGGTTACGTGTCCTGGTCCCTGCAGGGGAATAAAAATACAAAGGATTCTGGGCAAAAGGGCAGAAGATCAGTGAAAAGACCTTTACCAATAAGGTCCTTTGCAGGGGGTTTGCTGGGAAGACCTTTTATGCCGGCCAGGAAAGAGCTGATGCAAAGGTAGGAAGTGAGGAGACTGTCAGGCATGCCCACGAAGGTCTGACTGGGCCTCCAGGGCAGCTCAGCCTCTCAGAGGTGCTAGGCCCCAGACGGCAATGGTAAGAAGCCCAGGAATGGGGTTTTTCCAGGTGTCTCTGAGTCCACGTTTGGCCTGGCTGGGTTTCCAGTGTGTCGCTGGACCGGCACAGTCCCACTGGTACGTATAGAAAGGCGGGGACCTTGCAGAGTCTTTAGGGACATGTGTTGTGATGCCAAGCAAGGCTGGACCTGTTCACCATGTCAGCGGGCACTCACACTCACATGTGTGCTGTCCTTTTCCTGACCGTATGTGGAGGTCACCCCACCACCACCGCCGCCACGGGAATACCAGGGAGTGAAATTGCCCAGAAACCAGACCTATCATTGGTGCGCTTTGATACGGGGTCTGATATGTACCATTTTCTGTCCTTGATCGACGTTCTGTCCTGTGTCCCCNAGGGAGTGAAATTGCCCAGAAACCAGACCTATCATTGGTGCGCTTTGATACGGGGTCTGATATGTACCATTTTCTGTCCTTGATCGACGTTCTGTCCTGTGTCCTGCCTCACTCAAAAGGATAGAAAGTCTCAGCACCCATAAAGTTAAGGCAAGCGCATTGCATGATGGCTTTTCTGGTGTTGAGACAAGAGCGAACCTTTCCCACACGGTTTGCGTGGAGGCCCTTGTCTGGTAGTCTAAGTATGGGGTTACAGAGGCGCTTGGAGAGACCGGCCGTGGGCCGTGTGGGAGGAATGAGCCCCAGCGGAGCCACGGTGCACCCCAAGGACCCTTCTCTGAGTGCGCAGGGTCAGTGTGGACCCTTAAAGCTCTAGAGTACAGACGTATGTACACTGGGCACACAGCCTTGGCTCCCCTTTGTCGCCCTGCTCCCCAGCTACAGTCCTGAGCACAGCGGGGACTCTGACAGTGCACGGGAGGGAGCACACCCCTGGGCAGGACTTTCACTGTCCCTTGAAAGTCCCCAGCTAGGAAAAAGTGGTGCGGCACGTGACAGGCCTGCCTGTGGGCTGGCACTTAGGGGCGGAACCTCCCGATCGTAGCCATGCGTGCCCAGCTCCTGCCCGAGACTGGCTGCCGTGCACATGGCAGCTCCTTGGCCTGGGGCACTTGGGAGAAGACCCGAGGGCATCTGAGGCAATTAAGTGCATTAAGGGAATTTCAGGTTCAGAACGGGACATGGGTTTGCCCCCGTCCTCCAGCCGACCGGGTGGCAAGCTTCAACAGTGACCCTACCCAACTGCTTATGTTGAGGTCCATCTAGAACAGTGCGTTTCAGAAAGGTTAGCCATAGAACCCTTTATTTAAAAAAACCAGTTACTTTATTCATTTACACACATACAGCTGCACAGTATAGAAAGCAAGCAGAGCTGTCCTGCGTGACTGGGGGGACCGCGGCCCACCCATCTTGCCTCACACCTTGTGGGCAGCCGGGTCCCTCAGGCCCCGCTCCCGAGCTCGTACTCCTAAGCAGCAGGGCCCATAGGACCAGCGCGGTGCTCTGACTGGGGCTAAAACTGGTGTGGTCGTCTGGAGCCCGCACCCAGGGCAGCCCTGAGTTTCACATGGCGCAGTGGAGCCGGCACCTTCGTCAGCTCTGGCACGTTCCGGCCAGCCCCGGGAACTGGCAGTCTGAGGCTGGTGTCGGGCCGTGCCGCACGGGTCCCAGGGCTGCTAAGCAAGCAGCCCCATGCAGACAGTGCTACCCTCAGCCACGCTCTGCAGTGAGTGTCCTTTCCTCACTGAGAAATGAGATCTTTGGGAAAAGCCTCCAAGAGTAAAGTGGGACGTATTTTGTCCCCTTGTTAGGAAGGTGTCATTTATCTTGGAACACACACATTTCAACTCTAACAAGGTCACACGTGAAGAGAACATTGGTTTCACATTCTGAAAATTTAGTAAATATGTTGACATGTTCCCAGGTCCCCAATCACAGCAGGTCCCCCCCGGCTGCTGCTCAGGGTTGGTGCCAGGAGCGGGCCTGAGGGGAGCAGGCGCGGCCAGGGTGCAGCCCAGGGAGCAGGGGTCCCTGGCCATGCCCTGCGAGCTCTGCAGCCCTGCTCACGACACTCACATCACGGTCACGGAGGAACTAGAGGTGGACGGACACCCCCCTCCCCGGGAGAAGGACGTGGCCGGGCGGATTTCTAGTTCTCGGCCCAGCTTTTTCCCTTGGCTGAATTGATCTGATCGCTGCTTGTCTGAAGAGCCCTAAGCTCAGAGTTCAGCTGCTTACACACATGGTCTGTTTCTCTGATTTTTTCCTTTTTCATCCAGATAACACCATTTCACAAGGGACGTCTCTCTCCTTAGCATGCCCCACTAATCTCTCGAGGAGCCCTTCCTGCCCCGCCCTGCACCCCGGCACCTGCACCCTGCCTGACCGCAGCCGCGCCCACGGCCCTGGGCCGGTGGTTAACGGTCTCTTTCTTTCTCTCCTGCTCTCGTCTCCACCCAGAGTCTGAAGGAAGGCCTGACGGTGCAAGAACGCTTGAAGCTCTTTGAATCCAGGGACTTGAAGAAAGACTAGCCGTGTCCCGTTCCACGTGAACACACACCCCTCCCAGCCTGCGGCAGCACTGCCCGAGCGCTGCTTTCTGTCTGTACCTTTATTTTTTATTATTATTATTGTTGTGGTTCCTGTTGTCATCATTAACTGTGGGTATGGATGCATGAGAGACTGGTTTATGGGTTGTTCACACGGTTCCCTGCTGTGTTGATTCCAGCTTCCTATGTCTTTGTCAAAGCTTTTTTTCCATGGTATCCTCAAATTAGCCAAGCAGTGGGGGCCACGAGGGCTGTCCGCTCCCGGCTGGGGTCTGTGCAGAGCCCCCGCCCGCCGCAGTCCACCGCACTCACTGTCAGTATTAAGGCCCGGCAGCCTGTGCATAAGCTAGCTCATCCCGCCGAGTGTCCTGTGCTGCGTGTGGGCCCCGCAGGGAGAGAACAGGGCGTCCGGGGGCTGCACTGACAACTCGCTGGCCTGCGGGAGGACCTAGAGGAGCAGGTTGGGGTCGTGGTCCGTAACCTCCGTTCACCACCTCTGGCTTGGGAGAAAGAAGGTCGGCATTTTGTACTTGTCCCACTGCTTCAGCTTAGAGCCACACCCCGATCAGCGTGGGGAACCTTTCACAACCTGGAAAATGTCGAGAGCAGCCATTCCTATTTTTGTTTGTTTTTTATTAAATCTTGCACAAAACCCCGGCCCCTCTCGTTCCTTCCTACGCTCGTCCTTTCTTGGTCACCAGTAGCTCTGTCTTCTTGTACACTTAGAGTGTTGACCTGCGGCCCGGGGCTTCAGACTGTGCTTGCGAATCCTGATGGATTCGCTTGGGTAGTCCTTCGAGGGGGAAGCCTGTGCGTGTCGTGAACCTTTCTGAAAGAGACCTCCGCGTTGCTTCTGAGAAGGCCGAGTGAAGACCCCTAGGTTAAGTCAAGAAGAAAGTACAGAGGATGTCGGAATCAGATGAAAATTGCCATTATTATGTTTCTCACTCTAGCCTGAGCTCCGAAAAGTTCTCTTGCAGCGTTCGGAGAGCTCAGAGTAAACCTACACTAACACAGTTGCTTTTTCTACCAGTCAGAGTTAGACCTTTTAACTGTCAGGAAGCACGGTGGTAGTTCTCGAGAGTCTCCTGCCCTGGGGTTTCCATCACGGCCCCGGGAAGGCTCAGTCATGCTCAGACGAGCAGCCCCGGCGACTGGCAGCCGCAGTGGCCTTCAGAGCCGGCGGGAAGTGTTACCAGGGGGGCTCGGAGGAGCCTGTCCCGGGCTTGCGGCCTCCATCGCCCATCGGTTTGATTGCCAAGAGCGTGCTGCGCCATGCCAGTGCTTCCGTTAGGTCGGCAGGCCCTGGGTATGTGGCTGCTTGGGGGTAAAGATGGGCAAGGCACCGTGCTCGGGCTGTGGATTCGGTTGAGACTGGGGTCATCCGGGGAGGGCCCTAGAAGGGCCTGGGGCTTGCCGCCTTCTCACTGGCACAAACTCTCAGTCCTCCACTGGCATCGAGCCTTCCTTCACCAGCTTTCAGACCCTTAACCCACATCTGGCACTCTTTTGTGGCTATTCTTCCATGTTTTCAAAAGCAAGAGAACGTTAGGTCTGGTTTTTTAATTCTACTTGTCAGACACTGCTCCCCGCGCCACCCCCCTGTAGACGGTAGTGTTTTTGGAAAGGACCATGATTTTGTGTGTGTGCTGCTGAGAACGGGCGCGTAGAGAAGGGATGCTCGGGCCCCGGGGCGCATTCTCTAGTACACTGTTTAGTGTGTCTTCTCCACGGCGGAGAGTGATGTGCTGTCCAGCAGGATCTGATGGGACAGGGGCCTCGTCGCCTGGCCTCTTCTCAGAGTGTCTCAGCACAGTGCCATCACGTGGCCCCGTGGAGAACTCGCCTCGTCGAGTGCAGTTTGTGACGGCACCAGCTGCCTCCGGGGACGCCGGGCCTCCTCCAGCAGCCCCCTCCCTGCCTCCCGCCCTCCCGCCTTCCTGCCAGGGTCCCTGCACGGAGTCAGACCGGCGAGGCTGTGAGACCTGCAGCGCGTTGAACGGTACTTGCTTTATCATTTCCGCCTGAGGTTAGACCTCCAGAATTCTGGGAGCGGGAATGAGTGCAGCCTGTGGAGGTCAAAGGCAGATGTCTCCCCGTCACTGCGGCCTCTGAAGCCTCCTCCTACTCACCCCAGAGACAACTCATGGTCCCGGGGCTCCTTCCGTCTGGGGATTACCAGGAAGCGGGCTAGAAATGGCGGCCCCCCAGCTCCTCTCCAGCAAAAGGCTGCACCCGCGGCAGCCTCCGGAAAAAGCCCCGAGCCGCACCTGGTCTTGCCAAGCGTCACAGTGGTGACTGCGGAGGAGCCCATCCTCTGGCTGGAGGGAGCAGGCAGGACAGAACAAAGAGAGGCTTCACTGAGCACCTGTGGTCGCACCCCAGTCTCCGCTGCGCCCTGCAGGCCCCAGAGCCCCCAGGAAGCAATGTAGCCACCAGGTTCCAGAAAGAAGAGAGTAAAATTGTGGAGGTGGGGTTGGTTTCTGTGCTGTTAAGAGAAGGGTCCTTCCCGGGCTGCGATGGGAACGCTCCCAACGACGCAGTGGAAGTGTCCCCACTGCCGGGGAGGACGTGAGAACATGGATCGAGTCTTCACGGTCGTGTTTGCTGGTCACTTGCCTGGTCACTAGCTCGTGTGTAACCCGCTAGCCCCTGCAAGTAAGCCCCGCCAAACAGCGAAGGGCGAAACACCGCTGGACGGGCCTGGTGAACGCATGCCAACGCAGTGTGCACACGGCCGCTCTCTGCTGCTCAGGCGCCTTTGGTGTGCGTGGTGCCAGCGTGAGCATGGGTTAGAAAGCTAGCATCCCGGGACAGAGGCTGTTGCAGCCTCCCCTTCGGAGCTGGGGCAGCAGGCACACTTTGCCCTTAGAAATGCAAGCTTGTGCCATCACGCATCAGAATAGGGGCCATCCTGGGGCAGCAGGGGGAGGCCGTGGTGGGGATGGGTGGGTCCCTTGTTGGGAGCCAAGACCAGAGGCCCCTCGCTGGGAGTCCAGCAAGTGGAGAGGCAGAGGATGAGGGAAGGCCTGGGCTCTGGCTAGTTAAGTGCAGTCTGTCACTGGCTCGCCGGCTAACAGCAAGCTGTGGGGGGCCTCACGAGGGCCGGACTGGGAAAAAACATAATTGTGACGCTTGGAGTCTGCCTGAAGGGGATTCTGACAGAGAAGGCCAGGAGACAAAATTGATGGCATTAAAAAAACCTCTTTAGAGATGGAGTTAATATTCTGGAACACTAACTGCTGGCCTGAGGATGGAACATGACCCTCTCTGTCACCGCTGCCTGGTGCTCCCCTTGGCGTGCCTGCCCCACCCCTGCTCAGCCTGGAGCTGAGGGCCTACCCTGGGGCCACTTCTCTGTGGCTATAAAATGACATCTGTACCAGGGTCCCACCCAGCCCGCTGGCTCCCCGCCCAGGTCTATTCCCCACTCCGGTGAGCCAACAGCCAGTGACTTTCTCCTTTAAAAAGTTCTTTCCTCCCCACACTTCCGAGTACCTGTCCTGGTTCCGGACAGCCCCTTCGGCTGACTCGGCCTACAGGCCTGACCTCGGGGTGGGGAGAGCTCCCCTCTCTCTCCTCCTCGGTGCCTTCGTGCTGTCTTCGTGGCTAAGCACACGCGGTTTCTTCCCCGCCACTCAGGCCCTAAGTTCTGAGGCAGTTCTTCTCCGGGGGCTCCAAACTGTTTTCAGTTAGAGTCGGAAGAATGTAACCCCTCAGCCTGATCTCGTGAATGTAAGAGTATTCCTGAAAGGAAGTTTCCTCACCACTGTTCTAAAGAAGCTTGGAACTTTTAACACTTTCCATTCTAGACACAATTTCAGAAGGCCAGAAAACGAAAACAATTCAGTGACCCCCTTCTATCACCAAGAAAGCCTGGACTGGTGTGGGGGGGGGGAGGATATTTTCAAAGGTTTACAAAGGGCGGGGAAGTACGTAGTATTCCACTTGAAAGGAATTAGATACTAAAAGGAAAACAGTTTGGCACGCTAATTGGAAGCTTAGCTTCTCCAGAAACTTCGGTCATTTGGAATCCCTCCCGCCGTGAACATCCTGAAATTGAGCTGTGGCCGTATTTTCAGTGAGACAGGCATCTGCTGTGTAGACAGATCTGCATCGCCGCCCTGATGTGTCCCCACTCAGCTGAGTGGGGCCAGCGGGTCTCCGTGCCCGGCGCCACGGCCCCAACCCCTCACACGGGCTTGGGACGCGGCCGCTGCTAAAGCTGCTGAAAGTCCCGCTGTTGGCCTCCTCCGTCTCGGGCCCTCTGCCTCGGGTCATTGCGGAGAGAGGAAGCCCTAGGCGCTCAGCGAGAGCACCGTCCTGTCGAGCGGCGAGTGCGAAGGCGCCCCAGCGGGTTTCCCGCACGCTTCCCACGGGGGGTTATCTGGCTTTTCCCTGCCAGCGGGTACCTAGAAGGTGTGAGCTCAGGCGCTGCGTGTCTAATCCTAGGGAAGGTCTTCTTACCCACCTGAGATCGGGTCCGAAGCTGAAGTCCTTGGCTGTTCTCAGCACCGAGTAGGACGCTGTGGACACGTCCCTTCCTCCACAGCCGGCCACCCCCGCCCGATCCTCGGAGGGCTCTTAGGAGATGGGACGCGTTGTACCGGGGGCCGGTGCTGTGCGGTCATGCGTCTGGACACACACTTTGAGCAAGCTCGTGCTTCCCACGGTTGAAGATTGAAGATAGCCTGCCGCGAGTCTAGTAAAAACCCCAGCCTGCTAGGAGGCCACGGCATCGCTGCAGCATGGAGAGAACACTGTCACGTTATCCGAGGGCTATCTGCTGGACAAGACCCAGCTTCGTTCTTGCGCCCTCTTGAGAACAGGTTTCAAGTGTTCTTGTTTCTTTATAAAGGGAGGAGGGCTCCTTCTCGGAGTGTTTCAGCAGAAGATGCTCCGGAGAGTGGGAGGAATGTGCCAGCATCCCAGCCCCGCTGTAGGGAGCCGGGGCCGCGTGCTCAGATGCAGCCTGGGCCCTTGGCCTCTCGCCGTCCACACGGGCTTCGGGGAGGGAAGCCGCCAGCCTCTCTCTATTGAAAAGCAGCCGTGTATATTTTTCTTCAAAATAACCTGTATGTCATTCAGAGTGAGCAGTGTGAATACTACTCGGAAGTGACTGCAGGGATTTTTTTGTGACAGAGTTTGTGTGTGGGTTAAAAAAAAGAAAATCCTGCGCAGACCTCCCTTTGTAAGCTAGGGCAGACAGCTTTGGGTGCAACCTTGAACTCCACCCAGCGTTAAAAGGCAAGGTTTTTCATGACCGATGGATCTTCTTAAAAGCTGTGGCCCTTCACGGGGGGTTGTAGAGAGTGTAGGACAGTGTCCGAGATGACAGTAGGCCTGCACCCATGCCCTCTGGCAGGGCAGGCATGCAGGGACACTTGCCGCCGCCGCCCTCCAAACCTTCCAGGGAGAGTGGGACGGGCAAGAACATGGTGGGGTTGTCTTCCCCACACCCTCGCCGGGCTCATGGGAGACTTGGAGGGAGCCGTCATCTCAAGCACGGTTGTGGCAGGAGTGGCCCGAACGGGAGACCTATGAGCAGTCGCGGGGCCTCAGCTCCCGGTTTGTATCATGCAGTGGTGTCGAGGCGCCAACCTGGCCACGCTGTCACTTTTCCGCGGGCATCCGTGGCCACGGGGCATGGAAATGTGCGGTCACACCATCTCAGGACTGCATCGTCCAGCACTCAGGCTGAGCCAGGAGGGCGTGCAGGGGGAGGCACACGGTCCGTGGGTGCCGGTCGGGGGGCCTTCCCAAGACGCGGTTTGAACACCGCGAAGGGGCGGCGTTCTGGAACGGCGGTGGTCGCCGGACGCAGTGCGCCTGGTGCCTGCCGCCTGTCCCAGGCCTCCGTTCTTTGCCCTTCGCAACTAGTCGCACACATTTCAGTTTTGTTTTATAGGAAGCTAGGAATAGATTATATAAAGAACACTAAAGTCATTATTGTGTCACATTTCTATCACAAAACCAATTAAAGTGGATTTTAGGATTTACCTTTAGTATTAACGACTTATCTACTGATTTATTGTTAGGACTTAAAACCAGTTAAGTGATAAGAATTCATGTGGTTTTCCTAAGTAATATTTATAAAATGTAAAGTTTCTAAGTGACTGCTCAACAACTCTAATTCTTAGTAACCTTTCTCACTAGTAGACTCTTCTCTCGGAGTGACTGTCTCAGGTCGGCTACTAGGGACACTGGCCGCGCCGCAGGCGCAGCTGACACACCAACAGAGTGGGGCGTGTACATAGCGTTCTCTGCTGTGACAAGTTGGCCGATAATCATGGCGGTGACCTACGCCCCGACGACCCCTTCCCGCCTTCGGGTGATGTTCAGACCACAAGCTTGTATGATTCTCACTGGTGTTTAATTTCTGCACTAACGGTAACGATAATGTTCACCAAACCCAAGTGCTGGGCGGAGGCGAGTCCTGCGCGCACGCCTGCAGGTGCAGCGGGGCCCCGGGGGCGTCCGTCCCATCAGCTGCGCCGTTTGCCCTCTGTGACAGTTCGAGATTGTGATGGTGTCATTGCGGCTTTTTTTATTATTATTATTAACAAAGTTTCTGAATGACTGTTCACTACAATTTGAAGTGTGACTTTGTCAGAATATTTATTCCCTTGTGTGACAATGCTAGATTCCCATGGATGTAGCTTGATCATTTCTATTTTGTAAATATGACCTAACTTTACATAAACTATATCATAATAAACTATTTTTGCATCACCCTTTGCATGCTGTGAATGAGATTTTGTGTAATGGAGAGACGTGCAGAACGTGCATTTAGGTCAACACTGTCAACGTTCAGAAACTGGCCAGTTTAGAGACCCACTGGGGCTTCTGCTTGTTTTTACTTTTTATAATCTGCCTGTTTTTAAATAGTTGTTATTGTTTTCAGAATTTGGGATTAGTTGTCAGCATTTTAAAATCGGGAGATTTCCCATAAAAATCTATTGCCCACGTTCACGTACCACACAGTAAGTGTTTTACATCATGAACCTAAGGAAGGGACGTTGGCTCCGTTGCAGAAACCTCCAGGGGAGGCCGAAAGCACGGGACGAAGTACTGAGGAGAAGAGGGAGCTATGTAGCTGGCAGTCAAGGAGTTAGAATTCTCTCATCTCTGCCCCTTCGGTATTAGATTTATCTACTTGTTGTTTAAAAAAGAAAATATATCGTACCTCATGACCAAATAGACACACACACCCCCCAAGCACAACTCAACATTTCACAAAACAACACACCCTTACCTAGAATATGCTATGTCCACATTCTATTTAGTCTTTTAAAATTCTGGTTGTGACCTACTGAATAAACTTAAGATATGAAACTGGAGTTTTCCAGTATTGCCACAACCTTTGGAATGAATTACGTGAAAATGTGTGGAAATCAACTTACGGAATTCAGAAAAGTCAGAAAAAAGTAGAGTACAGACATATAAAGGATACATACTTCCAGTTATTCCAATTATTTAAGGATGTTTCAGTAATTTTTTGTCCGTTAAAAAAATCTGAGACACTGGTCTGACATGATGGTATTCTAATAGCTTTAGCACCCCTTTTATTTTTAATTAAATATGTAAGTGCAGTTTCGAACATCAGTTGGCATTTGGAAAATCCAGTACCTTTCATGGTGAAAACACTCAGCAAACTAGGAACAGAAAGGAACTTATTCAGTATGATAAAGAACATCTATTAAAAAAAACAACAACTAACTAACTTCATACTTAACGGTAGAAAACTGGAAAGCTTTCCCCCTAAGGTCAGCAACAAAACAAGGATATCTGTTCTCACCATGTCTCTTCAACACTGTTCTGGAGATTCTAGTCATGCAAGAAAAAGGAAAAGCATCTATATTGGAAAGGAAGAAGTAAAACCGTATTTGTAGATGCCATGATCTTGTATATGGGAAATCCTAAGGAATCCACCCCCAAAAATCTATTAAAACTGACAGGAGTTCTGCAATTTCACAAGATACAAGATTCATATACAAAAATGAATTGCATTTGCTAACAATCTGAAACACAAAAAAATTCCATTTGCAATAATATCAAAAAGAATAAAATACTTGGGAATCAATTTTTTAAAGGACGTGCAAGACTTATACTGCAACTACGAAGATTATTTAAAGAAGAGGAACACTACGACCACGGATTGGAAAATGCGATATTGTTAGGGTGGTGATACTCCCCGACCCTGACCTACAGAGTCAACGCGGTCCTTATCAGGACCCCAGCTGCTCTTGCAAATGTTGATAGGCTGATTCTAAGATTCATATAGAAATGTAACAGGACCCAGAATAGGCAAAACAATGTTGGAAAGAAGAACAAAGTTAAAGGACTTGCTTACTGGGTTTCAAAACTTGCCACAAATGCTAAGCAGTCGAGAGAGTGTAGTACTGACACAGGGACTGACCATAGATCAATGAGCCATAATTAAGAATCCAGAAATAAGTCCTTATATTTATGTAACCAGTCGATTTTTGACAAGGGTGCCAAAACCATTCAATGGGGAAAGAGTCTTTTCAACAAATGGTGCTGCGGCAACTAGCTATTCATATGCAAAAGAATGCCGTTGAACCCCCTTCCTCACACCATACACAAAAATTAACTCAAAATGGTTCACAGACCTGACCCGAAAGTGGGCGGGTCCGGTGGCGGTCCGGGATGAGAATGAGCGACAGGAGGACGTGGCACGGACAGCCACATGGGGGCCTCACCTTTCCACTCCGACTGCTGCGTTTCCCGCCACCACTGACTCCCAAGGATCATCTACCCTTTGGTGCAGATAAAAAAGCAAGTGGCAATTGCTCAGGGGAAGAATGGCATTGAAACATTTCCAGCAACAAGTGCTTTGGAGGATTTCAGGAAGTTTTTGAACATGACAGTGTTGAACTGAACTGCAAAATGAAATTTGCTAAATGCCCTAGTTTAACTCGAACAGAACCCGATTTTATATGAAAGTCTGGGTACATCAAGCGGCTTCAGAACGTGGCCTCGTCGTCACTGTCCCAGACAGCAGCCCTCGTGGCTGCAATAGTAAAGCAGACGCTGAGGGCTGGGACTCGCACTGTGCTGGGTTTTGTGTGGATGCGTCTGAGGAGCCGCGGAAAACCGGCTACAGAACGTACTCTTCTGTGCCTGAGGAGCTCCGCAGCTCATCTGTGCTCGTTTTCCAGTGGGCCCCCAAACCGTGGCTATTTTTGGCTACTCCGTCGGAGGCCACGGAGCCCTGATTTGTGCTTGGAGGAAGCCTGGAAAACATAAATCTCAGTGAGCATTTGCTCCGGTTTGCAACACAGTGCTCTGTGCTTGGAGCAAAAAAGCCTTTAGTGGCTACTGGGGAACAGAGCAAAGTAACTGGAAAGCTTATGATGTGACCCATCTTGTGAAGTGCTATCCAGGTTCCCAGCTGGACACACGAACTGGTCAGGGGAAAAGACCGGCTCCTTGCAGATGGACGGTTACTACCTGACAGCTTTGCGGCTGTCTGTACAGCTTTAATGACGGCAGGGTCACGATCGTAGGTACCGCATTGCACATCAGACATCCTGCAACATGCCGTGAATGCGTGAAAAACTTCAGGTAAGAGAATTTCTTCAGGATTATAAAATTGTTACGAACAGAATTGCAGGAGAAAGTGTTGGAAAACACTGGATTGCAGAGTGCTAAAAATGCACTTGAATCATAATTGGATCACTTTCTGAATCCATCTATAAAACCTGAAAAAATGGTTGATAGGCTGACACATATGAGCTAAGAGTATAAGACTCAAGAAAACACAGAAGCAGATCTTTGTGACCTTGGGTTGGGCGATGGTTTCTTAGATGTGATGCCCCAAATACAAGCAGCTGAAGAAAAAACAGGCAAATTAAGCTGTATCAAAATTACTAACACATAGCTGCACACAGTACCCAAGAAAGTGAAAAGACTACCTGGAGAATGGGAGCAAATCTTTGCAAATCATATTTCTGATAAGGGACTTGAGTCTAAAATATAAAAAGAACTCTTGGAATTCTTATAATTCATATTAAGTCGTAAGTTTTAGCTTCTAATTCAATGATGAAAAGGCAACCCAATTTTAAAAACTGGGCAAAGGACTTGAATAGACATTTCTCGGAAGACAATATAAAAATGACAAGGATGTGAAGAGACGCTCTCCCTCCGTAGTCATCAGGAAGACGCGCGTCAGAACCACCACGAGACGCCGCCTCAGGCCCCACAGTTCGGCCACCGTTTAAACTAACGTTCTGTCGGCAAAGATGTAGAGAAGGGACCCCCAGGCGCCGCTGGTTGGAGCGTAAGATGGCGCAGCCACCTGGGAAAAGCCTGGCAGTGTCTCAGTAGAGTGCTAGGACCCAAAAATTCTACTCCAGGTTTATACTCGAGGGAAATGAAACCTACGTCTGCATGAACACTTACAGGTGAG